>NC_139700.1:37351552-37924052 GCF_964188405.1 Protomyctophum parallelum
CGCGAGGGGTACGTTTCCCGGAGCAGTGTGGTAACCAGGTCTTCGCAGCCCCTCCTATATGCAGCTTTTGTCCCCACACGTCTCAATATTTGCCATTGACAATGAAAGGAGAAATTAGGTAAAATATCCGCTAAATCTTGTCCCCACACGTCTCATATTTGCCATTGACAATGAAAGGAGAAATTAGGTCAAATGTCCGCCAAAAATGACTTAAATTTAACCAACCAATCACATAAATTCAGTTGTTCATGAGATGATGTATGATGATGTATAATGATAAGAGCGCCTCTCACTTCACACAGGTGTGATTTATATTTATATAATTATGTAACCTATTGCAGTCAATGCACATAGGTTACAGTTCTCTTTGTTGTCCAGATAAAGTACACAGGTTCTCAGAATTTTGCCTCAATACTGATTGCATTTACATCCAATCAGTATTCAAGTTTCCCTCCCGTTTGTAATGCGGGAGCTGGCGAAAACTCAGATTAGTGTTCACAGCTACCCAACTCTACACAGCTGTTTCCAATGTTTGCTTGATTACATTATCTTCTCATTTACATTCAAAAGTACTCAACAGCTGTGTACCAACATTCTGAAGATTTTTGTACTTATATATACAAGTAATACGTTGCACAATTAGTGCACAATAAGTCCAAGAACTATGGAGCAATAATGGACCAACAATAGCCACACAATCAACCTCATTCATTCATTCAATTTCATTCAATTTGATTTGATTATGTTTCCATTTACCATTTTTTAAAATCTAGGTAGGCTACCGTTTGATCAAAATGTACTGTTTGGCAACATGTGGAAATGCATCATGCTACAGCTTGGAATTGTCAATTCCCCTGGAAAAATAATGAATAAATCAAAAGTGGCAAACCTCATATTAACCAGAACATTTCTCAGTATGTTCATAAACCATCAAGATTCTGATTATAAACAGGCTAACAGCAATATATGCAGAGTGCTTGGACACTGCGATCAGAAAGCTTCTGTGCAACACACCTGGCAATTCAAATAAAATAATATGTACAGGTTCCCATTTTGTCCTAGATGTGAAATCAGTGGCCTAAGAAATGCTACCCATTTATATACAACAGCATTCATATCATATGCCTTTCTTTGATGGGAGTATGAAAGTAACATGGTTTGCATGAAGTCACATGTTCCTTCAGGAAGACAATCTCTCAGATTCTCTGTCACTGAATGGTGTGATGAAGAAATATGTAAAAGCCACGGCCCATGGCCTTCCCTTCTGAGTCACCAGACCTCAACCCAAGTTACTGTAATACTTGGTGGCAGACACTGTAGGGAACAACACTGCAGCAATACACCAAAAGATGTACTGTACCTTCCCTGTATCTTTCATGTGTCATCATTAGATGGCCAGCTCAGTACAGCCACGCCCTCGTCTCGGGTCCCACATCGAAGAGGCCGGCCGGAGTGGTTTATACAGGGTGGTGATTATGTGGTCAGGGGTCTGCACAGAGACTGTTGTCATTACACCATCAACAGAGTTCTGATTTATGTAAATAAAGACCCAAAATTCCCTGGTCCTGGAGGACAAGACAACCAAAAACTAGTGTGTCTAGCCAAGGATGTCTGAAGATAGTGAATGCACTTGTGTGTCAGGATCTGCTTTTACAATATAGTATAGCCGAGACATCAATAATGTTATGAATGTCAACAAGACACAGACTTAACAGGGAACTTGGTTGCATAAAACCCTTTTCAGCACTCCACGACAATGGATGCTGGGTACCGATTTATTGTTTCAGCCAGACCCGGATTTAGAGACGAGGCGATGTGGGTCGGCTGGAGCTGGGCGAGGGGGTGTAAGGGATGGGGCTTGGCAATGGGGAGAGGGAATCCACACTGGATTCGCTCTCTGACAGCTGTCTGCACAGCGCTTCGGTGCGTTCCATCTCTCGCTGGAGTTTCCCCTGCAGACTAACGTTCTCCTCTCGCATGTTCCGCTCTTCCTCTACATGGTGGGCGCGCTTCTCCGTGTGCTGCAGCTCGGTGGAGTGAAGGCTCTTCTTCAGCCTCTCCACCTCGGTCTTCAGGAAGCGGATGTGCCGCACCATGTTCTCTGGCGACTCGACGTCCGTGGACGCGTCCCTGGTGGAGGGAGGAGCTGACGCGGGCTGGTCCGACTTCCCCTGGAGCATTCTTTTCTCTGCCTCCAGTTTGTCCATGCGCTTCCACAGTCTGTTGACCAGAGCTTCCTGCTCCTGCTCCAGTGTGTTCTCGAGGTCGATCTTTTCACGCCTCAGCTGTTCCAGGGTGAGCTGCTTGGAGATGGTGTCGTTCTCCATCTTCTTGATCTTCCTCATCAGCTTGTTGACCTGGAACTCCTGCTCGTGCTCCAAGTGCTGCTCCAACGCCGCCTTCTCGCGTTGGAGTTGCACAAGCTTCCTCGACAGATCGTTGGTGAGAAACTCCTCTTCCTTCTCGTAGTTGACGGCCAGAGTCTCCTTTTCTTTCTGCAGGGTCTGTATCTTCTTAAACAGAGTGTTGCTGATGAACTCTTCCTCCTGCTCGGCTCGTGCTTGAATGGTAATGCTGCCCTTGCGGAGGTCCCGGTTCTCCTCCTGTAGGGATTTGCACTTGAGTTTGGACGTCTCCAGCTCAATCTTCAGAACTTTGTTCTCCTGCTGCAGTGAGGCCATGCGGTTCGTCAACTCCTCCATGCGAAATTGGGAAATGACTGTACTCGATTTTCCAGCATTCAATGCTGAGGAGGAGGACATCGGGGTGGCCGAGCTGCTCCAAGCTCCGTCGGTGTCACTCTCACTTGCACTGTCCACCATGGCTGTGTGGGCAACAGTGGGGAGTGGTGATGGGTTGCAGGAACAACAGCGACTGAGGGCAAACTAGAACCATGCGACCTTGCTGGCGATTGTTGAAATAGTGTCACTCCACATTTACCTCGCCCAAATATGGAATCATACATATACATCATATATCAGTGATGTCACAAGACCCACAACATGAAGTCGGTGATCTGATCTGGGAGCCATGCCATTATTTTGACCCCTTCCCAAAATATCCGCCTGGCCGGGTTGAACCCTTTCCTGCGCCGGGTTTGACAAACCTGCTTTAAACTCTACTGCCGGCCCAAGACTCTGCTAGACACTGAACAGCAGAAGGGCAACATGGACCCATAGCTTTCCCTACACTCTCGGAGTCTCCCTCCCTCTGCTTTGTTTGGTTTCTAATAAAGGTGGTGGTATTAGGGCTTGCTTGTTTGTGTGTGCCTCAACAGAGTGGGGCAGTAGAGTATCTGCTTGCCGGTTGTGGTGGGCCGGTCTGGGCCATTTGGCCCAGACCGGCCGAATTTTGACCCAGCCCAGCCCTGGGACTCGTACCTGCATGCGCCAATGTGGTATGCAACTGGACCGCAAGGCCAACGGGTGCCCCACCAGAGAGGGAATTTTGACTTTCCCAAACCTTCTTCAGAGTCTATCCAGAAGAAGGGTTCCAACTAAAATGCCACTGACCTTTCAGAAGGATCCGAGATTTCAGTGGGGAACAAAACATACTCACTCCCCATGCCTTCGGCCTGGTGGAGACAATTAGTCTTAAGAGTAGCCCAGACCTTCAGGAAAGATGTGTCATTGCCTTTAAAATGCTGTATTATCTCTCGTGAGGGAGGTACAAAATGTCTTTGTACCAAGGTGTGGCAGTATATAGCTTGTGTAGAGACCTTTTGTCCTTTGTGGTGGTTGACTGAGAGTACCTTTTTCTAACTGACTGGCTTTGTGCAGCAAACTTGACCAAAAAAGGGAAATGAGGAATGTCCAGGCGAAGAATTAAAGTTGAACTCAAAAGGTTTATTTGATCCAAGTTGAAAACAAAAATAAAGATACTTTTAGCATATAACTGTAACTGAGAATAGAAGGAGGTGTAGAACAAAAACCAGACGTAAAAAACTGTGAACCTCCAATCAACAACACCTGGCCCTCTGATGGCCAGGTCATTTATGTCCTCTCTGCCCTGTCTGTAGGGGGTGACAAAGCACACTAACAGGAATGTTAGACATGGCATGATGGCCCATACATGATGTGATGGCCTATAGTAGATCGGCTCCTACACACCGGCCCCAATTGTATGGTGTGTATAACTAAATACAATTTATTAATACAAAGTAATGAATGGAGCCGATTCTTCATATTGTGTCGAAATAGAAAATGACTTAACTTAAAAAATGTCTACTGGGGACAGGAGTCGTCTTCAAGCAGCAGACATAGTTTTGTGATGGGTCGTTCAAGAACACTGGTTTGGGTCTTGATCTTCACAGAACGAACTAGGCCTTTGGCATCTGGCATGGTTTCCATCACTCTTCCCAGAATCCATGACCCTCGGGGTGCTGTCGAGTCGACAATCATAACAATGTCACCCGTCTGAATATTTTTCTTCTTACTTGTCCATTTTTGTCGCTCCTGCAACAATGGCAAGTATTCTTGGGTCCACCTTTTCCAAAACAAGTCAGCCATATACTGAGCTTGTCTCCATCGGCGCTTGAGGTACATGTCAGACTTTTGAAAGACCCCCGGTGGTAGAATGGGTTTAGACCTCAAGGTCAGGATGTGGCTGGGTGTCAGTGCCTCCAGATCATGTGGGTCGGATGACATGGTGGTGATGGGCCGACTGTTGAGAATCGCTTCTACCTCGCACAGGATGGTAAACAGGCCTTCATCATCAAGCACTTGCTGGTGCAAAACTGATAATAGGACTTTTCTCACCATTCTGATGAGCCTTTCCCACACTCCACCGTGGTGTGATGCTGATGGGGGGTTGAAAGTCCACTTGATGCCATCTTTCAATAAAGAATTCCTCAGTTTGTCCTGGTTCAGATTCATTAGGGCTTCACGTAGTTCTTTATTTGCACCAACCAGATTAGTGCCATTGTCTGAACGGATGTGAGATACTTGACCTCTCCGACATATGAATCTCCGAATGGCATGTACACAAGAGTCTGTGTCTAAGGAGTATGCCATCTCTAAATGCACTGCCCTACTGGTCATACAGGTAAAGATCACTCCATACCGCTTGACAAGGCTTCTTGCTCTTTTTACTTGGATTGGTCCAAAGTAATCCATTCCAACATTTGTAAAGGGTGGCAGATCAGGAATTAGTCGTTCTTGGGGCAGGTCTGCCATTTTCTGTACTTTGGTCCTTCCTGCTACACGTCTGCACACAGTGCACTTGGTGATCACCTTTCTTGCTGCTGAGTTTGCATTTGTGATCCAGTACTTCTTACGAAGCTCAGACATCATGTGATTTCTTCCACTGTGGCCTGTGCGCTCATGTATGTGACGTAGTATCAGAGTAGAGATTGGGTGATTTTTGTGCAGGATGATGGGATGTTTTATCTGTTGGGGCATGGCTGCACGGTTGAGACGTCCACCAACTCTTAATAAGCCATTATCCAACACTGGATCCAACTTGAATATGCAGCTTGTTTTTTGCACACAAGATGGTGCCATTTGCAACTTTGCCAATTCTTCAGGGAATGTTTGACTCTGGCTAATTCCAATGATGACTTTTTCAGCCTCTTCCATGTCATCTACAGTGATGTTCTGACCGTTCACAATGGAGTTGAATGGGTGCATTTTTGAAGCAACATTTTTGCTTTGGCGACGTGTAGTTGCGCCAATTTCCTTGAGTTCCATTTCCTTTCTCTTTCTTGCAAGTTTTCTTAGAACATCTTTAAACTTCAAGTACCAAGCCACTGCCTTCTTGAGTCTCAGCCAGTCTGAGAAGTGAGATAGTAGCTGGTCTGTTGGGCTTTGTGTGTTTTGAACATTGGTTGTATATGAGACAACCTTTCTTTTGACCTCTTGGTCATCCACTGGGTTAAACTGTAAATCAACGTAGTTAGCTGGCCAGTCATTTTCAGAATTCATGAGGAACGTTGGACCTTGTATCCATCGTTTGCATTCAACAAACTTCTTGGCACTTAGTCCTCTGGAAGCGAGATCTGCTGGGTTGAAATTTGTGCTTACATACCTCCACTGTGACGCGCTGGTGTTCGCCCGGATCGCAGCTATGCGATTGGCTACAAAGGTGTGGAATCGTGTTTTTTCATTGGAAATGTATTTCAACACAGTCTGACTATCTGTCCAAAAGACAGACTCCTCGAGTTCCAGTTGTAGTTCTGACCTCAGCATTTTGTCCACTCTTACGGATAGTACTGCAGCTGTGAGCTCCATCCTGGGTACTGTGATCTGTTTCAAGGGAGCCACTCTTCCTTTTCCCATCATAAATGAAACTGACACTTCCCCTCTGCTGTTTTTCATCCGTAGGTAGCTCACGGTGCCATATCCATCTTCACTGGAGTCTGAAAAGTGATGTAATTGGGAGCTTGTTGATTCTCCAAAGTCTTTTGGTTTGATGCAGCGAGGCACGCTAAAATCGGTCAGCTTTGTCAGACTAGATGTCCAGTCGGTCCATTTTTTAGATGTTGCTTGTGGAATGTTCTCATCCCATCCATGCTTTTCTTTGCATAGTTCCTGGAGCATATTTTTTACAGGAAGGGTTAGTGGGACTAAAAATCCAAGTGGATCATAAACTGAACTTAATACAGAAAGCATTCCTCTTCGAGTGAGTGGCTTTTCTTTCAGTGTGATTTTGAACACAAATGTGTCATTTTCGACATTCCACTGTAGTCCCAGTGCCCTTTCCATGGGGAGCTCCTCTTTATCCAAATCCAACGTTTTAACTTCTTTGGCTCTGTCTTCCTCGGGAATAGCGGAGAGCACAGTGCGACTGTTACTCATCCACTTTGTGAGATGAAATCCTCCCATGTGACAGGCATTTGACAGGTTTTTAACCATTTGTAGAGCATCCTGTTCTGTGGCCATTGACTTCAAACAATCATCGACGTAAAAGTTATTATTAATGGTGCTTGCTATTTCTGGGTGTAAATGAGCCTTGTTGTCCTCGGCTGTTCTTTTCAATGCAAAGCTTGAGCAGCTGGGTGACGAAGTAGCTCCGAATAGGTGAACAAGCATGCGATGTTCGACTGGGCTTTTACTGACATCGCCATTAGGCCACCACAGAAATCTTAGAAAGTCGACGTCCTTTGCAGACACCCTCACTTGATGGAACATTGAGCGGATATCTGCCATAACAGCCACAGGCTCCTTTCTAAATTTCAGAAGCACTCCAATTAGGCTGTTTGTCAAATCAGGGCCTTGCAGCAGCTCAGAGTTGAGTGACTTTCCCTGGTAGGATGCACTGCAGTCAAATACAACTCTTAATGTTTTCTTTTTAGGGTGATACACGCCGTGATGTGGAATGTACCAAACTCTCCCGTCTGTCTTTTTGAGCTGCTCTGATGGTATCATTTCGGCATAGCCCTTTTCAATTACATCAGCTACAAAGTTAATGTACTCTTTCTTGAAATGTTCATTCTTTTCAAATTTCCTTTTCAGCCCTAGGAGGCGCTGTTCTGCAACTGAACGATTATTTGACATGATAAGGTCGTTTCTCCTGAAAGGCAAATCTAGATAATAGTGTCCATCTTTTAGTGTTACACTATTATTTGCACATTTTATGAATGTCCTGTCTTCCATTGACATCTCGGGCTTATCCTCAGATGCCTTCTCACTGAAGTCTTGATTATATTGACTGATCAAGAGCTGCTCTATTTTGTCAATTGAAATTCTATTACATTGGACAGTTGGATGGCAGGTTGTGTCTGTGCCATCATGATGTCCAAGCGGTCCATTGACAATCCACCCCAAATGTGTTCTCACAGCAAACGGTCCATCTCCTTTGCTGTTAATTACCTCCAGTGGTTCCATTACTTTTGGGGCGTCTGTTCCAATCAGCAACTCCACTTCAGCATCAATGACAGGGATGTGCACTTTGTTCAGATATGGCCATTTAGATAGATCCTCCTTTCTGATGATGTTATCTCTAGTTACAGGCATTTCCTTCTGTGTGTAAATGCCTGGAAGAATATAAAAGTCATTAGTGTCCAGTCCAGCCACTTCTAGGCCTGAAACAATGCGTGTTTCGATAACTTTCTTCTGACCCATAGTTCTTAATAAGATGTTAGTTTTTCTTCCTTGAAGGTTGAGTCTAGCCATTAGCCCCGCTGTACAAAATGATGCCGTGCTGCCTGGGTCAAGGAATGCATAAGTATGCACTGTTGTGTTCCCTTTCCTGGCCTTTATTTGAACCGGCACTATTGCAAGTTTGCAGTTGTCTTCACCGGCCCCAGTAAGACCGCTTGTCAGCACGGAAGCCATGGCTTTGTCTTTGGTGATTTCCTTCGTTTCAGATGGGTCTCTGTAAATATGTAGCATTTTGGGGTGCCTTAGGCCGCAAATGCTGCAATTTAGTCTTCGTCTACATGTTGCACTGACGTGTCCTTTGCACATGCAGCCAAAACATATTCCATTCTCTTTTAGAAAAGTGAACTTTTCGTTATGTGTCCTCTTTTCCAACTCTGGGCACAATTCTAGTGCATGCTCTCCTTCACAGAATAAGCATCTCTTTACAGAAAACTGACTTTTCTTTTCCTGGGTTCCTTTTTCTTTTGCAGCCGTCACGGTTGTTGCAAAAATACTTCCTTTTATTTTGGGGTGTGATTGTGACTTGGACCTTCTTGTGTCTTTATTCACTGGGTCGTCTTTAATGTCACCAAAGATGGGATCTGTAATAATTCTGACTTGTTTTTCAAGAAAAAATACAATGTCCTTGAAGCCTGCTCTTCGGCCGTGGTTCTCCTGGAAGTCACATACTATATTTCTCCATTTGTCTCTTAGGCGGTAAGGCAGCTTCTTGATGATTATCAACAGATTAGAAGGCATATCAAGGTCGTGCATGTAGTTGACATCTTCCATGGCATTACAACATCCTCGTAGGAAAAGACTGTAAGCTTGCAGAGCTGTAGTGTCATCAGGTTTTATTGACGGCCATAAAAGAGCCTTCTCCACATAGGCTGTTAAGATTTTATGCTCGTTGCCAAAATGCTCCTTCAGTAGAGACTTAGCCTTCCTGTATCCTCTGTCTGACATCATGTGTAAGCAACTCCTCACAAGTTCCCTTGGTTGTCCTTGGGTATACTGTTCCAGATAATAAAGACAATCTGTGGGATTTGGGTTCTTAGTTTCGATGTTATGTTCAAAGGATTTTATAAAGGTATGATATTTAAGTGGGTCACCATCAAAAATGTGAATTTCCTTCTTGGGCATAGAAGACAGACATTGTTGTTGAATGAGTAGGGCTGTGATTTCGTTTTGTTTCTCCATGACAGAATAGATATTGTTGCCTTGTTCAACTTGACCTCTGGTACCCATCTGGCTTGCCACAGGTGCTGTAGTGCGAGGCCGGACGGCCGGATCCACAGCTCTGCCTGTGACAGTGCCTGCTGGTGCTGGTGCTGGTGCCCCAACATCTCTCTCTGGTATTGGGTTTGCTGTCAGTGAATAGACAGCGCCACCTGTGGGTGCTGCAATTAGAGCTGGTGCCTGTCTGGGTTGTGAGGGGACCTGTCCTGGAGTGGGTTGTGCATGTGATGTGGAAACAGCTGCCTGCTGTCTCTTCTCAAAATATGATCTCATCCCATCTGTCACTTTAGATGTAATAGAAACATCAGATCTCCTTGAACCTAGCACCTTCATTTTTGCCACATTAGCAGCCATGTTTGTGTCCAGCTCCAGCTGTTCTTTTTGTCTTCTTAGCTGCTCCATTTGTACCTCTAGGGCATGTCTATCCTGTATCATTTTTTGCTTAACGATGAGAGCAGCCATTTCTGCCTCAGCTTTCAATCGTGCTGATGCTGTACTTGAAGCTCTACTAGAACCTTTTGTTTTCTTGCTTGCATTTGATACACTGTCACCAGGTTGAATCGTTTCCTGTAAGTCAACTGTTTCAGATGTTGTCTGTTGTGATTGAGTTACCTGTTGTGACTGATCAGAGTGCATTTGAGCATTAGGTGGCATTGTCTCCTGCTGCCCATCATTTATTTTGTCCTGTCTAGCAGGTATTTCAATATGCCGTACATGTCCAACATTCATTTCCACCTCTTCAGGTGAACACATAAATTCAGTAACTGGCCCAGTTTCTTCCACATTACTCATTTCATGCATTGACATTTCATACATTGGCATTCCAAGCTTAACAAACCACAGTTTCACATCCTCCATGAAATCTTTATGGTGTTTTGAAACACGTGAAAACCACACATTCTGATTTTCAAGTTCCTCCTGTGGAATTGATAAGATTAGTGAATCGTGTACTGCTTTTGCATTTTCGTACGCATTTATCAGTTCCCCCATTGTGCTTTGCACATCCTTTGCATTTGCGTCATTTTTCATTAGCCCTTTAATTTCTCTTGTGAGCTCTTTCATTTGTTTCACATGTGAGTGGCGGTCCTTCTGATTCTTTTCAATTTTATTACCCAGCGCTTTGGCTGAGAGCTTGACCCTCCTCCTTGTGTCCTCCATTTGATCCTCCTGATCCATTCTGTTTGTGTCTGTGACGTTTGTGTCACTCATTTTCCATTTCCAACATGTAATTCACAGCAAGAATACACAGCAGGGGTGCACACAACACCAGCCAAAATCCAAACAATAGTCCCCAATGGACCAGCAGTAGTACTTCTTTCAACTGTGTTCAAATTCAACCAAATACACAGAAGAGAAGAACCTGCTATATAATACGATTGTATTTCTCACCAATGGCTGTGATGCTTTGCTGCTTGTTCAAACATTTTCATTGCTGTTGTCCATATGTCACTCCAAACTGAGTCACACTCTTCTCCAATCCAGAAATCAATCCGTCCAAACTCCATGAATCCATGTTGTCCATTTAGTCCTGTACTCCAGAAAGGTAGTTTTTTACAATTGTAGAGACCTTTTGTCCTTTGTGGTGGTTGACTGAGAGTACCTTTTTCTAACTGACTGGCTTTGTGCAGCAAACTTGACCAAAAAAGGGAAATGAGGAATGTCCAGGCGAAGAATTAAAGTTGAACTCAAAAGGTTTATTTGATCCAAGTTGAAAACAAAAATAAAGATACTTTTAGCATATAACTGTAACTGAGAATAGAAGGAGGTGTAGAACAAAAACCAGACGTAAAAAACTGTGAACCTCCAATCAACAACACCTGGCCCTCTGATGGCCAGGTCATTTATGTCCTCTCTGCCCTGTCTGTAGGGGGTGACAAAGCACACTAACAGGAATGTTAGACATGGCATGATGGCCCATACATGATGTGATGGCCTATAGTAGATCGGCTCCTACAGCTTGTGTAAAAATAGAAGATCCATCTCTGTTATACGAAGTAGGGCATTCATTTACAAAAGACTAACAAAAACTAAGTTGAAATTTGGAAATATAATGTTTCCACAGCAACTATGAAGCCGGTACTTATGTGCTGATGATAGGGCACCATGGGGACAGTTGTTTGTGTAATTGAGAGTCATGTTGTGGTGTAATTCACACTCCTATTATTCATCTGGCTTCACCACATGCTGCTCCCTGAGAGCAGATAACATCAGCACCACCTGCTCTCTCTACATGAAACACACTGAGTAGGTGAGTCCAGCTCACTTTGGAATGGATACTAGATGAAGGGTATAGCAGACAGTTTGAACAAGAAGGTTTGAACGTCTTTGATACATTAAAACAATTTCATCCCACAGTATAGTATATTCTCTCCCCTTCATGGCAACACCCACAAGTCTGTCTGCTATGGCAACCACTGGGTCAAAACATCAGTCAATGCCATTTAGCCGGTGGTGGTGGTGTGGTGAAGAAAGACGTGCCACCGTGAACAAGATGAGTGCCTGTTTTCACATGAGAGCATGGATTTCCAAATTTCCGCTATACTTCTACTGTACTGTAGGAGAATTCTTGCCTGTGCGGTGGATGCTGCCAATGCTTTTCAATGGGAACGGAGCGTATTTCTTTTGCGGAAATCCACGAATGGCAACAACCGCTCCATTCCCATATATGAAAGTTTCACGGTTTGAATTATATTACGGAAGAAAATGAACTATTCTAATTCATTGGATTGGAGCTGTATATCTTACAAAAAGAGTGTCGCTAGGTAAGCACCTCAACAAGGAGCGTCGATGGAGTGGAGGCAGGGCACAGCCAAGAGGACCCTGCCTCAGTCTGGGCCGCGTCATCAAAGGACGTTACATGCCAATCTACGTCTGAGAGACGCACCCAAACCAGAAAAGCACTGACCCTAGCTGCCTCAGTACTCACTGACTATATCCACGTTGATCAGACGGCCTTGCTTAGGCAGTAAGCGAGAACCTCCACTCATTCTCCCTCTTGATATGCTTGGTATATAAAGTACATTAGACATTTTCTGTTCAGGCATTATAGGACAAGACCATGTCCTAGTCTGGAAAGTGTGCATGGATTGAAATGCACTAGGAAGTGCTGTGCACTATGTTTACCTTACCTGATGAACTTTGGTTTGGTTCAGTCTTCAGAATTCACCTACAAGGCCCTCAACAACCAGCCTCCAGCCCCGCCACCTCTCTGACCTCAAGACAAAGAAACAAACCTTGGATGACGGGGCATTCTCAGTTGCCTATACCCCCTCCTCTCTATGGAACTCACTGCCAGCTCACATCAAAGCATGCCCCCACCTTCGCTTTTTGCTTAGTTTTTACCCACTTAAACTAGACGTTTTCGTAATAAGGTTTTTATTTAATTTGAGTATTCAGAAAAGAGCAATATAAATTGCATGCATTATTAGAGATTCTGCAGATTTATAGATAGATACTGTGTATCTACATTAAACCGATGACTCAAGTCTTCCATCCAAGAACAGTGACTGTTCCTTCACTTTTAGTGCAGCAGAACTTTGCAGAACACACATTTTGACAGTATTACATCATTAACTGTGCTCTCTCAGACACAGAGGCTTTGGCCTGTCTGTGCTGTCACTATGAGTGCCGTCTATCGTGCCCACAACCTAGATTCCTAGAACAAGGGTCCCAAAACCTTTCAGGCCACGTCTCCCGAAAAGAATCATGTGATTGTGAACTGGGGACTGAATTGTAGGAGTTGAGGCATACATTTTGTTTATCTCGGTTCCACAGATAAATGTTGGGAAAATGGCTGAAGTACAAGCTCACAAGGCCTCACAGTGCGTGGTGAGCTTGTACTTAAAATGTTTGCCTCTTTGTTGCTCAATATTTGACAATTTGGCCAATATTAAAAAGGTCTTAAAAGTCCTTAAGCTGCCACTTTTAGAATGTGGAGATACTCTGTATACACTTATGATGTATGTTGGTTTGTTTACTGTTGAGTGAGAAAACATTAATCATCTGGGGAGTCAGACTCAGAAACACTAAATAATTTGGGGGTCCCGACCCCCAGTGTGAAAACCACTGACCTAGAATATGCCCCAACAGGCCCAGACACAGGAATATGCTGATTTTAGCTATATTTTAACCACTTTAACCAATATTTTATACATATTCATACAAAAATAGCAGATATACAAGCTCATAGCACACCTCTTTGTGGTTTTAAATGGCTGTGTATAAATTCATTGCTATGCATGCATCACATAATATTCAAGTCCTTGGTTGAATGTTATTGATGAAAATGTTGTGAATGCACGTATTTGCGCATTTTTCCATGCAATTTGTCTCCCCTCAAGTATGAACACTACAGCATGACATTTCCCAAGAATTCTGGAAATTGTGAGTTTGGTTTTATAAAGTGGTGGAGAGAGTTTGATCCATTAGTTCTGCTCCATGGGGAAATAACTTTGAGGAGAAGCCTGGTGCTTTATTCATCCTCACTTTATTCAGTCAGCTGTGACATATTAAAATTGAAGTCAAATTTATCAGCTTCTTCGCACCAACTTGTATGATTTAGGCATTTTCTCTATCATATGAATAGTTTGCACATGTTTAAAGGCATTTACATGTAAGTCTTCTGACGCTTCACCCTATTATGATAAATTATGTCAATTTAAAGGAAAGTAAGAATCTGTAAGTCTTTTCTAGAAAGTATCAGACGTGACCAGTGGTGGAAAAGGTACTCACATGTTATAATTAAGTAAAAGTACTGCAATGTAGAAGTCCAGAAATCAAAATTTACTTCATGAGTAAAAGTATTGAAAATGGGAAATTCTCCAATGCAACTCAAGTAAACTGAAAATGCCTCAAAATTGTACTGTACTTGAGTAAAGATACTTTCAGGACTGGATGTGACCCATGTTTTGACATGGTTTAGGTCCATCCCATGGCTTTACAACGCATTTTCTACTCCAAAACGTAACAACTAACACATTTTCTTCTGAAGGAAGTGGTGTCTTCTGGATTGTAAACAACTTATTCCACAAATGCCATTTGTGGTTTGAAAAGCATGAAAATGTTGTAAGCTATACAACATGTCTAGTTACCACCAAGATCTCAGCCCAGTAGAGGGGGAAAGCCAAACTGTCAAGAGTTCTGTTCTATAATATGATGGGTATCGAATGAATATAAACAATCCATTTCAAGACATTATTTAAAATACTTGTGTCTCTGCAGCATAAGGGAAAATAATTGACCCAAAGTATTGCTTCTTCTCAACTTCTCTGCTTCTTACACTTTAATTTGGACTCATACTTCTGATTTCAGCATTTTATTTCCACATGCGCTGCTGTCGCAATGATCATGACATTCTTGTAATTAAAGCTTTGTCAGTGTTGTGTTGTGTAAAATAATAGCAATACAAACAATGGGAACATGAAGGTATGTACATACATAATAGCAGAGGAATTGTGTTGTGACTAGTTACTTACGTTACTTTCCAACACTGGTTGTGAAAGACGTAGTAGTTTGCCATAATATATATTTGATATTTAACATCTCTTTGGAATCAGAGCCTCCAACTGAAGATACAGGACTGATGTTGTACAATCAAGCCACTTTACCACAGACAATGACACCATGTTGTTAAGTTAGACACTGGCTGGCAGTTTCAAATGGGGTGTACTGTAAATGTACTCGGGTAAGGTGGTTGTAATGCCTTGTACAGTGATTGTAATTCTCTTGTTCCTCGTGGATTAGCTGTCCGTCCTTATCCGCTTCTACAAGAGTATACAAGTATTACATAGTGGCCCTGCCTGCCAGAGGAACTGTAGCTACATCAGTATATAAGCTAGGCAATTATCATTTGAAGCACTAGGCCGTGGCCCAACTCGGGAACGACGCAAGTCGGCAAGTTCAACAAATCCCCAGTTATGCACACTATGAAATCATTGAACAAATACTGTAGTTGATATCATTATTCTGTTGTCTACTGTTCTAGATCAGTGCTTCTCAACCTTTGAGCCCCCCACCCTGACAAGCACTTGGAATGTCAATGTATAGGAGTTTAGTTTGACTCTGTAACACAGATAAATATTAGGAAAATAGCGAAACTACAAGATCACGTTGTGAGCTTGTAGATCAGCTATTAAATGCCTCTTATATTATTTGACAATTTGGCCAATGTTTGAACAGTTTTTATAGTCGATTACTTTTGATGCTGTATTGGTATTTTTTCTCCTAGGTATTAGGTATTAAAAGTGCTTAAAATGGGTCCAGAGTGACTGGTTGGGTACTGTTCTAGATGAAGGTTCTTATTGCAGGGAGTATAAGGACAGGGCCTTGTATAGAGATATCAGTATTCTGGGTTGGTGTGTGAGAACTCTCCCTCAGGCTCCAGTACAGATCCAGAGAGAGGCTGTCATCCATCTGATCTCGGCCCAAGTAAAGCTCTCTAATCCGGCTGTCAGACGTCAGGCTGCTCCCAACCCACTGGAGCAAGTGTGGAGGTGGAGTTCATCTCTCACGGGCCAAATCAACAGTCTTATACTGTAGTATCGAGAGAACCCTGATAAGGCTTTGACTGATCACAGATCTTTAGTGATCAAACACACACACACACACACACACACACACACACACACACACACACACACACACACACACACACACACACACACACACACACACACACACACACACACACACACACACACACACACACACACACACACACACACACACACACACACACACACACACACACACACACACACACACACACACACACACACACACACACACACACACACACACACACGCGAATGGTGTCCCCAGGTTTTTCTTTTTGAGCCGAATGCGAACAAAAATAAAAGCCTGGGTACCGAGGCTAGGGAGCGATTATAGTAGAGAAGTAATTTTATGTTTGGTTGCGCCCGGGTGTTGCACTCTGCAAATAGCAGTTCTACAAGCTCACAATGCGGTGTACATCGGCCATTTTCCACATGCAACCAAGTGTAAAATCAGGCATTACGACGACGCCATCAAGGCCCGCCAAAATAAATTTTTGTTGACAAAATATACTGTAGATTTAGTCGACTAAAATCTCACAAAATCTATTCAACTAGACTAAAAATCTAACTTTTCAGATGACTAAAATATGGCTAAAACGACATCAAAATGTCCTGTCGAAATCATCTTCTTTACCTTGCATTTGCGTCCGTCCACCGTCTCCTCGTTGAACTCCTCTCCGATGTGGAAGTTGATCTCGGTGGTCCTGACCGTAGTGGAGGTCTTGATGTAGAACGTCTCCCCGTCCTGCCGGATCTCCACGTGGGGTTTAGACGCAGCCGCTCCGGCCACCTTCCTGAGCATGGCGTTCACACCTGAGACCAACAACACAAGTTTACACAACATGTTAGTCATCATGGTTAGGAGAACATAAGATTATAAAAGTGAAACATTCATGGACCAAGGAAGGAAGGAAGCCTGCTGCCTCCGAGCACATAACCGCACATTCCAGCTCCTAGTTTTGTCTCCACCAGGCCGAAGGCATGGGGAGAGAGTAAGTTTTGCACTCCGTCCGTCCGTCCGTCCGTCCGTCCGTCCGTCCGTCCGTCCGTGTGTGTGTGTGTGTGTGTGTGTGTGTGTGTGTGTGTGTCCCCGTCCGTCCATCCGTTACCAGCTAATCTCCGGCACCGTTAACCCAGTCGATGCCAAACTTTGCAAACACACTCCCTGGATGCCAACGATGAACCTCTGCCCCAAATTTTCCAGAACGGCCTGTTATAGCGCCACCAGGAGGCCGACTTTTGTAAAACCCATTTTTTTATATTACTCCTCCAGATTTTGTCCAAAAATCCCGCAAATCGTTACACAGTATCTCTATAGTAATGTGCTCAAGATGGATCTGTCTGATATTTCATAATCCATCCTAATTGGCTAACATTGGCTTTCAAAGTTTGCAGGATTGGCCCGTTTTGAATAAAGACCCAAATCATGAACGCAGCGTGCAATTGACGTGAAATCTCTCACACAGTTTTCCTACTAGGCTGAGGAATATATCCCACCCTTTTCACATTGGCCTGTTATAGCGCCACCAACAGGTAACACATTTTTGGAACAAAATGCCTCAAATCCTCCAATTGCCATCAGAGGCATAAGAACAAATGGCAGCCTTTTCACATTGGCTTATTATAGCGCCACCAGGAGGCCACAACCTGGAGACCTGTGCCCACTTTTTCTAGTTTTTAAAGATTTTGATTTGTTTTTTATATATAATTGGTTAAATCAATTAGCTCATAACTGTTCAAATCTAATGAACTTGAATGAAATAAAACAAAACAAAAAAAAACATGCAAAACGTCCTGTGGATCTGTCTTTGAACCGACTTTGAATCGACTAGCCCTGCAGTATTCATTTTGTCTACTAAAACTATGACGAAAAATGTCCGACTAACTCTTTTCACTGACGGAAAGTTCTTATTTTTCCAAATAAAAACTAACTGTGTTGATTAAAACTATGAATAAATATACTTTCATTTTCATCAACAAATTAAAAATGCGACTAGAGGAGAAGACATCTAGTAGAATTAAAAGACATTTCATGCTTGGTTGTGTGCAGGTGTCATACTCCGAAAATGTATCTGCTATTTTCGGCACACATTAAATATTTACAATTTTAGTAGACTAAAGTAAAACATTTCATAGATGTAAAACATAGAGAAGGTTCAGCGAAGGGCTACTAAATTAATACCAGGGTTGAAAGAAAGGTCATATGAAGAAAGGTTAAGACACTTACAGTTACCAACATTAGTGTACACTGGAGGCACAGAGGAGATATGATCGAGGTCTATAAACTTGTTCACCAGATATAATATGACTTTACAGCCGAGCCTGTTGTCCATTTTTGGGACAGCAGGTATGAGTTGAGAGGGAATTCTCTTGTATTTATGTCTGTTGTGAGTCTGGCGTAGAGGATTTCATCCTGTGCTGGAAATCTTTTCAATAAATTTCAATAAATAGATTTCAATAAATTTCAGATGACTAAAATATGACAAAAACTAAAAGGAATTTTGTTGTAAGCCTTTTAAAACTAGATCAAAATGTTCTGTCAAAATCAACACTGTAGCGCTACACTGTGTACTGGTTGAGACCATGGGGTCAGAGCAGGATAGAGAGAGACAGAGACAAAGGAAGAGAGTTTCCTTGAGGCTACCAGAGCCCTGAATGAGGACATAATATACAGATCTAATCATGTGGCTCTGGGAATCCACATGGGTAAGGCATGGCTGGCGTGTGGATCTCAGTCACTTCACTGCAGCCTGTGTGTCTAGAACGTTGTCTGTGTCTGTAGCGAGTCGTCAGAACACACCCGTGACGTATGTCTGACTCCAAATGTGGGCAAGGTTTCGGCCTGATGAGAGACATATTGACTTCCATTATGAATTAAAGTATACAAAATAGAATGTGAAAAGACTGTGGTGGAGGTAGTTCTTTAGCTTTGGACGTACGCACACACACACACACACACACACACACACAAGCCGACCTCTTATAGACGGCTAGTTTTATGCAGAGCAACGCTGAAAAAAAGAATCTCACCCATGCAAACTGAGTGGTGCAGTGTGTGTGTGTGTGTGTGTGTGTGTGTGTGTGTGTGTCCCCGCAGGCACACTGTCGCGCGTGAAGCTGAAGCCCTTCTTCCTCGTGGGGTTTTTAGACAGCTGGTGGATGGAAAAGAAGCTCCACCTCCGCGCCCGACGGACGCGGAGCAGAGCGCGTCCGTGAAGCTGTCCGTCGCGTCCGTCGGGCGCGGAGGTGGAGCTTCCTTTCCATCCACCAGCTGTCTAAAAACCCGGTTTTTAAGCTGCGCGCAGCAGGGGACGTGCGCGTCCACGCGCGGCAGTGTGCCTCCGGGATCTGTGTGTGTTTGTTTTAGACTGGGGCATAATTAGGGACACATGCGGCCAGTCATTGGAGCTGTGTGCACCGCTCAACAAAACTCCCTTCAATCTGTAAACAAAACATCAACTTTTGCAGAGCAGATACAGATACAGTGTCTTTATTCTTGTGCTGAACTTTGCACGTGAGTTTGTACTTACACTACTTTCAAATAAAATAAACATTAAAACAATAAATAACAATATAATAAATGAAAAAAGTAATGAAAAAATCACGCCCCCCCCCCACGCATTAGAATGTCCTCCTAGCTGAGGAGTGAGGAGATGTGATTTTTCCACTAGTTTCATTTATTTTTGAGGGGCGCTATCCCCTCCTATATACAGCTTTTGTCCCCACACGTCTCATATTTGCCATTAGTCATATGTCCCTCAAATATGACGTAAATCTGTGGCAACAAACATTAAATGGCATTGACAATGAAGGGAAAATGTACATCATATGTAGACGAGCAAATCGGCTAACCAATCACATCATTTTGGTTGTTCATGAGACGATGTATGATGATGTATAATGATAAGAGCTCCCCTCACTTCACACGGGTGTGCCCCTCCTATACTCAGCTATAGTGTAGATTTTTGTCCTAACACAAACATTAATGCCATTGACAATGAATGGAGAATTTATGTCATGTGTCTGAGCAAATTGACATGTTACGTCATGATGTACGATGATAAGAGCAGAGCGCGCCTCACTTTAATGTTGAAATATCCCTTTAATACGGCATATTCCATATATTATTCCCCTATATTTTTCTCTTTTTTAACCTTAATTCTCGATGGTTTTGTCTGCGTACAGTATATGAGAGAAAGGGGGCGATAGATTAGACAATAGGAAAGAGAGAGGTGAAAGTGTGAGGGGTTGATGAACTGAGATGTAATCCCTTCTGGAGGCAGACACCCCCTGCTTTGTTTTGTCTGGACTCTAATTGACCCAAGCAGTCTCTGATCTGACCCCCTTGTCCTTCTGTCCCGGTTTCCACTTCACTTCGCTCCACCTACCTAACCACAGAACAGAACCCATTGACCCCCTCATGTCATATCTCATCACATAGTGTACGCCACGGGGTCCGGGGACCCCCTAGCGGTCCTTGAGGGAGGGGGTTCCAGATTGATAGTAACAAAATGGACACACTCTGACATTAGTCTCGCGTTGCCAGACTTTAGCCTCCCACCATTTTCAAATGCTTCCGGTGAAACGGTCTGGAGCATGGAAGCTCTGATCACGAGTAAAGCGATACACAGAAGTCCTGAAACGTTGTCGCTGCAACAGTCCATGCTTGCTATATACAGTATGTCTGCCTTCTTTGTTGCTATAGCAGTCAATGTTTGCTACCTAAAACCTTATTGTGTATTAATGGCAAATGGTGCATATAGCGCTTTACGCTTTTATCCAAAGCACTTTACATAGATTGTGCACTACATTCACCCATTCCTACACCGATAGCGGAGGAAACCATGAAAGGCACCAACCTGCACATCGGGAGCAATTAGGGCTTCAGAGTCTTGCTCAAGTACACTTTCAACACCGACTCTGGGGGAGGCCGGGATCGAACTGGGAACCTCATGGTTCTCTACCGGCCACTCTATCCCTGAGCCACTTGACCTCAGATTAGATTCAATGAGGTCAGATGAAATATAATCACAGAGGTTTAAGTTAAGAATGGTGTAACTAAAGACAGAAATGGAGACATTAAACAAAGTTCAGTCACTGAAAAGCCGACAGAAATCAGTGACATTTTGACACTGGTGCCAGAGTGAGACTATTTGGCCCCAATTAATTTGTCATACAAATAACCAGTGGTGGACAGAAACAGACTAAATGTAGCCTACTTAAGTACCAATTCTGAGGATCCATACTTTACTTGAGTATATATATATATTTTTTAATACTTTACCTACTTTACCTATTACCTACTTTAGTATGTTACATTTAGCGTAACGTAATAGCTGACATTTCTAGGAAGTAAAGTACTGAGTACTTTTAGGTTGGCCGTTTTATATTTTTCAGTAATTAATTAATTTATATAAGACATTTAATTGTACTTTTACTTTAAGTATTTTAAAAGCATGTACTTTTGAATACTAACTAACTATATTTAAAAGCTATTACTTTTTTACTCTTGATTAACATTTTGACTGAGCTAGAATAGATGTGACCAGGAGTATCTGTACTCGTACTGGGGTCGAGTATTTCGTCCACCTCTGCAAATAACCCCATTAAAGTATGACCATCCAGTACTTTCCTTTTTGCCAGTACGGTTTCCTTTTTGTCCCTTGGTGGTAGCCTGGTGGCACCACCCCGGTGTGTGGCATTAAGCCACTTTGCCATGCCCTGTGATGTGTGACTGCCAGGACCATCTGGCCTTTGCCTTGTGTTCACACACTCGTCACTCGTCTCACCTCACTGCCACCCAGGGAAGGGAGGGAACGTCCCAGACCAGGCACTCATGACCTTAAAAAGGGCTAGTAGGAACAAATTTAACACACCAACGCCTATTGGCTCCAACGCCTTCATCAGGGTGTCCTGACAAACAATAATAAAGGAATACTGGGCTCAGCAATACAGTAGCCTTGTACCAATCATATTGATTATTTATATGATATTGTACCAGTAAGACGCTTGAGGGCGAGAAGGGACCTTGCGTGCACTGGCCATGTATAGAACGTATTTTGAGTGTACAGGGTGTGATGAGGTCAGATATGGAATGTCAGAACAGGTCAGCTCCATATATGGAGATCTAAAGGTGGCAGCGGGCGCAGTGTATTGAATGTACAGGGTTTGATGAGGGCCCAGGTAGGGCCGGACCTTAATGTGGGTTAGGTGTCAAAAACGTAAGGTTACATCGTTAACTGCAACCTCCGGTCGTAATTATGATGCGTTTGCTTTATGTTATTGATATCCATTTTCCACATCTCAGCTTTACTAAGGTCTGTCTAGCTCCTACGCTGTCTCCCTTTTAGCCTTCCTATGGTGTGTTTTAATAAAGAATACATAGGCTACAAACTGTATTGTAGAATGCCCACTCTCTTTAAAAAAAAAAATATATATATATATATATATATATATATATATATAGTTATTTTTTCTGTCTGACGAAGCGCCTCTTTGAGCATTAATGTATGGAACGTTCTATAAATTTTCTCTAAACAGATGTATATGGGAAGTGAGTGACGGCACAACGCTGCTGTAATCCACGCTAACTAATTCCCTCTTCGACTGGGATCTTATGTAACAGAGGAAACGAATGATCTGCTCATGCTAGACACAGTGAATGTGTGTGTGAGGATGGAGGGCTGAGTTCTAGTGATGATGTCACGATCAGACGTTTGCCAATACCACGGTGCCACCCTGATTCAGTGAAAATACTAAATATATAATGCATTAAGTGTAGAAAGATTCTAACGCATTCGACGACGACATGACAGTGCAATACAGTGCATCAGCAGTATCAATAAAGGATTCTCTTATTTGAAATTAATTGGCTAAACATGGAGGGTGCCTTCGTAAGGACCTATATCAATCAGTGCTGCATTGCCGTTGACATGGAATCCAAACAGGCGATCAAATTCAACCGATAAAATTCAACCTTCAAAATTTTAAACAAATTAGACCATCCCTGACAGTTGGAGCGGCCAGATCGTATCTTCACTGTATGATCCGATCACACATTGAATACTGTTTCACAAACTGTATTGTACTGTACTGTAGTCACAGGTGTGACTACTCTCAAACCCATAGAACAGCTCTACAAGAGTGCACTCAAGGTGTTTGACAGGAAGCCCCGCTCATATCATCATTGTAACATCCTCCAGAGGCAATTTTCTTTTAGCTTTGATAACTTTAAAATCTTCAAACTGGTTGGGGTCATATACAAGACCCTACATGGGCTGTGCCCGCCCCCCCTAAGTGAATTCATTAAACGAAAGCCTGATAGGGGAATCAGTACCAGAGCAACAACTCGAGGAGACTGCTAAGTGCCGCACCGGCAAACAATATTCTGCCAAAATGTCCTCTCAGTACAGGGTTGTGTAGCATGGAATGGCCTTCCTCTGCGTATAAGGGATTGTGCTACATTTCCCTCATTTAAATACAATCTGAAAAAATGGTTGCTTGAAAACCAAAGCTGCAACCATTTATGATTTTTTTAGGTGTATTTATTTTTTATGCTGTGTTCCCTATGTAATGTCATGTAAATGTAATCCACTGTTTGACAGTCTGTTTTTCCGTTTTGTGTTTCCTGTGAGGACTGCGGATGAAAATTAGCAACTGTGCTATATCTGGTGTATTTACGTCCATGTGACGTCCATTAATATGCATTGTCCTGTCCAAATAAACAAATAAAGTAAAGGCATCGGGGGTTGCAAAGCTATGACCTGGAGAAGCTACATGTCAAACAGAATGCCAACAGTCAGGGCCGGATCTACCATATGGGCACTTTTGGGCACGTGCTCCACAGATAATGTCCCTGCTAATCCAAATGAAATAAATGGTGTCTAAAAAGATTAGTGTTTTATTGTTTGTGAGGAGGCAGCTGAAAAGTGCAATTGTGTGTAAAGCAGCAACACTGCGCTAGATTGGCTGTTGTTCAAGGTGGGTGGGCCCACTGGGGTGTGTGAGGTTAGGTGATTGGCTGTTGTTCAAGGTGGGTGGGCTCACTGGGCTGTGTGAGGTTAGGTGATTGGCTGTTGTTCAAGGTGGGTGGGCCCACTGGGCTGTGTGAGGTTAGGTGACCGTGATTCTGGTGTAATAAAAGACGCACGTCCACCATCCAGCATTGCTTTCTACATGCATAGCGCGTCAGGTGGCTCGACAAAAAAAGGTAAAAACACTGAAATACACTGGCGAATTCTCTTACCCATTTGCTTACTATGTGGGTCAAATAAAAATAATGTGTTTGTTACTGCCTGGCTGTCACTCTGGGGCGGTGTAGGCTACTGGGACTCTAGGCCAATATAACGCCATAAAACCCTCAGAGGTGTTAATCCGGCCCTGCCAACAGCTGTGTACACTCTCAATAAACAGATCGTTGTCAGGTGGCATTTCAAATACTGTACATATATCATCCATGTTATGCAATTAGTTTGATGCACTTTTACACACACACTTTTCCAAACCACACTTTGCGAACGGTAGGCATGTTGGAGTATACAGAGTCTCAGAGAAGGTTCTGGGGGGAACTCAAGATTAGCTGGACTGTAACACATGTTAAGTGGTGTCACAATAGAATGATTGGAATGGCTGAAGATGCTCTTTTTTATTCAGTTTTAGGAACTTCAAACCCATCCAGGGTTTATTCAGTTTCATTCCAAAGGGGACCGCACACATTGAAAATGTATGCATTCATGCTACTGTATATGCCAGACAGGCCCATTTACCAAAGTCTCACACGATAAGTAGTTGTTAAGTTGTAAAAAGCTTTTCACTTCATTCCAGTTAATGGCCAGCTGTTAACACAAGTCATCACCACAACCCTGTCTTACAACAGGCATTCCAACACCCGCGCAACAGGGAATATTCACTCGCAGATTGCAAAATTATTCAAAATACTTTCTCCCTTTTTTTTTGTAGTTGGCTTGAATACCCAAGTCTGTTTCAGTGACTATTACACACAATCGACTGACCCACTTAACTCCTCCCATCCTAAACCATCACTATCAGGAGTTAAGACACACACAGAGAGAGAGAGAGAGAGAGAGAGAGAGAGAGATAAAAGAACAAAAGGGAAGCAGGGGAATAGCGTAGCAGGACTCCAGAGAGAGACAGAGGCAGACCTCCGCTGGCATTGCTAATGCATGCCCTAGTTAAACGCTTAACATGAATAATGTTGTTCCTCGCCGCATGCCCTGGGACGCCACACTAACAATACCATGCCTGTTTGTGCCATGGAATACTGACTGGCAATGTCTCACATCTCTGCTGCCCTAAGGAACCCACAGGGGCTTCCCTCCTCAGCTCAGATCTCTCCCTCTCTCATTCTCCCTCTCTTCCTCACCCCTTTCCATCTTCTTAAGAGACTGCAGACACACACACACACAGAGAGAGAGAGAGAGAGAGAGAGAGAGAGAGAGAGAGAGAGAGAGAGAGAGAGAGAGAGAGAGAGAGAGAGAAATAAAAGCAACACTGTTGTTTGGAAGTAAGGTGCTCTGTCGCGAAAGAGCGGCTGTGATGGAGAGTCCTCTTCCTTTCGCATGAGATTCAGGGAAGCAGCAGTGGGTTACGGATAAGGAGAGAGAGAGACAGGCAGGCAGGCAGGCAGGCAGGCAGGCAGGCAGACAGACAGACAGACAGACAGACAGACAGACAGACAGACAGACAGACAGACAGACAGACAGACAGACAGACAGACAGACAGACAGACAGACAGACAGACAGACAGACAGACAGACAGACAGACAGACAGACAGACAGACAGACAGACAGACAGACAGACAGACAGACAGACAGACAGACAGTAGCTAGAAGGATGGTTGGATGAAGAAAAAGGATGAAGAAAAAGAGGAAAAAAGAGAAGAGAGGATGGGGTGATGGAGGGATACAGACAGACGGAGTATAACAGAGGTGTCTTACCCAGTGCTTTGAGAAGTTCATCAAAATTCTCACTGCTTTTCATCTTCCAGGTGCCGGCAAAGTTAGGCATGACTGCAGAGGTCTGAATAATACCAGGCAAAGACCCTGGACCGCTCTCTCTGCTCTCTGTACTTCCTTCTCAATCTCTCTCTCTGTCTGTCTGTCTATATGTTTGTCTCTCTCCCCTCCTTACCTCCCTCCCTCCTCTGTCTCTTTCTCACTCTTACACTTTCTCTCACAACCCTCCTCTTTCTTTTCCTGTCTATCTGTATATCTCTCGTTCCCTCAGTCTGTCCGTCTCCTCTCTGCACTGGTGTTCAAACTTCTTATTTCACACTATTATACCACTTGTCTCTTCCTGGGGCTTCTCTCTCTCCCTCTCTCTCTCTCTTGATTCACTGTGCAAGCTGCTGATGTGTGTGTCTGTGTATGCGCGTGCGTGTGTGTGTGTGTGTGTGTGTGTGTGTGTGTGTGTGTGTGTGTGTGTGTGTGTGTGTGTGTGTGTGTGTGAAATGCACTATAGTCTTTAGGATGAGGGTGGGATCCCTCCCACTCAATGCCCTGTCCCATTAATCCAGCAGAAAAAACATGTTTTCTCATTATTTGTGTGCAGCGATTTGTTTTGTCATGCAAAATCGTTGAGAGCTTATGTGGCAACACGATAACACGTATTTTTGAACAATGACTTGAGTAATAGTTTAAAGAGTTAATATTGCCATAGTTTGTAACTTTGTAGAGAGGAATCACACCATTGTATAAAACTTGCATAAACAATTACCATGCCGATTTAGTTTAGTTCAGTCTCATTACTTTTTATTAAAAAAAAAGGAAATAACTAAAAGAATCAGATAGCTACAGATAGTTTTCATATAATGCTGTCTGCATAAACCATTCATTATACAGGTCCCTATGGGTGCGTTCGGAAAATGCGCACAGGGAATGTGGTCAGTTTGTTGAGTATACCTCATACTAAGCAATTAAAGTATGAGGTATAAAGTACAGCAGCCTTGTGTTCATAAAACAGAAAGATTGGGTATTGGGTAAGACTGACGTTATGTATCTTTCAGGACCTTTCACTGCTTTGTCTCAACCATTACTCAATGACTCTGGTCTCAGCCACCGCGGTGGATATTTTGACATTCCGTTTTTATTTATTGTTAATGTTGCCACTACTGTTGGAGCAGCCATAAACTACACAGGTTCATCTAGATGTTCTGGGCGTCTTGGTAATGTTAGTGTTAGTAAAAAGCAGGTAAAAGAGTAACGTTTGAGGCAGACTAACATCAGTCACTCTGCCGTTCACTGTAGTAGAAGAGGTGCGCCTGGTGAGGGCTTAAACCGGACCCGCAGCTTCGTCGAGACCCGCAGCTTCGTTCGTCGAGCACCTGATGAAGCTCACGGCGAAACGTGTTGTGCTAATAAATAAGTTGATGCAGTAAGTTGTCTGTCTCTGTTCCCTGGAGTGTTCAGTCCCTTCCTTGGAAGGCTTTTTCCCTTTTTTAAGTCTATGCCTGCTAACTAGACTTTGTCCTTTGTTTTCTCTCAAATTAAACAAGGGACTCCTGCACATCCAAAAAAAATAAACTTATTATTTCAGAAAGAGAAATAAACCTGGGGACTGCACAGTGCACACTCATATATTATTCAGTGCAATTTTTTCTTTCAGAAGTTGTTTTAACTTCAAATTCAAACTAACTATTCCTTTCTGATTATAAAGGTTGCATCTGCTTCTGGGAAGCTATAGTTCAGAATCAGATACTCCTGTGTTTGGTATACGATTCCTCTCAGATTCTGTGTGTCTGCTTCTGGCACCCATCCAGCTCTAGGACATGTACTTTGTGGTGAAATGATGATCTGTGGGATGCCCTCCATCAACTCATCCCTCCCTTTGTTTCAATGCATCTGTGTGGGTTTTCCCATTCTGCTTCAGAATCATAACCGCAAACAGCAACAACAACGACCAAGTATGAGGTTTGTGAGGTTCATGAGGTTCAAGGCATTTGTATTTTGGCACATGGTGGAGTGCACGTGACAACTGACAACCCAGCATTAAACAACAGAGGACTATCAACAACGTAAATGAACATACAGGACTCGCATATAGAACACAATGCAATGTGGAATGCACGTTACACGGTTGACTGATTGGTAAGTAAAACTGGGAGGCAGTTTGTCCTAGTGGTTCCCAAACTTTTTAGCTCAAGACCCAAAAGAGACATTTTCTGACGGGGTATTTACTCGCGACCCATAAAAATGTATCTAAGACACAAGTCCCATTACCGTTTGGAAAACAGTGTCCTATAGTGGTTAGTATGACTACATACAGGTCTTGGGTTTGCAGCAGTGTCACTGTCTTTAAACCAATCTGGACGGGAACCCCTTTTGGTGTTTTAAGCATTATGTTATACTTTAGCTATTGAAAAATAGCAGATCTACAAGCTCATAGCGCGGCACAGAGTGCCGTGCTACGAGCTTGTAGGTCTGCTATTTTATTTTTTCATCTTGAAAATGTGTCTCAAATCTTTGAATGTATATTCTTTCAGAGCGAACATCTTTAACTCAAATCTTTGCTTCTGAGAGGTTCCTGGAACAACATATTTTCAGATGGGGGTCGGTGGCCAATTACATATAATTTTTGGGGTCCTTGACATGAAATATTGAGCACCACTCATATAGAAGCATAGGTATTTCGGAAAACTCTCAGGATTTAGAAGATCTTTTTTTAAGTTTAAAGGTTTAAAGAACCTCTCTCCCTGTTCCAGTAGCTGCAGATAAGAGCATCGGCTGAATGCCTAAAATATCAATGTAAAGCAGTTTTAGAAGGGGAAGGGAAATGACCCTGAAACTCCAGAGAGGTGGCTCATTGAATGTTCCCTTGTTTACCCCTGAAGCAGGATAACTCCTGAGAACTTGTATGTAAATTGTGTATCTGCGATATTGTGTTGTGGGTTTATGGGGTTCATTTACTTGGTCACTGCATTCCTTTGTGTCTTGTTTTGCAGTCAACCATGACCAAAAACACATAAAAGGATTTCATGTGTGCCCGGGGGCAAGATACTACTGTTGTAGCAAAGAAATTCTCTCGAAGTTACTCTACTTCTCACTACAAGATTTACACAGAAATAGCCTACTTATTTTCAGTTTTCAGTTTTCTTGTATTTAAGAATTTGAGAAGAGCTACAGTATACCAAAATGCTTATGTCTCACATGAAATCACTACCTTCGACTTGAAGATGAGAGAAGCTGTACATTTTTGTGTCAGTTAGGTTTCAGCTCGTAGATATTTTCACAGAATGTTCACATATGACATGCCCAGCGTAGGAATGCTAGGGTTCATGTGACCGCTAGCATTTATTGCTAAATTATGATATAATTCACGCCAGCATTTTTCCCTGTTCACCTCTTATTTTGAAGAGCCAAACATCTAGGCCGGATGTTGTGATCTTATGTTGTGTGTGACGATGCAACATCATTCCATTTCCATGTTTACCGCAGGTCACATCATCGGCTCTGGGCCGTGGAATAAACCAATAGACCAAAAATGCCATCTGGGACAAGGAATAGGAGATACAGGCGATTTAAAGAAACAGATAGAATGGGTGATTATGGCCACAATTATCTTAATGGCACGATCCTGTGTTATTGACAGCACCAACTAGCAACCTGAAACTGACGTGAGTAGTATTATGACTTGATCAATCGAAAGCACTATAAAAGCCCAATTGCCGTAGAGCTACGCCAATGGCGTTGAGCCTAGCATTGATTAATTGGCTTTAATTGACGTAGATTAATGGCAATGGCGTGAAGTGGGTAAAGGAAGGACTAATGGGAGATCGGACCAATACTATGTTACCGCTTTCTTTGTGGTCTTTGTTCCTAATACCATTCAGAATCGACAGACAACGGGAGAAAGAGAGAGAGAGAGAAACACTAGTTTGTGGTTCTTCTTCATCTTGTTGACAAGACTGAAAGACTCTTAATCAATTTTCTTTCTTCTTAAGAACCATCTAACATTAATAATTAATACCATATACCACACCAGCCCTCAGAAGTTGTTCGTTGAGTATTTTCTTTCTTCCTGGGACGAGAGGCTTTGATTTTGACTGAGAGTGACAGATCAGAGCAAAGGTTCTGATCCTCGCCAAACAACGCTATAAGCCCAGTGGGACGCACAGCGAACTGAAACTGTCTGATGGTTCAAATGGTTTGACACGGATTCTCAAGGTTCAAAGGCACTATGGCCTGTCATACTGAAACCCAGACTCACTGCGGAGGAGGAGTTATGGTGAGATGAGATGAGATACTTCCAAATGTTCGAATACACAACAACCGAGAATGATGGGGTTAGATATGAACAGACCTACAGTAGTTCTCTGCTAAATCACCACTAATCTTTGCACTGCGTTTTCCAAAGATGGTAATACAAACTTGCAAATGTCTTTGTTACTTACAGTATATAGAGAGAGGTGTAGAGTGATGTTGATAAACTGACCAAATACCAGACAGACAGAAAAACAGAGAGTTGGAAATAACTTTGAATTTTGCCCAAAGAACATCGCCTTAAAGTTGCATTGCAGCCAGTTAAAACAGAAGCTGTGCCTGTACTTTCAACATACTTCAGCTAATGCACTGTGCCAGCTGCTTTACACACTGCCTGCATTTCCCCCAATGGACCATTATGAGTCATTAGTCTGAGAGGACATCATTATGATGACCAGTGAAGGGAGTGAATGGAACCAGGGACCGGTTCCTGAAATACAGAGAGAGAGTCCTAGACACACACACACACACACACACACACACACACACACACACACACACACACACACACACACACACACACACACACACACACACACACACACAAGAAGAAAGAACAGGAGTGAATCGTAATGTATCTGAAGCAAATATACTGAATGAACATAATATAATTTGGACTCATGCCAGTGTCCTCTGATGGTAGAAGTGTACCTTACAGAACTACGGCCTGGGTCTGTCATCCGTCCAATGAGTCTATTCAGTGAGCAATCCAGCCTGCTCATGAATTTGAATGTCAGGTTCCTCAACAGAGCCATGAATGTAGTGAGACCCAATGAAGAGAAAAGCCCACTGGCTCTAGTGCTCCTAGGTTTTTTTCATTCGAAGACAGTCATTATAGGCTACTTGCAGTTTGCGTAAGCTCTCTTTCTTATACTTCACCCACAGTGGAGCTATGTAGAGAGGGGTGCAATAAGCTCTAAAGAGGTTTACCTTAACATCCGTAGTACAATGGTGAAATTTATGGACCAACATGTTGGCTTGTACATATAGCATTCTCCTCTGTCTAAACATGTCCTCGTCATCCTCTAAGTCTAAGGTATCTGTTATGATATGCCCAAGATATTTTGTAATTTTGGACACACCCATAATTTGACCAGACAGATGAAAGGAATGAATTATAGATGAATTATAGTTTAGTTATGCATTGAAGAACCTTGTCCATTGTACACATTAACATCTGCTGTTTTTATCCCAAATTCTGTGTTTTGAATCTTTAGTCTTTATATTTAGATATGTCCTGTTGAGATGTATACAACATAATATTATAGTATTAGTACTAATCCTTCTATTGCGATTCCATCCGCAAGTTACCCGCACAAGTACTTAGCCGATCTGCCCTTTCTGCCACGCGGAGACAGCGTTTTTAAACAGTTCTTTTTTCCCCAGAGTGACAAACTTCGGAGAAGCTACTTTGTCGTCTCCGTGTGTACAGCGAATGCCGCCTATTTGCTGAAACGGTGACGCCATAGTCCCCTCGCCCCCTCCAAACTAACCTCAAGTCACCAGGCTATTTGCTGAAACGGTGACGCCATAGTCCCCTCGCCCCCTCCAAACTAACCTCAAGTCACCAGGCTTTCCACCTCCACTACAACAGATGGCTGATCATCAGCCGGCTTTTTACAGCAACATGATGCGTTCTGTTTTACTTAAAATGATGCAGGTTTATGACGAGCCTTTCATAACCGCATGTGTACTTTATATGTGAATGAATGGTGTTGTTTGACCTGTAAAGGGAAGCCTTTAATATTGTTTGTGCATTTGTTCATGAAGTGCTAAATGGTTTATTTCAACACATCAACTTACATAATTTATATTATATTTTATATTTGCACATAATGTAAATCTCTTCTCCGAAAATAGCCGATCTGCAGCCCGTGAGCTTGTAGTTGAGCTATCTTCGGAGAACAGATATAAATTATGGTGATTACCAATCTGGAAAGACAAGAAAAAACGGATGATCTACATTATTGTTACTATAATGGTGTAGTGTAGAATAGATTAGTATATAGGCTATTATATCTAAGATAGGCAGCACGCGACCACGGCTGTCTGTCCGTCCCTCTCACAGGCAGGTCTTTCCTGCGCAGTGCACAGCACGCATTAGCCGGGGAGCCACAGGCCCAAAAGCTCAACGGTTAAGGATTAACCTGTGATTTCATGCCGTACTTTTAATTTGTGTTTTTTCTATTCATTTGGTCATTAAGGTCCACAGAATGAGAGACTGCTGGAAACATCGCGAAAAAAGGTTATGGCCAGTTTTTGTATACCATAGACAACCAATATAAGGCAACATTTTCCAAATTCCATCATGCTTTAAGTAGCATGTGACAATTGTGACATGTCAAACTAGTCTAGGGGGTTTTCCTGATCCTGAATCCATTCCAAGTATTAGTTTTGCACGAAAAACACTCCTTGGCCTAAATTCGCCCATAGCCACTTGCCAAAATGTGCCCAAATGTGCGGACCTCATCACATTTATGCTGACCTCATCACATGTGATGACGACTATGGCCGTTTTTAGGCCAAGGAGTGTTTTTCGTGTAAAACTAATGCTTGGAATGGATTCAGAATCATGAAAACCCCCTAGTTTGACATGTCACAATTGTCACATGCTACTTCAAGCATGATGGAATTTACGTGATGTTTCCGGCAGAGCAGGCCTCTCATTATGTGGACCTTAATGACCAAATGAATAGAAAAAGCACAAATAAAAAGTACGGCATGACATCACTTGTCCTGTCCAATTTTGGGCCTGTGGCTTCCCGGCTACATGGACCTCGTCTTCTTGGGTGGAAATTAAACATTCTGAAGGTGCTATCCATGCTTCAACTTGCTCTCTAAATAAATTATATACTTTGCACGCAAGCAGCCAAAATGTCACGGAAAAGCCTTTGTGTAACTTCAAAACGGCTTTGCATGGAGAGACCCCAGGTAGGATAAACACATCGTTTACTGTCCATATTCCTCTATAAACGGCCTGTTATCACTTTCTAATTCCTCTTGTTATACTTTGTATAGTAGCCTATGTGCAATTTCTCTTGTTAACTAGCTGCAGATTAGGCAAAATGTTTAGCGCTCATTTTTCATGCACAAGGCAGCAGGTAGAATCAATCTATTAACGAGCAATTATCTGGCGTTCAGCGGTGTTGCGCACCGAATATATTCAATCTCCAAAGTCAAACTACTAAATTCACAATGCATCATGCCGCCCCTCGTTGTGAGCTTTAAGATCTGCAAACTATGAATCTCATGCTTATGTATACTTTGTAGCCTACTTATTAGTTATGAGAATATTAGTAGGTCTATGTAAAATCATTAAAATTGTAATGATTTGTAATGAAAAGAAAGAAAAACATCAGCTACAGTTGATTATGCCCAGTAGCCTACTGAATGATTATGCCACAATGCCACATATGCATTTTACAGGCGCAAATACTTCTGCGTATGCGTTTGCGTAATTAAACAATCCCGGCAGTCACGGTATATGTCATATTATAGGCTACTATAAAGAGCGGAAGTGTCATATTCAAATCATCGGAAGCTTTAAGTCCATGACCCACCTAATTCCAACACATGCTAGGGGATGACTCAGGGTGGAATATCAATGGGATTGGTATTTAAAGACAGAGTGCCGTGATACAAGAGAGAGAGAGAGAGAATAGGCCTACATAGACACAACACAGCCTACATTGCCAGTTTTGCCACCATGCCAGCCAGTCATGAACCAACAGCCACCCTGTCACAACTCCTAGCCTCGGTCCCAGTCTTACTTCCCAGGCTTCAAGAACCACATACACATACTGTTACAACTCACACCTTCAACGGCAGATAAAACACAAACTGTAGATTCAGCATTCAATTCCAGAGCCAGAAACAGTTACTGAACATGTTTCATTGCCACCCAGTCATTGGGTCCTAAAATGACACACACACACACACACACACACACACACACACACACACACACACACACACACACACACACACACACACACACACACACACACACACACACACACACACACACACACACACACACACACACACACACACACACACACACACACACACACACACACACACACACACACACCTCCACCAGGGCAGGTCAGGTTGTGGCCTCCTGGTGGCGCTATAATAGGCCAATGTGAAAAGGGTGCCATTTCTTCTTGCTCCTTGGATGACAATTGGATGATTTTAGGCATTTTGTTCCAATGTGAAAAGGGTGGGATAAATTCCTCAGCCTATAGTCCGGCAGCCGAGGTGGACGGTTGGGAAATTTGGTATATAGTCTTTTTTATTGGTCTAAAATATTGTCTATATACTGTACATACATTCATGAATCCACTTGCTGAGCGGCTGAAAGTATTGGGCAAATTTTTATAGGGGTTTCTTGTGACCCTACCATTAACATCCTACGGCAGGCAAAATGTAAAATAATGTCAAACCAGGGATTTTCATGATTCTGAATCCATATCCAAGCATTAGTTTTGCACAAAATACACTCCTTGGACTAAAAATAAGCTATATAAAAAGACTATATACCAAATTTCCCACTTTAAACAAAAGAAGCCTGTCGGCTGCTGGACTACTAGCCCTGGTCCAGTGCTTACAGCGAGTCTCTCTCTGACGCCCTGTGGAAGTCCCTTCCGCAGCCCTCTAGCGATTTTCTCACTCCCGTGCGAGTGTTTACAATTCCCAGCAAATAAACAAAACGACGTAACTACCGGTACTCACCGAAACAAAGCCTGCTAGACCTTGGTAAAAGTCTATTCTCGGAGCTTCTCTCTAAAATGCACTATTTTAATCATTAAATAAAATGAATCCAACCAGATCGGCACAGGCAAAACCCGGAAATGCCATAGTATAAGAAATGACTCTTCCCGGTAAATTTAGGGTACATTGCGTTATTAAAATGGCAGAAAGTGCAGAGAAGCTGGGGACCTGAGATGCTTCCCAGCTTCGAGAATAGACTTTTACCAAGGTCTAGCAGGCTTTGTGTCGGTGAGTAGTTACGTCGTTTTGTTTATTTTCTGGGAATTGTAAACACTCGCACGGGAGTGAGAAAAAGGGCTGCGGAAGGGACTTCCACAGGGCGTCAGAGAGAGACTCGCTGTAAGCAGCACTGGACCAGGGCTACCGGACTACTAGTATGAAAGTCTGTGAAAGATTTCACGTAAATTGCACGCTGCGTTCATGATTTGAGGCTTCTTGTTCAAAACGGGCCAATCCTGCAAATTTGAAAGCCAATGTTAGCCAATTAGGATGGAATATGAAATATCAGACAGATCCGTCTTGGACACATGACTAGAGATACTGTATAACGATTTGCGGGATTTTTGGACAGAATCTGGAGGAGTGATATCAAAAGGTTTTACAAAAGTCGGCCTCCTGGTGGCGCTATAACAGGCCATTCTGGAAAATTTGGGGCAGAGATTCAGTGCATGGAGTGTGTGTGTGCAGAATTTGGGTTAACGGTGCCGGAGATTAGCTGTACACAGACGGACGGACGGACTGGTGGAGACAAAAATATATAAATATATAAATATTCCTACCTGACTTCATCAGTTGTGTTATGCCAGGGTCAAATTGTGGAACCCATGGATCCAGTCATCTTCATCTTCCATACATCTGGCTATAGCTGGCCAGTACTTTCCTCCCAGCATCAATGGCACCGACCAGCCTCATTCTCCTGGCTGCCTGCCATCTTCTCACTCAGCCTTTTGTACTGCACAAGCATTCTGGTGTAGTGCAGTGGTCAGGGATTTAGGGCAGGCCCTAGGGTCCAGCATGTCACAGGAGAATGGACTCAGTGCTGAGAAGAGGCTGAGCTTGGGGGTCATCGTCACCCTGGCTTATTGTTGTGTACCTGTGGACAACACGAGCCAGGTGGAGCTGAGAGAGACCATTTAAAGGACAACTTTAGTTTTTTTCAACAAAGGTTTATGTTTTAGGTTGTTATTAGAGAAACTAAAAGGTGAGTGTTCATTTTCTTTCATTTGCTGCTTTCTTTCGTTTTAGGGATTTTAGCAGTTTTTGACTTAGTCTAAAGACCCTCGAAATAAATTCATGTAACATGTGCAATTCAGGTTGTAACACTTCAATATTACTTTCAATTAAAGAATGAAGTTTCATTCAAGGATTTGGTGCTGAGTGACATCCCAAAGTACCAAACAAAACATTGTGTGTATTATTATGGCTGCACACAGCACACTCAATCACACTCACAGACAGTGACACACGTTAATGCTTACTCACCTGCAGAATATGCGACCAAGCAGTTTGTTATGAAGATTAATTAACTTCTCTTTCAAGTGTCACACACTTGCAACTAAGCAGTTTTCGCTTCCTACTAACAGTAACCAGACAGAGTAGACTACTTCCATGAGGTAAACTACATTAGGCCTACTAAGTTGTTTATTTTATTTCCCCCTTTTTTACTACCAAAACATAAGGAGCTCTAGCCCATTATGTGCCCTCAGTCCCTATGTCGGGACTGATAGCACATGGTGCTAAAAGGAGAAGCTCGTGTCTGTCAGTTTGCAGCAGGCCAGGTGTGTGTGTGTGTGTGTGTGTGTGTGTGTGTGTGTGTGTGTGTGTGTGTGTGTGTGTGGGCCGTGCGGAGTGGGGGGAGGGGGCGTGGGTTAAACGCTTGTAGCCTGCTCGCAGGGACAGATAGTGTATGTGTAGTGTCTTCTCTACTAGGATCTAATGTTTGGCATTGTATATGTACCGTATTTTAATTGGGACCGTACTCAGTAATTCACAGAACATCCGTTAGTTGGCAGTAATGCACGTAATGCAATGATCTATCTAACTATGACGAAGAAGAAAGCGGAAGTGACGCGTTGTAGTTGTCATGGCGGCTCAGATGTAAACGAGCACATTTATTCCTACATTTTACGTGGATTATTTGATGTAATGTAAGTAACATTATATTTTGTCTCTAACTGTTATCTGCAACCTGTCATTATGACTAGCCTCGGATATTCAGACGGGATCGGTTTAATGTATTTTATTTACTATGTGAACTGTGAAGCTTGAAAAGCATGCTAATGCTGCTGCTGTTTTGATACCATTGTTGACAAATTCGTAGTTATATTTGTGGGGCTTTATTGTGAACCAAAACATCCCAACCAAAGATGTTTTTTTTTCTTTATTTCTTTTCTTATTAGTTTACTAATAATAAATGTAATGTTTACACTTGTTCTATACATTCGTCCCCGGCGTTTTTTCATTCATTTGTGGGAAGCTAAATTAAATTGTCGCTCCAGATTGTCTCGCACAGTAAACGTACGTGGTGCTGTCAGTGGAACCTATTCTGTATAACAACATTTTTATGTTTAATTTTTTTAGGTTATAGAAGTAACAGCTTTCAGGATCAACAATGAGCACTCAGGTAAATGTGTGTGTGTGTGTGTGTGTGTGTGTGTGTGTGTGTGTGTGTGTGTGTGTGTGTGTGTGTGTGTGTGTGTCTTTTATGCTATTAAAGTAGTCTGACATCTGACAGGTACATTGCACTTTTGTCATTTCAGTACAGCATTCTGTTCAAGCAAGAGCATGGTGAGTATATACATATTGATCAACATGTATTTATATTGTTTATGTATCAAATAAATAGCCATTTCTATGCAAGTTGTTTTAGTGGTGACACTCTGCTGAGATATCCCAATATCATTATGTGGTTAGGCATGGCATAAGAAAATAAACCCTCTATGGATTAACATTTTCAGAGAGACATTTCAAAGCAAGAAAACTAAAAAACGAGTTGAAATTGTGGGAAAGTGTTGGGGCGAGTCAGACAGACAGACAGACACTTTGTTTTGTCCAACAGCTCCAGAGACCAAGAGTCAAGCTTGGTCCCTGTTATCCCTAGAACGGCTCTTGTTGTTTCATACAGTATGTACAGTATTTCACATACAGAGCCATAGAACCATCTGCTTAACTTCTGTTCGGGTTACAAATTGGCGGCCTAAATGTGATAAATGCTCCGTTTGTACTCACCCATTAAATAATTCCAAAGACTTGGAGTGAAATATGGTCCTCTAGTTTTATATCCATGTGAAAGTTCTGGCACAAAACGTGTATTTAGTCAATTATCTCCACTTTTTCAAGAGATGCACACGGACGTCTTTCTCTCCGGGCGAGGGGGGGCCGGAATGATCGATGAACTGATTTTACGAATACATCCTGTTTACCGCAGACGTCATCAACAATTGACCAGGGAAACACAAAAGTTTGGGTCACACAATTGGCAGGTGGTGTGATTAACTACCCAGCACCTATCGCAAGGCGATAATTGACTAAATACACGTTTTGTGCCAGAACTTTCACATGGATATAAAACTAGAGGACCATATTTCACTCCACGTCTTTGGAATTATTTAATGGGTGAGTACAAACGGAGCATTTATCACATTTAGGCCGCCAATTTGTAACCCGAACAGAAGTTAAGCAGACGGTTCTATGGCTCTGTATGTGAAATACTGTACATACTGTATGAAACAACAAGAGCCGTTCTAGGGCTAGGTCCCTGTCACCTGCCTGCTTGCTTAATTAGTCTGGCTGTGTCCCTCTGTCTGGCGTTCCCTCCCCAACACACCACAGCATAGAAAAGAACGCTGGAGACCACCGACTGATAAAACATCTGCAGGAGCTTCCTGCAGATGTTGAAAGAGGCCAGTGTCCTCAGGCAATACATCCTACTCTGACCCTTCTTATACAGACAGTTTGTGTTAACTGACCACTGATTGTGTAGTCTCAATGGCATTGTTTTAATTCCTTGCCAGGCTGCTCAAATATCGCCACTTGTGTTTTTTCACAGCATTGCTGTCAGGAGGAAACCACCTAACTCAATTTTTTACTTTTATATTTTTTAAAGTCACAACACCAACTTTGTTGCTTTTTTTTCAAAATGTGTTTTCTTCATTTCCTGAAAAGAATATATTTTTATGAGCATTTTGGAGTTACCGTGGGTGGTTTTTCTGACAGCAGAGATAATATGGTTTAACATGTGTATTTGTTTGTCCTCTCAGCTCACGATGACGCCATCTGGACAGCAGCGTGGGGAAAGAGCGAAGCTGATGCCTCAGAAACCATCGTCACTGGTTCATTAGACGACATGGTCAAAGTCTGGAAATGGTACATCTGTTTAGTGGAGTGGATTATTGGCATTATAATAATAATAATAATAATGAGTTTTATTTATATTGCACTTTTCATTCACAAGGAATCTCAGAGTGCTACAAGGTTAAAAACATATGATCTATCATAAAAGGTAAAAAACAGGGTTAACAAAAACAGTGCAAAGTGACAGTTCAGCACAAAAAGGCCTTCCGAAACAGGAAGGTTTTCAGGCCTGTTTTAAAACATTCCACAGTCTGCGGCACTCTCAGGTCCATGGGGAGGCTATTCCATAGAAGTGGTGCTGCTGAGCAAAAGGCCCGGTCCCCCATGGTGCGGAGTTTGGTGTCAGGAACATGGAGTAGTAGTTTGTTTGCAGATCTGAGGGTGCGGGTGGAGGATGTTTTTGGAGGGGTGATTAGTTCCTGTAGGTAAGGTGGGGCATGTCCGTTTATGCAGTTGAATGTTATCAGCAGAACCTTGTAATCGATCCTGGCTGTAACGGGGAGCCAGTGCAGTGTGAAGAGGATGGGTGTGATATGGTCATGTTTGCGGACTCTCATTAGGACCCTGGCAGCGCTGTTCTGTATGTACTGCAGCTTTTGTAGATGTTTGCCAGGAGTCCCAATGAAGAGGGCGTTGCAGTAGTCCAGTCTAGAGGAGATAAAGGCATGGACGAGCTTCTCTGCATCTGACTGGGTTAGAAGGGGGCGGAGTTTGGAGATGTTTTTGAGATGGTAGAATGCGGTTCTGCATAGATGTTTTATGTGGTCACTGAATGTCAGGTGAGGATCAAACTTGACACCCAGGTTTGTGACTGAGGAGGAGAAGGGGATAATCTGGCCGTCGAAGGTGAGATGGGACATGGGGCATGAAAGAATCTGGTGTGGTGTGCCAACAAGAAGGGCTTCAGTTTTGCTACTGTTTAACTGAAGGAAGTTGTTGCTCATCCATGCCTTTATCTCCCCAAGACCGGTGGTGAGACATGATATGGCTGCAGAGGGGTTGGGGGCAGTCTTAATGTACAGCTGGGTGTCATCAGCGTAACAGTGGAAGGAAAGTCCACGTCGGCTGATGACACGACCAAGGGGCAGTTATAGATTATTGTCATACACCTCTGTCATGCAGGTCTACACTGACTGGCATGAATAGTAAGAAAAGTCAAATTAAATAAACGCCCGTCCAAGCCTTGATGTGAAAGATATTTATTTCACATTTAATTCGTTTCAGCTTTTTGGGTCTTTATCAGCAAGGATCTCTCTGGAATTTGTTAACAAAAATGTAGTGCGAAGAGATGTTTAATTATTCAGTACATATTTCATTATTCATAGTTTTTCTTCCCTTTGCACCTTAAAATGTTCTGCTGTAGGTTTTTTGGCATCTAATCTTTGTAACCAAGTCCCTTAAATATATTTTTTTACCATATTTCTACTACAATTGGAGCCGTTCTTAAGGCCGTTCTTAAATAGTATATAGTATTACAGGTGTTCATCCTCAACACGGTGTTGCAAAGTCACACGTTAGTCTATATATATATATGTTAGTATTTCATGTAATTAAAGTAAATAAAAAGTTTTTTATTTACACTTTTGCTCACTGTACAATATGTGAACCTCAGATTCTCTGAACACAAATTCAAAAGGTTTCCAAAAAGGCATTATAATTGTTGAAAGTCAAATGCAGAATGTGCTCTCATCTATTGTATTATTTATTATAACAGCCTTTTCACACAGGACCACAGGAAGCTACATTCAAATGACTGAGCACATGTGCCCCTGCAGGTGTGATGAGAAACTGGAGCTCCAGTGGACTCTGGAGGGACACCAGCTGGGTGTGGTGTCTGTGGACATTAGCCACAATGGAGCCCTGGCTGCCTCCAGCTCTCTGGACTCTCACATCCGCCTCTGGGATCTGGAGTCAGGAAAACAGATCAAATCCATGGACGCAGGCCCGGGTAAGAGCAAGACAGACAGAGGCGGTGTGTGTGCATAGCTTATGAAGTCTTATCTGTATTCCTTGAACTTGAATTTATTAAATACTTGCCAATAATATAGTGGTTGCAACTGTATTAAAAATTTTCACGATTGTTAACACACGTTTTTCACAACCTAACGACATTCTCAACTGCACACACAAAAGGCTAAACCCTGACGCTCCTTTTCCGTGATGACTCTTTGCCATCAAATCTCTTAACTGGAAAATGGAACTCATGTTTTCATTTGGTACACACAGCCATATTTTCAAATGACACACATACATTGATTACACACAACTAAGCATTTGCTACACACTACCAAGCATTCACAGCACAATGAAGTGCAAAATTGAAAACACAATCATAGAAATGGAACACACATGAACTATGTGACTATGTAGAATGAGCCATTTCTCCTTTTGTAAAATGACTCCGTGTAGGCTTACTTTTTCATAGTCAAACACAAATGTGCACTTGTGCAGCCAAAAAAATATATATTATATTATTTATTTTGTGTGGAAAAACTGTAATTGATTGCCCCGTGGTGGGAGTTCTGCTCTGTATATGGTACATCTGTAGATAAAAGGACCCGGTGTTTCACCTACCGTATATGCATTATTGTGTGGGGGGGGCCCCACAAAATAATGCAAAAGACACGCAAAAGAATAATAGTAATAATTTAAAAGACAAATGTTTTCTGCACACACGTGCATGCATAATAGCTCCCCCCACACTATCAGCCTCTGGCTATGGGAAACACTGAGGACCACATTTTAGTTTTTTGGATTCACTTTCCAGGAGGAAACATCCTCTGCCTCCCCAGAGATGTGACATGATGTGCTGTGTGAACTCTGCCCTGCAGCCAGCTAAATGCCATGTCACCTTCCATTAGTCACAGGCTGTTACACCTGGTCCATCCTGGTAGCAGTGATGGTTCAAGTAGTGAGAGCAGCATCACATCTCATCTTGTTACAGTATATCATGGATAATATGACATTTGTTTTTTCACCTTTAAACCTGACATCCATATTCTGGGCAATGTCAAAGAAAACATGTCTTTCTTTTGAAATGGCAGATCCATTAGCCGATCATGATTCATTGTGAGCTTTAGGATTAGAGAGATGCTTGGTGTATATGCTAGAGTGACAGTCAGCTTAATGCTTCGTGTCTTTGCACACGAGTGTTGCTCGCCATCCTCCTGCACTGTGGATGTCTGCGTCATTGGATCCAACATACTGCGATAGCAACATGGAAGGGCTGTTGACACTTGACACGTTCTATAGGTCATGAACTGGAACTAAACCTCACAACGTTTAACCGTGTGTGTGTGTGTGTGTGTGTCTGTCTGTCTGTACACTATCCATCTATTTGTCGCCAAGCACTTTCCCTGACATGCACTTAACCTCCAGCTGACCTTACGTCATTCCACCTCCCTTACACTATTTCTTATTCAGACTTATTTTGATGGGTCAAAATTAAATACTGTATGCATCTTTATTTTATTTTTGCTTCTTTTTCTTTCTTTAGTTTTTTCATTTTTTACAGTTTCTACAAATTTATTAGATTTTTTTATTTTTAAATATTGAGCCGTGATGGAACACGTGAGCTTGTAGAGGCTTATTTTCACATAAAAAGGGCTTAAGTATTTTTGTAAGTTTGAGTCTGCTCTAACACAAACTGGACTGGATGTGCCCAGAGAACAATTCTAAATGTTAAATGTTGAATTTATATTGCACCTTTTATGTACAATGTGCATTACATTCACACACCCGATTGCAGAGGAAACCATGCAAGGCAACCTGCCTCACCCAGAGCAATTAGGGGTTAGGTATTGCTCAAGGACACTACGACTACGACATTGCTCATCAACACAGTGTTGATTTTAACTGCAAATTCTTTAGTTTTAGTCATGTCTAGTTTTAGTCGACTAAATATACAATTTTAGTTGACTAAATCTACAGTTGATTTTGACAACAAAACATTTTGGCAGATGGCATCATAATGGCTAAGATTATACATCTCATGATCGCATGCTGAAAATGGAAGATCTACAATACAAGCTCACAATCTTCAGAGCACAACACAATGGCTACGTTTACATGAAGGGTGATCATTCCGAATAAATACTTCAGAATAAAATACATCCGATGTAATGTTTTTTGCAGCGAGTTTACATGGGAAATGGTCATTCCGAATGAGTGTTTATATGGAGAAGTGATAGAAGACATGATACATGTTAATTCACGTGAAACTACGCCATCTGTTGGACACATAAAATATAGGCAGTTCATTCATTGTGACTTTGAGACGAAAGACGACACTTTGAAATCCCATCATTTCATTCCGCAGTAGTTTTGAGGCTGCTGCTTGGATAGGGACGGACATATTATGTTTACCGTCTTTTTTCCCCCACCTGGGCTCCCCTTCTCCGCTGGGAAGGTGATCATCTCGTTTTTATGTGTAGCCTACTTTATTATCTACAGCACGGCCAGGGCACGCAACACACTGATTATTATTGTATCGGGTCGCTCGTTATTTTTGAGAGAGAGAGAGAGAGTGTGAGAGAGAGACCGTTGAACACACACACACACAGACAAAATGCACGAAATAACGCGCTCTATGTGCCTTGGATATGAGGCTTATGAGCGCCTTGGAGTTGGAGCGCAATGGAAATGAGCATGCTCAGAAAGACCAGAATTAATTTACATCCGAAGCAGTGTATACATGAGTCCAATTTTCTTTCAATCACATTGAACATCGGAGTAATCCGGCCAGTGACATCGGAATGGTTTTTAGATCGCATCGAGCGTTTTCATTCGGATGTAAGTTTTTGTAGGTGTTTACATAACAACGTTTAATAAGATTGAACTTCTATTCGGAATGAAAAGGGGATTTAACTGCTCATGTAAACGTAGCCAATGACTTGTCTTATATTAGTTCTACTGGAACCCTTCTACACTAGTCCCTCCCTAACATTTTTGTTAGTTTCATTTGTTGACAAAATTGTCAATATATTTAGTCATATAGCTTAGTTTTAATTCAGTTTTTAATATGTAGTTTTTGTTGTTGAAAAAAGGCAGTAGAACATTTTTCGTCATGGTTTTAGTAGACAAAATGAACACTGCTTCAACACTGACCCGGGGATCAAACGTTTCAAGGGCTAGAGCGTGCCCGCTCTACCCCTTGAGCCACTGCCACCTCTAGAGTTCATTTATAGAAATACTTCTGAAATACACTTCTGCTGTGTTTTCCAGTTGATGCGTGGTCAGTCGCCTTCTCTCCAGACTCCAAGTACATCGCTACTGGCAGCCACCATGGGAAGGTCAACATCTTTGGAGTGGAGAGTGGCAAGAAGGAGTACTCGTTGGACACCAGAGGAAAATTTATCCTCAGTATTGCTTATGTAAGGAACAGTGGCGTAAAAAAGTACTAAAATGTTTTACTTAAGTAAAAGTATCAATAGTGCAATGTAGAAATACTCTACAGTAAAAGTCCGGAATTTTAAATTTACTTTAAAAGTACAAAGTTTTGGTATCAAAATGTACGTAAACTACCAAAAGTAGAAGGTATTCATTATGCATAATGTCCCCTTTCACAAGCTTTCAAATTTATAAATGTATAGAAATCTTTTGAAAATAGCAGATCTACAAGCTCTTCAAATTGTATAGTAGGCCTAGTAGTTACTACTAGTAGTAAAAGTAACAAAAGTTTTAAATAATTGTAGTGGAGTAAAAGTACAATATTTGCCTCTGTAGTAGTAGAATAGTAGTAGAAGTACTGGAAATTTGGAAATACTCCTGTAAAAAAGACCATTTCCTATTCGGGAAAGTCAGGACGTGAACCCCTTTTGGGGTATATAGGGGAAATCAGCCTCAGTCCTAAATGGGTTAAGTACATTACTTGAGTAATTTTATTTAGTTACTGCACACCACTGAAATATCACTTAATTCACTGTGTAGCATCTTAAGAAATGACAGTAAATACCAGTAAATTACATTGTGTTCCCCTGTCACACACACATTCATACACTAATTTCAGCTGAATTACTGTGTGTTAATTTGTTCCAGTAGTTTTCTGAGAAAATATAATTAGTTTTTAGTTTGGTTGGTCAATGAAACATAATGGTTTACATTAACTTCTGCCTCGGTGATATCAAGAAAATGGAGTGAATTGGTTAATGGCCATTTCTAGGAAGATGGGTTGGAATGATTGATTGTGGGAAATGACAAAATATATCAGTGGTGTTTTTCAAAATTAACTCAACATAAAGCAGGTCAACCTGAAATCACATTAATAATCTGAATAGATGTAGTTTCCCCACATGATGATACTTAGTGCAGCATTCATCAACAGAGCTGTGAGTGTTGTGCTGCTGTTGTATTTCAGAGTCCAGATGGGAAGTATCTGGCCAGCGGAGCCATCGATGGAATCATCAATATCTTTGACATTGCCACAGGGAAACTTCTGCACACGCTGGAAGGTATGTAGAAGCAGCCATGTTAATGAGGAATGTAGAAGACATCATCATCATCATACTATAATTCAGTCAATGTCTGTCTGAGTGTGTGTCTGTCTGTGTGTGTGTCTGTCTGTCTGTGTCAGAAACACCGCCGTAGCTCCTCACTGCCTGCACCAATCGCTCCCACTTTTCACACAGGCATTGACCATAATAATATGGAGGTCTTAACGAAGACCAATTTAACAAATTATAAATTAACAATGAATTTATTAGTGAATTAAAAATGTGAAAACGCACCCAGGGCGCAGGGCAAATATCTCACAACGGGTAGTGAGATATTTAAGACAACTAAAGACAACTTTAGTCATTTTGTAGATCCTCTCTTATCCGGAGTGACTTACAAAGTGCCAGCCGGAGTAAAGGACATGGTCAGCTGAGGAAGTGCTCAAAGGGAATTGGAGTGCTACAAAACGGGTACAGTTTGGGCTTCAAAGATAAATACATGCAGCATAATGTGGACGTCAAACCTGGTATCTAAGTAATATCATGTTACATCAACATAACCTAGTATTAAGACCTCACTGCTCAAAAGTTAAAACGCATCAAAAGGTGTTATTATTTTTATTATATTTATTTTAACATGTTTTATTCATAGCACATGTTTCAAAACAAGTGCTGTACACACATAATAACAGATTTTTTTTTAATAATTACATTTCTGGTCACAAGCCGACAACAGTAGATCACCTGTGGCAATCTGCGGCTGTTTGGGAAAAAGATCACTTACCAAAGTTACCATTGTGGTGCCCTTGAGTAAGGCTGTAGTTGTACTGGGCAAGTGGGCAGCTCCCATTGAATATATTTGTACAGTATTCAGCAGGTCGCAGTGAACAGTAGGATCCTAGTGTGAAACTATGATTGTACTGGACAGCTCCCAGTGGCCAACAGTAGAATACTGTGGTTGTACTGGCCCATGGATGTCTTCGGATTAAAACAAAGGTTGATAAATGTCCATTACGGTTGATAATAAACCATGTTTCTTCCGTGTGTGTGTGTGTGTGTGTGTGTGTGTGTGTGTGTGTGTGTGTGTGTGTTTTTCTGCAGGTCACGCTATGCCCATCAGGTCTCTGACCTTCTCTCCTGACTCCCAGCTCCTCGTCACGGCCTCAGACGATGGATACATCAAGATCTATGATGTGTGAGTTAAAATTCACTGGTCCTATACACATCAAGATGTATGTAGGAGCCTGCAAAACCATTGCGGCTCAAGAATCCACCACTCCTGAATGAAGTGTCTGGTGCTGGGAGTCTGGTGCAACGCACAGGTCCTAGCTGTACTCCTGGTGAGAGCAGGAGTGGACCTGATGAGACGTAGAAGGGGCCTGGACAGGAGTCAACCCACAGAGCCTAGTCCCTCCACATGCCTCTCATTCCCGGCATAGTAATTCCGGAGTGGTTCCAACGGATTGTGTGGCCCTGGTCTTTCCCTAGTGGGTCTAATCGAGGGTAGCTACTGGGACGTAAGTCGGGACTTGGTCACCCGAGTGAAGGATATGATGATTGCGAGGATCACTGAGGATACGTCCCAGTTGCATCCATGTGAATCCTGACGATGTCAAGTATTTTGTCGACGACCCAGAGTTTAACAAAAGATGGAGTAAATTGGGTAATGACTGACGAGACCCTGCATTTGATTCCATATCGGGAGCTCGGGCTTTGATCTCGAACGATTCCAATGAAACAATTTAGGAAAAAGGTAGTCACTCAGATCTTAGGAACTGATCAAAATAGAGATAACTAACTGTTCGCAACATAGAGGATACACATAACCCCCCCCCCCCCCACACACACACACTAGTCGGACAGTGTCAGACTTTCAGATATTTGTGTACCGTAATTATGTTCTTTTTGTTAATTGCGTCTTAATTTTGTTTGTAACACTGGGTGTATATAACAAAATCAAAACAATTGCAAGAAGATGTAATATGTTTACTGTCTGCAACATGAAATCTAATATGAAGTTGCAAAAGTATATAAAAACAAAAAGTAATGTTATTGTACATAAACTTTGTTTTGCAGGCAACATGCCAACCTGGCAGGTACGCTAAGTGGTCACGCCTCCTGGGTTCTTAACGTTGCCTTCTCCCCGGACAACACTCACTTTGTGTCCAGGTACAAACCAACTGGTCACAAAACACTAATGATGATAATGTCGACCACTGTCATGTTCAAAACCCTCATCTCCTATTGCTTCCTCTCCCCAGTTCATCAGATAAGAGTGTTAAGGTGTGGGATGCCAGCACCAGAACATGTGTCAACACTTTCTTCGACCATCAGGACCAGGTGAGATGCTTAAACCCATTAAGACCAGGAAAGCATCTGTGTCATTTTAGATTTGAGCTGAAAAGCATTATTTTATACTTTGAATATTCAAAAATAGCAGATATACAAGTTGATAACGCGTCACTCACTTTGTGCCACACTTTCTTTTTTTTTATCGTGAAAATGTGTGCACATCATTGAATATGTTTTAAGAGAATATTTGTTTAACTAAATCAAAAAATTGCTGTCAAAGTCAACACTTGTTCACTTCCTCTGCCCCTGCCTTGTCCAGGTGTGGAGTGTTAAATACAACAACACAGGGTCCAAGATCATTTCAGCTGGAGATGACCGAGCCATACACATCTACGACTGCCCCATGTGATACTACTGGGTCAACACAGGAACAACTCTTCTGGGATCACTGAGTGTAGATCAATTCAGGTTTTGGTTTGAGGATGTAAATGACTTGTATTATTTTTGCATGGCCTCTTGTGGTCAAATAAAAGTTTTTTTTGTAATTATTTTGCTCTTCTTGCATTTGTTGGAGTCTTTAAAATGCACCTCTCCCTTGAGCTAGTTGTCAGTGTTCAATATTAACAATCGTTGCTGTTGAGAGGAAACCACCTAACTCCATTTCTTAGGTTTATTGAACACCCTTTAAGGTCACATTCTCACCTAATACTTCGGTAGACTCATGCGTATGGGCGGAGATTTTGGGATTCTTGCATATTTAATTTGCTGCGGTTTGCCTTCACACTGTCATCCGTAGCAATTGGAAACGCAGCAGGGGGGGCCTTTATCAATGTGTTCCATTCATAAACCTAGCCTACAACACAGTGAAATCTATTGTGATAAAATTATACTCATAACGTGCATGTATCGTGCCGTCTGGGACTGGACCCCCCCTCTCTCTCTCTCTCTCTCTCTATACGCACGCAGCCACAGTGCCCCACACTGTTCTATTGGGCATGCAGGCACAGCGCTGAGCGCACTGATATAAAGACAGCAGCGCAAAATGTTTACACGTTTATTGAGATGAAAGTTCCAGTCCCCACAGTGACAGCACTCCATGTTTACGGCACGCACAGACAGACAGAATATTCTGTAGGCTATAATACTATTACACTGCACTGCAGTGTTTGTGTTTTCTTAAGCAATTGATTAATGTACTCGTCCTCATTTCGATCAGGGCTTCAGTCTCCTCATTCGACCACGTCTATCCACGGTAACGGGACATCTTTGCGCTGCGTAAAATATGGTTTCTCCGTCTCCAACTGTGTTCAGCTCCTCACCCGCTACATTGTTTGCTTCATTTCCTTTATATACTGCGGATTGCATTCACACCTGCACCGAATCGTAATCAAGTGCGATTGGAAGCGAAGCGAAACCCCCGTTTTTGCTCGGAGTATAATGCGGTTTTTTCATACGCATTATGATTCGAATGAGCCTTCACACCTGCCAAACGAAGCGCACTTTCTGACAATGCGCAGCAGAATTCGTTTTAATCGCAGCAAAGCTCTCTGGTATGAATGTGACCTTAGTCTGTGTTGGTTTAAAAAAAAATATTGAACCAATGGAGAGTATTAAAAAGAGCTTCGGACAAAACCTTAACCTCCATTGGACCGTCAAACTGTCCCATAAAACGGCTAACTCCACCACCGGCACCTCATGTAAGTAATTGACAATATATAAAGTCACAATACCAACTTTGAGGCAGTATTGCTTAGTTTTCTTCATTTTCTGAACAAGTTAGGTGGTTTCTTCCCGACAGCAGATATATTTCTTTTCATATTAAACTATAGATAACTTTCAACAACTTTCAACGTGTTCTGAATAACACGGGTGAAGTTTAAAATTCCTGTGTGGCCTGATTCTCAGATTTCTAATTTCATTGTCCTTTTAATACGTTATGGAAAACTGGAATCTCTTGTTTTTTCTGAAGTCAGAGTCCAGTCCTTTCCTTACTCATTTTGGATTTTCCATTCTGTCTTGAGTTAAATACCAGAACATAAGAACATCTGGTATCCTTCTTTCAGTGTTCTTTCACTCCCTCTGCTGGTCCAACACTACAGTACAATCATAGCAATTAATTTTGAATTATTTTGGTGCTTTTTACTCCTTTTTCCCCAATTTAGTTATGCCTATTAATGCCTCCACACACACGTGCTGTTCACTGCCGTTTCCTGTAAGGAAGGCTCCTCACCTGCCTGTGAGGAGCCTTCTCCCTGGTGACAGGTGCTGCCCAGTGTTGATTTTGTTTTATTTGTAGTCATTTGTCATCTGAATGTTTGTCTACTAAATAAGATTAGTTAGTGAACTAAATCTACAGTCGATTGTCGACAAATTAATTTTCTCATAACTTGGTGTCGTAAAGCCTGATTTATACACTTGATTGCATGCTGAAAATAGCTGATCTACAAGCTTGACGCGTCGCAGAACGACATGCGAGCTTGTAGATCTATTTCCAGAGCGCAACCAAGTTCTACTTGATCTTTCCTTCACTAGTCCCTCCTTAACATTTTTGTTTAGTTTTTAATTGACTAACTTGTCAATAGTCTGGGTTTTTTTCAGTGAAAAAGGTAGTCAAAACGGTCAGTTTTGTCAATGAAATGAACCGGTGCCCCAGCCCGTAGGAATACGTGCAATATCACTATTATGCACAGATCGATGTCACAAGTTATGGCAGTGTTCAAGACATAGCTTTATTTGATCAGGTGAACTTTCACATAGACATCTAATTTTGAAGAAATCGGTACATCTCATTTGCTCAGTGTCCACATTACTTCATAAAATGTACTTTAATGACAAAACAATATTTACCTGTTTACAAACATTGGCACGAAAAACATAATTCACCACCAGTGCGATGTATTACGTCTCAAGATATTTAAACAGTTGCAAACCCTCGGCTTCAACAGCCGTTTTGAAAAACAAAACAGGCAGTGTGAGCTACACATTTATACTGTAACGTAACTTTACAGACACATTAAACCCAGTTCCTTCAGCATATAACACATGTTCTCTTTAACATAACAGATGTTAAGTGGACAAGCTCATATCTTGAACTCCAATACAGCTCCCAAGTCTGACAAAGAAAAGAAAACATCTTCACGTGGATATACGACGTATACACACTCCCGGGGGTAAAAAGAGGCAGTGTACCAACATAGCTACTACTAACTGTTGATCATAATGTGAAACAGTGAGTTTCATACTGATTTCTCAAACTCTTAAATGGGTGGCACAAATCTGTTTCTGACAGGTTTTTGGTCTATGAATATTATGTGAATGAAAAAGCCGGTGTGTATGATTCTGAGGTATCACAGGTGGTTCTTGCGATTTCATTTTGTGCTTGGGACCAAATCCAAACCAAAGATGGTGATGCATATGAAAGGATACAATCTAAAATATATTATCCAGTATGGATCCAATAGATATACAGTAGCTTTGGGAACTATGCACTTAGAGACCACTCAGTTTCTCTGCTTTACTATTTATATGTATGTTTGAGTAATAGGCCTTTTTTTCAATAATATACAGTACATTTAATACACATTTCTCCCAAATTAAATATTAGCGTTGTCAAAAATAAGCCAATACTACTAGGCAGAGTTCAGAAATCAATGTTTGGAATAACCCTACAATGTTTGGAATAACCCTACTAACAATATCCATCCAACTGGTCCTGTTGCGTTAAGATAGTGATGACCAGTTGACCACAGGAGTGGCTTTTATACAATAACAAATCATATCAATACGATTTGGTTCAGGTGATCACCTAATCAATACCACATTTAGTAGAATGAGAAGTTAAACGGTCTGCTGGAAAGGAATGGCTTCAATTCATGTAGATACTTTCATTTAAAAATCACACCCATGTGAAGTAAGTGGTGCAACTCCGTGTGGGCGTCACCGGAACTTCCAGATGCACAGGAATGCACCCAGGGTGCCGACCTGGTTCCGGCGAGCCGCCCTGCGTCCGACACGGTTAGAAATGACAGAGTTACCGTGTGGGGGTCCCTCTACTGTACTGTCACTGTACTGTAACACCACGCTATTTTCATGTTCAGACCCAGCCAGACAGCCAGGGACAGACCCAGGCAGCCAGAGACACCCAAAGGTGTAACCATTCTGCAAGAAAGATCACTCGTGTGAAGTGAGCGGCGCTCTTATCATTCACATTCCGTGCTCAGCCAATCAGCTGAGCACATTCTGTGCTCAGCCAATCAGTTGAGCACAAAGTGCTCAAACAGACAGACACACATAGCTGTGCATAGGAGCTGCTACAACTGCAAAAAAAGCCTACATAATTATGTATTATCTATTGGAATGCACATTCAAGCTTTTAAACACAATTTTAAAACTGGTTCTCAACTCTAGCCCTGAGGACCATTAGATCAATCTACCAGGTCGTTAACTAACTCGTTAATTAAGTAGATACTAGAATGAAGACCAGTACACCTGGTCCATGAGTTGGGAATCCATGCCTTGAGTTTGATCAGTAGCACAGTCATGCCTATATGGTATGCCATTATTAGCCATTGATTTTGTCACCTTGAGAACTAAATAAAATGTGCTACTAGTCAAACACTCATGTACATAATTTACAGTTCAGTCTCATTTGCATGTGCTGTTCAATAACAGCACTTCTACTGAACAAAATCACCAGTAAAAGCACATTTTAAAGGGCAACATATTTTTTTTAACCAGACTCCTATCATTCTATTGGATGTAATCCAGATAAACCGGCCAATGGCCATAGCCTCTGAAGCAAGAGGATGCAAAGAGCGGGCGACAGTGGACCGAGAGAAAAAGAAGAAACCGATCTTCATCCCCTACACAGAGACTCTGTGCCGACATGGCTTCTGAAAGACAGTCTAGGTGGAAAATTATGATAGCAACCATTTCTGCTGCTGATGTGCTACCGTGCTAAGCGCTCCACAGAAGATGCTATTTCCTCGGTTCTACATCGGAGCCTGGCCCATCTAGAGGGTAAGAACACCAGTGTGCGCATGCTGTTTCTGGATTTCAGTTCAGCATTTAACACCATTATACCCCAGCAACTGGTCGACAAACTGTTCCCCCTGGGTCTGGGCACTCCCCTGTGTAACTGGCTGCTGGACTTCCTAACGAACAGACCTCAATCTGTCCGAGTCGGAAATAACAACTCCAGCGTCATCTCCCTGAGCACGGGATCTCCCCAGGGCTGCGTCCTGAGTCCACTGCTGTTCACCTTGATGACCCATGACTGCTGTGCCAGGTTCAGTACCAACCATATGGTGAAGTACGCGGACGACACCACACTTGTGGGCCTCATCAAGGACGACAACGAGACGGCCTACAGGGAAGAAGTGAGACAGCTAGTGGGCTGGTGCAACACACACAACCTGGTCCTGAATGTCAACAAGACAAAAGAGGTCATTGTTGACTTCAGAAAGAACCAGCGCAGCCACTCACCACTCCTCATAGAGGACACTGCAGTGGATGTAGTGAGCAGCACTAAGTTCCTGGGGGTACAGATCACAGACAATCTGTCATGGTCCTCAAACACGTCCTCTCTTGTGAAGAGAGCCCAGAAACGGCTGTTATTTCTGCGCCGGATGAGAAGAGCCCAACTCCCCGCTCCCATCCTCACTACGTTCTACAGGGGAACTATAGAGAGCATCCTGACAAACTGCATCTCTGTCTGGTCTGGAAGCTGCAATGAAGCAGACTGGAAAACAGTACAGAGAGTAGTGAGGACAGCGGAGAAAATTATCGGGACATCACTGCCTTCCATCAAGGACATTGCGCACAACCGCTGTCTGTCTAGGGCCAACAACATCAGAAATGACCCCACCCACCCACACCAGGGGCTGTTCACTCTGTTGCCTTCTGGCAGAAGGTATCGAAGCATTGGGAGTAAAACAGCAAGATTCTCCAAGAGCTTTTTCCTCCAAGCCAGACTTTTGAACACGTGCAATATCCCCTAACCTTTCCCCCTATATGCTGCTATAAGGACTCCTGTTGTGCAATATCTTGTCTCCAAATGAACTAATGGTGCTTTTTAATTTATTTGTTTTTAAGTGGATTTTAGATTTTAATAGTATTTTTGCTCTTTTAACTAGCATACTAAAAGCCAGTGAAACGACATTTCGTTCTCTTATGCATTTTATGTATCTGCTGAATGACAATAAAGCTATCTATCTATCTATCTATGTAAACTACGGTGAGACCCTGAACGCTATGCCAGCAGAGCTAAGGACATCGTGAACACACCTGAGGTGAACAAAGACAAAACCATCACGGTGATCAGAGATCTGCAGGTGCAGATCGTTGAGCTCCGAAGCATTTGTTAGGCATTGTAGTTTGTTTGATAGACAGTGTGCACAGCGCTAGTTGTTTGCATATTAATGTAAATCATGTGATTGTTACCATATATCTACATTCCTTATTTGCTTTGGTGTATAATATTTACATTTGTATGAATGTACAGAATCTTGTTTAGTCAATATAGGCCATATATTTAGTCTATTGTATTTGTTGCAATTTATTGTTTTACATATAATAAGATGTATGAATGTCCTATGTTTCAGACCACAGCTGTAATAAATTGATTCTTCTGTGTCCTCTAACTGGGACACACACCTCCATACTTGGCACCACGCTGAACCCCACTCGCTTGAGACCCTTGTCTCCTTTACACCAACAGCTAATTCTGAACCTGAAGGCTTCCAGACATACAGTACTGCAGGAGCCAGCAGTGGCTGCACATCTGCCTCAATGCAGTGAACACTCTGACCCAGAGGTTGAGAAGAAAAAGCAGCCCAAATGCCAGGTGGAAGGCTGCGAACAGGCGTTCTGAACGCCGTTCATTCGGAAGAATCACGCAATAGGAGACACTGATATTTTCACAGTAACGCAACGCAAACAAAAACCTTGTGGAGCACAGCAAGATACACCAGAAATGAACAGGTTGATGAAATAGATGAACAGAACTGGTTGATGAACTAGACTCGAGCCATGCACTGCAGGCTGTCAGTTTTTCCAATACCTTGGAATGATAGAACTCGGGTTTAAAATCTGTGAGGTTGCCCTTTTAAATATGAAATAAGTCCTAACCACACCCAATAGTTATCATCGGTGTTAAAATGATATGGCCGCAGTACACGCTACACAAAGACAAGCAGCAATACCAACAATTGGTTTGTGGTCAATATTAAAGTTCCTGAGTAGATGTTTCAAATATGAACATTTGAATCACTTAGTTAGATTAGAATCACTGCTTTACAGGATGAACGTCAGTTTTTTCTTTCTTCAGGCTGACTACTCATGTGTTACACACGTATTGCAGTTTGTTTTTTTGATGGGGGTCAGTTGAGGAAGAGCCATCTTTCTCCTGTGGTTCCTTGCACATTAGGTGGGATGGAACCAGGTGAGATTGCTCTTGTCCAGGGACAGATATAACCACCAGCCTTTACACAAATATGGTCAGTGGTAGAAGGTGATGGAGTACATTTACTTAAATACTAATTATTTGTATACATTTGAAAACTTGACATGGGACATTCTGCATAATGACTACTTGTACCTTTGGTACTTTAAGCTAATTTCGAAGCCAATACTTTTGTACTTTTAGAATTCTGGAGTATTTATAACATTGCAGTATTGATACTTTTACTTAAGTAAAAAAATTGAGTACTTTTTCCACAACTGCATATGGTACTGTCATATATTGAGTATGAGTAATTGATCCATTGAGAGGATGACAGGATAAAGCTGTGGTCCCTTCAGAATGGGAAGTGATTGCCATGCGACAGAAGCCTACTACTAATGGCCTGCAACTGCAAGGCAGTGAATGGCATGGCAAACCCTAAACTTCAGGACATGTTCCCCCACCTCTTCCTGGACACTTAGAATAGCTATCACAGGACAAATGTTCCTCACACCCCGTCAAGACACTTGGTCAACACACCAAGCACAGACTCCTCCTGGCTCCCAGGTGGTGGAATGAGCTCCCCTCCTCAGTCACTACTACAGTCTCATGAATCATTCTCCACCGCAGTCTGAAAATTCACATCTTCACACTCCACCTCACAATCCTCTTTCCTTGTATCACTTGTTGCCTATTTTGTTTATATTACGTATATTATGCATGTTGTTTAGACAGACATATACAATTGTCTGCTTGTCCACAAAAGTAGGTTGGGTGTTTACCTGGTATCCTAGTTACAATTCAGCCATTTTATTAGACACACTTGTCCGGAGTGACAAAATGCAAGATCAAAGTAAATGACAAAGTAACTAGGATAACCAGGTAAAGGTCAGTCCAACAACATCCGTCTAAACATGATACTATCTTAATAACATATCGTTTGTGGTAGAGTTGTCCCGAAACCGAAGTATCGGAAAAGCTGCCGATGCTGCCTCAAATGCGGGTATCGGTGAGTATGCCAGTCTATGCCATTCTGATACCATGTTATTCCTCACATGACAAGATTTCATTTACAGTCATATTTGCACTACCGTTTTATATTCTTACTGTACAATTTACATTATTTTTACTTTTTATGTATCACTAGATCAGTGGTTCTCAAACCTTTATTTCAAGCACGCCCATAACTGATGGTGTACAAATGATAGTGTACAGTCTCAAGCGTTATAGACTTGTAAGGGTCCATTTGGAACCCCCTCAAGGAACCCTGAAGGTCCCTGGACCCCACTTTGAGAACCACTGCCCTATATGTTTTTTTTAATTATACTATGGTATTGGATCCTCTGTATCGACAGATATGCAAATGACAGGCATCAGAATCGGTATCGGGAAGGAGAAATTGTATCTACAAAAAACAAGAAGTGATGGGTAACTAACTTTGTATCATTTAAGTTTCCTTGTACTCCCTTTACCCTGTCGTTTGGCTACAGCTCACGCTACTCCGATCTTGCACTTTCTAAGTCACTCTATGGATTCAGATTTAGTCTAACCACTGCGGAGGTCCTGTTCCACTCTAAAAAGAAACAGCTAGCTGGTCCACTGTTTGCCTCTACTTAACTATGGATGCTGCCTCCGTCTGGAGGCTCCATTCTAAAACCCTTGCTAGGAGATGTAGTGGTGAAAGTGATGCTGAAAGCCAATAGGTAACCATTTTGTTTATTATTTTTTTAAAGCAAAGAAAAACTAGCTGCAGTTTAGGGAAGTAGACAATATATGAATTGAGTCCCTGCTCACCAGTGACTGTTTTCAAGCAGTTCCTTCCCTGTTAACCAACTGTCCTGGTCGGTTTAGGGAGAGTAGGGACCACTGGGACAGCATGTAGGCAAACAGAAAACGTCATTTTCCACCTGTGCTTTGTGGCTGCGGTCACCAGTGTCTGTTTTGGACCAGATCGTCCCGCAGACTGAGTCTCTTCAGGGTCTCATATCCGACGACGATGAGCACAGAGGTGGGCAGGGAGGAGATGACGCGTGCCGAGAGACCTTTGGTCAGCCCCCACGTCCCCTCCTCTGCCAGCAGCTGTTTGAACGTCTCTATCACAGACGACCGGCCCTCCACCTTAAGCAGAATCACACAGCAACCACAACCAAAAAAGCATCAATACCCTGTTTAATCTGTGGGTGGCATCAAGGCACAGACAACTAGATAAAGTGCGCCTCGGGGCACAGGTCTCCACCAGGCCAGGTCAGGTTGTGGCCTCCTGGTGGCACTATGATACTAGGCCAATGTGAAAATAAGGCCATTTCTTCTTACACCTTGGATGGCAATTGGATGATTTGAGGCATTTTGTTCCAAAAATGTGTTTGGCAAAAATTCACCTGTTGGTGGCGCTATAACAGGCGAATGTGAAAAGGGTGGGATATATTCCTCAGCCTAAGATTTCACATAAATTGCACACTACGTTCATGATTTGAGGCTTTTTGTTCAAAACGGGCCAATCCTGCGAACTTTGAAATCCAATGTTAGCCAATTATGATGAAATTAATATGAAATATTGGACAGCTCCGTCTTGAACACATCACTGTAGAGATACTGTGTAATGATTTGCGGGATTTTTGGACAGAATCTGGTAGAGTAATATCAAGAAATGTGTTTTACAAAAGTCCTGGTGGCGCTATAACAGACACTACCTGAGGGACTCCAGTACCCCAAATGTACATTATTATTTTAGTTTCATTTTCAAGTCAATTAAGCTGGTGTGGTCTACCTTAAAAAAACGTTTTATCCCAAACAGACCCTTCGGTGTGGTTTAGGCTCTTAAAAAGAAAAGGTAAAAAAGATCAGATTTTTCTTTTTTTAATCCATTTTTGCACGCACGTGAGCTCTGTTACCTAATAATTTACAAATTAAACACTATAGCAATCATTTGACATATCTTTTGCAAATTACATATATCCTGTTCACAATCATGCTCTAAATGTTTTATTGTGCCTTACATAAGCATGTGCCTCATACAAGTCCCTTGGGCTTCTTGCCTCCACCTGGTACTTTAGCTTTTATATAATATATAAAAATACAACATTTAACAATATAAAACATACAGATATTATCTGTATGTTTTATTATATGTTTTTTATACTGTGCCAATCAATTGCAGGGAACAAGCAACCTCGCAGCACTTGAGTGCAGTGCATCCCAGATAAACCATTATTATGTATGATGGTCTATGTCAGATTGGGCAGAAAGTGGCAGTTTACAGTTTACCTGCACTCTGGCTCGAACCACATCCATGGGGTTAGTGAGGGTGGAGGCTGTAGCGGCTGCCATTGGTCCAGCGACGGCCTGCAGGAGGAGGTGGGGACACTCCGTGGGGGCCAGCCTCGACAGCCGCTCTGGGGATGGAGAGAAGAGAGTATGAATGAACTGCACACATCTATTCACACCGTCATGGCTTCCACTCTGGCTCATGACCTGTGTGTGTGTGTGTGTGTGTGTGTGTGTGTGTGTGTGTGTGTGTGTGTGTGTGTGTGTGTGTGTGTGTGTGTGTGTGTGTGTACAACCTCCGCTCTAACCTCACACGACTGTTTTTGTTCACTGTGTGGGTGGTCAAAGTAAACTAATTCACAATGCCAATACAAATCCAATCAAATACAATAGCTGGTTACCTGTGTAGAAATGGTAAAATGGCCACCAGAGCGCACTGTTAGGGATGTAGGTAAGTAGCGAGGCCACGTATCCTCTGTAGAATCCACGAAATCCGTCAGCTGCCAGTATCTGCATCATGATGTCTTTCGTCTGCCCAAATGTGAAGTTGTGTTTGCTCGCTGCAACCGCCATCTTAGGTTTCACCTTACGTCAGAACAGAAATGTATTGTCAATGGATACTGGTGGGCATTTATGTTTGTTTCCCTTCACTGTTCTGTAATAAACAAGGGAAACCTGATAAATATATAAAACATAATCCAATACATTAAAAGGGTTATGTAATGTGGTGTGTGGTCTGCTCTGAATCACACATACTGTATATTATAACGCTCATCTGTTTCTCTCCAAGAGTACAATATTGATGACATTGATAATGTGTGCCTAGCATGGCCAAGACATGAACTTAATAACTTAACACATAGGGCCACAATGGAAACAAGTCCCCAGGATATTCTTGTGTTATCCTTTTAGCCTTAATGTCTTATTGTACCACGTGCCGTTTTACATTTCTGACTAATAACGTATTCAATCGATCAAAAACTATGCATGCTAAACCATACAGCTCTCTTCCACAGCATTTAGTTTTAGACAGCCTTTCTTTGCTTTGAATATTATTAGTTGAAATGTCCATTTCTTCTAAATTCTTTAAAAAAATGTGAATATTTTCTTTTAAGTGCATAGACTCGGGAGTTGCAAACTTATTTTTGCTGCACCTGCCAAAAGAAAGGAATTGTATTCCATCCATAAATTAAGCCTGGAGGCCAATTTAAAAAAATTCTTTTAAAACCCAATAGTTTTCAGAAAAACCTATGTTGCTATAACAGTGGTGCTCACACTTTTTCATGTCAAGGAAACCCAAAATTGCATGTATTTGGCCGCCGACACCACCAGGGCCCACCAAAGATTTGAGCTAAAAATGTGATGATGATGATGATGTTACGCGCATAAATATCTGCTATTTTAAGTAGTTTTAGTGGGTTAACATTTCATCTAGACAAAAAAAACAAAATAAAAACATAATAAAAAATATCATTAGTATATTCCACCTTGAAGCGTGTCAGGTGCTCTCCTTGTCCCTGCATCATCAGCTGCTGGGACACGATGTCTATGGGCACAGTGATGGTCTGAGCCACCAGGGACGCTGACCCGCCCGCTATCACCGACTTCACCGTGTTACTGGGCGAGTAGTGCGACACGTACTTGCGCGCCAGCTCGTAGGTGGTGATGTAGGCCTGGCCGGACACCAGGGTGAACATGTTGACCATGAAGCCACGGTAAAGGCCCGCCATGCCCTCTGCTCCCAGGATCTTGCAAAAAGCATCCCATGTCCCGGAGTAGAGGGCTGTGCCCCTCTGGACCTACAGAAGTGGAGAACCGGTTTTATGACATTATGACATTGTAAAAAGAGGACCGACCTTGTAGTCAGAACACGTTACTCTTTTACATAGATCACTTAATTGGCTCCCTATCAGATACCGAATAGATAGAGGTTTGGGGGGCAGAGGCTGTAATTTGTATATATATGTTCGTTCCTTTTATTTCTTTTTTAATGTGACGCATAAAGCTCCTACTGAATCTATTAACACAGGCTACTGTAGTAGTAAACCGAACATATTTTGTAACACAGACTATTGGAGCTTTAGATTTCAGGCTATCTTTTTCATTTTCACATTTTTGTTTTTCCCCCTTTATTTACCCAGGGTAGTAACTGAGCGAGCACACATGCTCATTTTCAGCAACACCCTGCACAAACACACAAACACACATTAAAACCTGGGAGCTGACCAGTACAACCACAGTCTTATAATACTGTTGGCCACTAAGCAGCTCCACTGGAGCAGTTGGGGGTTCAGTGTCTTGCTCAAGGGCACTTCAGCAGTGTTGGGTGAGTGATGACCAATCACTTCTCGACCCAGATTTTTCCTGCCCGTCCGGGGAATCGAACCGGAAACCTTTTGGCAAAAAGGGCGCTCCTCTAATCCTTAGGGGTTATTGGAATTGAGCAATAGCACGTATCAGACGATTCAGACCTGCTCTAGTGATTTTTTAAGGCTCAAGGTTCCTCAGGCTCAGACAGAGTTGGGCAAGACAGCTTTTTCTGTCAATGGCCCAACCTCGTGGAATGAACTTCAAAACTCCTTAAAACTGCTTCAATTGATTTATTTTACTGGTTGTTCTGCATTTAAGTTCCTTTGTAATTCATCCTGATTTATAATGTTGTGTTGATGTATTGTTTTGACTGTATTTGTGAATTGTATCCTCGGCTACATTGAAAATGAGGGCTTGCCCTCAACTGTATTTCCGAGTATAAATAAAGGTGATGATGAGGATGATGAGGCCACCGCTGCCCACAGTATATATTTGTGAAGCTGACCTGCAGGCGTGTCCGGATGAGGCTGAACGGGTAGACGGTGGCACGAGTCGTCAAGGTCATGAACACGCCTAAAGAATAGAACTTCCTCTTGTCTAGATCCTCCCACTCGATGATCTGGATGGCCCCTTTCTGGTGCATGATTGATGCTGGCTGGCCGTGAGGCTAGAGACGCTAGGGGCGAGAGAGGAGGTGGACAATAGGGGACGATGTTGTTGGCCAAAAAGAAGTGACGAGGAGAAAGACAGAGGGGGGCGGGGGGTGTAAGGATAGGCCCCCCTCCTTTAAAGCCCTATGTGTTCTGTCATGAATCCTGTCACCTCTGCCGTCACCTGTGGAAATAGAAAAAAAATCATTCATCATTCATTCATCTTTTAAATCCAGGCTCAAAATTATTTTACCCACAAGCATTCGAATCTGCCTGATATGTTGTTGATGTTCTGTCGAGACTCGAGTATGCTTCTGTATGTTGTTTTACTATTGTTTGCATTTGTTGTGCTGATGAAATGTTCTGTAGGTATAGCACTTTGTGCATGCATAGTGTTTTATAAATAAACGTGATTTGATAAGTCTTGTTTTGTATCGGCGGAAAACAACGAATTCAACAATGAAACCAAATTGTTGGACCATTGTTCAACAACGAGAATTCAATATGCACAGACTCAAGATATTTTGTGTGGAGTGGAGCTACTCAGTGGCCAACAGTGTGTGCGTGTGTGTGTGTGTGTGTGTGTGTGTGTGTGTGTGTGTGTGTGTGTGTGTGTGTGTGTGTGTGTGTGTGTGTGTGTGTGATTGTGAAGCAGGTCATTGCTGATAAACAGCATCATGTGCTCATCGAAACTTCCCTGAATAAATAAGAGGTAAAAAAAACCCTAAACTAACAAAAAAAACCTGCAAGACAGTAAAGACACCATTCCATCATAGAAAAGTCTGAGAAGTTATGCACAAAAACAATAAATACAACACACAAGTCTGTGTTCACAGGCTGCACACAAGTGAAGCATCATGTATGAATGGCAATACCTTTTCATTTTAGAATTGGTTCACATTGCAAAGCAAATTTCAAATGATTTTCAAATGATCTTTCAGGACAGAATACAAGGACCCTAAGTTATAACATATTTATCTAACCCTAGCCCTAGAATGGCTGTGATATTACTAACATTGCATGCATTCCATGAAATTTAAATGTATGTAATATCACAGCCAGTCTAGGGCTAATCTATTCTAACCAATCAATTAACTATACCTGAGTTCATGGTGTCAGTTTGTAAGTGGGTTCACAACCTGCTACTTGTTTTCACTCGATGTAATTGTATTCGTTTAATCGGGGATTGATTGATTGAAATATTTATTAACAGTTTGCAAAATTACAGTACAATTCAAGCACAACGCAATACAAAGACTGTTAACTGTGAGTGGACGATTAATTAATTAATTCAATTGAGTAGACTATTAATTAATTCAACCAGAACCGAGGGTCGTGCGTGGTCCCCAGCAGACCTCTACATAGAAAGCCCGATAGTACAGTACAGGGGTCATAAATTATACCTGGTCTGGCCAACTTTGGCCTGGGTTAACGGTTTATGTAAGAACACAAATATGCAACACACACACACGGAAATGCTTTTATACACATCACAATGGCACTTAGCCCCTGACTGATCTGTCCTTGAAAGGGTGATTCATGCATGCTAGGGAAATGTATGTCAGATGTTACTGTGTAGCAGTAACAACAAGCATTGAGTTATTAGTGTTATTAACGTGCCAGATCATGTTGAAGCACACAGAACAAACAAAAAACAAACAGACTTTCTTCTTCTCGCACGCCTCACTCACTCACCTTAACATTGAGCATCCACGCCGAGTCGTCATGGGAATGTGCTGCACAATGCAAGACGGCAAGGCCGGCCGTGTGATTTGATGTGCTAGTTGTTCTGGACGCCTGGGCCTGCTTCAAAGCTACTCCAGGTGTGCTGTGTGTGTTGTAGAAGTCATGCCGTCCCCTCCATTCTGCTGCGGGTCTGGTCTGACAAAACATTAACATTGGGACTGGTTGCGTTATTCATATTGCAGGTTTAAGCAGATCCGGGATGGGGTCTAGAGCGGATATGGAAACGGTTGGGCGCATGCAGACAGAGCCATTGTGTGCATGTATGTATGCGCGTGCAAATGACCGGATACAGTAGGCGGGCTCTAGAACGGATCAGAGCACCGACCAGTAAATAGAAACCAACCAGAAAGCTTTAATAGTGACGCGAGCGGGGACGCGAGGGTGGGTGGAAAACAGACACTATTGACAAAAGGTGAAAGTTCATGGAGTGGAGATTTATTTATTTTTATCTATTTAATTATAATTTACTTATATTTGTATTAACGATAATTTGTTGTACTGGTTTGGTACATTCACATTAAAAGCGAAGTAATCTTTTAGGTTTTTTTCCTTGGCAGTTGAGAAAAAGGAATTGCATGCGTCATATCCGCATTGCCATATGACCACGTTTTTAAGGCGACAGTATCCCGTTTAATACCGTGTTGATATTCCACTATGATTTCAATGCTTGCGTTTTGAATCTGATATCCAGTGTAAAATAATTGTCCGTTTGAATTTGTTTGATACTGACATTCTTTACTAAAATTCCCCCAATCCATTGTAATTACAATTAAATCAAATTTGATTTGTAATTTACTCCAATAACAGCATATACATTAACTAATTACAATCATAAGTGTGTATACACACACACTTAACCCAAGTTATGACCTTATAAATGCATTTCATAATTCAAGTGATTTACTTTGTCTTTAAGATTAGTAAAACTGTTGATAAATCTAATACATGCAATTAATGTGATTGTGACCAAGTATATAACAGACAGAAACTCTAAATATTACTGCTTCAGATTAAAGACAAATAAATGTGTGAATAAATAAAACTAATCATGTAATATTGACAACAAAAATAGCCATAACATCCACACTCTAGCTAATAACCCAATTTCAAAAACTCATCTGAAACTGTATCTTTATTCAAATTCTGGAAACAAATCTTAGAAAACCTCTCATTTTCAATGATGTCAACAAGTCGATTTTACAATGTCAAGTGACAGTTCTCCGGGCATTACCAACTACTGTCACTTCAGTAATGTACAATTTATTTATTTATTTATTTGACAGGGACAAAGCTCATTAATCAACATGTCAGTTTTCACATAAATGTAAATGGGCCAGAGTTAGCCGAAGCTAAATTTCATCTGTAGTCATTTGACAATGACAATCTGCACCTTCTAAAACAATTAATGCCTAAATGAACTATTGGAAAACTTTAGGCATAATGGCATATTGGTTTGAATAGTTGGTTGAAAGTAGACATATGACAAAGAAAATCACAAAATAGTATTACAGTATTTCTATTCTCCCCTCACAAATCAACAACATTCACTTAAGCATATCTGGGGACAGTTATAGTATAAGCTCTTTACAATGGGTACTTTATTTTTCTAATGGCCTGTATTATTTTAGTATTAAAATGGTTTGGTTGTTCTAGAAAGCATAACCCACCCCCCCTCAAAAATGAACACAATTAATATTTTTAAACAGAACACAATTTGGGAGAAATAATTAAACAATTAGGCATACCACCCCAACATTGAAATAATATTAATGTATAACTACAACACCGATGAAGCACCGACGAATCAACTCAAATGACATGTATTATTAGAAAGAAATTATTATCGACTCGAGACATACTGTTGACTGTCAAATTCAAAGGAAAAGAGGGCGCTCTTTTTCCTTTATTTTTTTGACGATGGGTTCTCAGATTGCTATAATATTAAATAGATAATGAAGTAACAGAAACATTCCCTTAACACAGGGGTTTTCAACGATTGTGAACGAGGGACCACCACCCTGACTTAGAATCAACCTGGGGACCACTGGTGTGCATCCCATATGTATACATCCCACTGTTTCTCAACCAATGGTCCATTGATGACTACTAATAATTTCCTAATATTGACTCAACCAGACAATCCGGTGCACTTCCCACTTCTTGAGATTCTAACTCCCCTTTTCTGTTGAATTTCTTGACTTTCTTGACTACATGGATGGAGGGCAAAGGAACTGGTTGGAATAACGTGTTCCTTCCACGCGCTATGTCCGGCCGGGGAAACTCTCCCCTGTCAGGTGAAAAGAAGCAGCTTGGACTCCTCATGCATAGAAGGTGGCATGAGGTCAGTCCGCTGCCCCCCCAGGGGAAGACGAAGTGTAGTGCCCAGGATTACATTTGATAATTGACACTGGGTGAAAAATGGGTTACAAAATCGTGGGATAAAACATTTAACTTAAGAAAATAGAATCAACATGAACAAATCCTACATTATTAAAAATAATTGTCAGGTACCACACAATACTTCCACAGACCACCTGTTGAAAACCCATGCCGTAAGACATTGTTTACTTGTGTCAATTCTTAGTTTGCAATGATCCAGCTCAAATCCATTTCTCTTGGAGCCATTTTGTCAACAGACCTACTTGACTTGTTTTAGACAGTACTGGTGTCGGCTCTCAAGTCCCAACTGCTTTTCTACCTTTACAGACACATCAAGTGGCATCACCCTGACTGTGAAGAATTTACAGTAACTCTTAAGGAAAGGAAAGAGCCTCTCCTTGAACCTGTGTCTGAAGGTGTGTAGATGTTCGTTTGTATCACAATCAGAGAAAGACAGCTCCCCTCTGTCCCAGTCCAGCTGTACTCTGATCGTCTGGGGTTTGTGGCTGACTTCAACAGTAGTGCGTTCTCCGTACACCACTCCAGCCTCGTATTTACCATCTCGATGCAACATTAACCAACCTTGTTGTTGCATTAATTTCGTCTGGCCAGGTTTTTCCATCACACCAAGTTCCCAGTCATCAAGTCCTACCTCTATGTCCCAGCTATGGGTCCCTGAGTCATAGCCCTCGGAACCCATGACGCCGTGTCTGCAGTTGACCCTCTCTGGGTTGTCAGGAAGCGGCTGGCGGCTGCCATATCTCACACTGGTCAGATGCTTGGACAGAAATAAATGAGACGAGGCAGTATTGGGGTCCAGAATCACAGGACTGTAGGAGACCAAGTCCTTCATCTTTTCCCAAATGTTGAAGGCCAGGTTACCGAGGTGTTTGGACACATCAATCAGTGATTCTGAGACCATCTTTGGATCCTGCAGCGTGCACTGGGCTCTTTCTACTGTGGTCTTGTAGTTGTCCAGAAAAAAGATGTCTTCAGCTTTCAGCTCCATCTCTATGGCGTTGATTTTGTCTTCCAGGGTTGTCATCGCTTTACTCAGCCCATCAATCTGATCTTTAATTAACAAACTATGCTGCGCCTCTTCCCTCTTAAGTGCAGAAATCCTGGTCTCCTCTTCGTCTTGTAGCAACTCATAAAACCTCTTAAATTCCTCCCTAATCCGTTTCTCTGTGTTCTTTGCCTGCACCTTCATGTATCTTTCTGTCTGAGTGCACTTCTTTCGAATCTGAATAAAGACATCCAGCTTCTGCTTCAATGGTGTAAGTGCTCTCCGAAGTTCCTCCTTGTAATCGTGGGCAACTTCATCGACTGGACAACACTCGTGAGTTCTATGTCGTTTGGAGGTCTGACACACCACACACATTGGCTCTTTGTCTTCCATGCAGTAGAGTTTGCGTTTCTCGCCATGCTGGGGGCAGAGAAACCCAGGCCTTGCTCTCCGCTCTTCCTCCTCCAAGAAGGCCTGGCAGAGGTTCCTTAAAGCCAAGTTACAAGGAGGTACACTTGTTGCGGAGACACTCCGACACACAGGACACTTTCTCTCTACCTGCTGCGGACTCCAGCATCGCTGCAAACATATTTCACAGAAGCTGTGACTGCAGGGGAGGAGGACTGGATCATTAAAGATGTTGTAGCACACGGGACACGTTAAATCCTCTTTCGGGAGGGTCGACACAGAAGCCATTTTACTTTCAACTTGAAAATGTTCCTGAGATTAAACGTTCACTTTCACATAACTGTCGTGTAACTATACAGAATACACCGCAATAACGAGTCTTGTAAAATAATGTAGATGAATTCAACGGAGTTTTGTTTGCGTCCAAAATACCCAAGACGCGGCAGGAAAGGAAAGTGAGAAAAACTGTGAGCACCGTCGCCCAATGATAACGTAACATCCGGTCTGGGACCTCTATGCCAGAGCCATAGAGAGTAAGACAGAGTTACGACAACTCCGTTCACTTCATGGGGACTTGACTTCTATTGAAAAGGGACAACCGGAAGTTTACAGAATGCATTGGTGTCTATGGGCTCGCATTAACCACGTGACCAGGCTGTTTTCTGCCCCCTCAATGTCGTAACTCTATCTTACTCTATGGCTCTGATCTATGCCATCGATCCTTGCAGAGCATTTGAACTGAAGTAACCCCGCGTCACCCTGTTGTAAACAAGTAATGCTTTATCAGTCCACATAGTAACAGTCTTTAGTTTGTATTGAGTTGTGCTTTCATGTGAAATACCTACCCATTCTGCAAACTGTTAATAAATACTTCAATCAATCACTAAAGTCTATTATGAATTGTTGCACATAAATTCATTGTAAGGAATAACTGCTAACTGCTGTCTCAGAGTCATGGGAAGACACTGAGACAGCTATCCTCTCCTCTTAAGTATTAATTGGATACTTCATTGGCAAGTTTTGGAAACAGCACAGCAGTAGGCTTACAGTCTAAAAAAGCTATGCGAAAAAAGAAAACACAAAAGCCCCGGGAGGCTTGTTGTGGTCCTTTGCATTTTGTATTGCACATCAAGACATGCAATACATTACATATCATTATCAATATAGAAAAAGTAGGCCAATTTGAAAAGGGTGGGATTTATTCCCCAGCCTTAAAAAGTATGTGAAAATGTTCATGTAAATTGCACGCTGCGTTCATGATTTGAGGCTTTTTATTCAAAACGGGCCAATCCTGCAAACTTTGGAAGCCAATGTTAGCCAATTATGATGGAATATGATATATCGGACAGATCCATGTTGATCACATGGGTATACAGTAGATCTATATAGTCATGTGATCAACACAGATGAGTAATATAAAGAGGAGTAATATAAAAAATATTTGACAAACGTCGGCCTCCTGGTGGTGCTATAAAAGGCAGATGTGAAAAATGCAGGTCAAAGGTCTCTAGGGATTGTGCAATTGCAAAGTGTTATGCAGATCTGTGCAGTTATAAGTAAAAATGTGAAAATCTGCCTCATGGTGGCGCTATAACAGGCCATTCTGGAAAAGTTTGGGCAAAGGTGTGTGCAGAGTTTGGCATCGGCCGGGCCAACGGTGCCGGAGATTAGCTGTAAACGGACTGACTGACAGTCACACACACACACACAATTCAATTCAATTCAGTTCAAAGGAGCTTTATTGTCATGAGAAAACATATGTTTACATTGCCAAAGCAACACACACACAGATGAAGACAACACCACTAAAATGTATTCTAGGTATATTTATAGCAAAAAGGGGGGTGAAGGCAAGGGGCAGAGAATGAGACTGTTTGACTCTCTGGGGGCAACACAGTAGACCGGGGATACGATTACCAATACCCTCATGACACCACACCATCCAGTGTTCATAGGCTACTCCCCTTTGCTCTTGACATGTATTCACACTTGTGCCCAACTCTCTCAGAACAAGAAACCAAGACCCATTTATCAGGCTTCTCTTGTAAGTTGTTCATCAGAATGATGCTTATGCTTCACAGTTGTCAGATCTTGCATAATAAAAATGTACAGCACATTTACAGAAAGAATTCAGCCAAAATGCAACAATTACATAATCTGTTAAATAATTATGTGTATTAATCCAGTTGACCGACAAAACAGTAATGATATCGTCACTTATTGTGTGTAATTTTAATGTTTGTGGTAAGGCGTAAGTAAAGATGGACATTTTCATTGCAGCGAAGAAAGCAGTGAAAGAAAGTCTACATGTTTAAGCTCTGCTTGCAGCAGGTCTGTAAAGCAGGGCTTCTCAAAGTGGGTGCCTCAGAATACTTAGACAATTTATCAAACTGACCAGAGGCGAGTTAAACTGTACTCATATTAGTGCGTTCTTTTTCAGCCTAGAATACACCAAGTCTCTTTACGAAAAATAGCAGATCTATAAGCTCACTCCCAACACGTTGTGAGTTTATAGATCTGCTATTTTTGGTGAATGTTCCCCCCAGAATAGGAATACAGGGGTTTAAGTGGTTAAACGCCATGTATAAAAGTTGTTTTCAGTCTGTCTGTCTGTCTGTCCTAATGCAAAAAAATCTCTCTCTCTTCACTTTTACTTGTGACTGTGGAAAGCCCGGTGACGAGTCATGCGAGGTTACCTTATGACATACCACCGATTTACATATTTACATACCGTTAATATGACAAAAGGTGCTGTAAATTAACAATGTAATCATTCAGGGGTGCCGTGAATGAAAAGGTTATTTACTGGGGAGACCTGAACCAAAATGATGGAAAACCACTGCTGTTAACAAAGATGGAATGGTGTCAGTCTGTAGTCTGTCCCTTTGCTGCCACACATTGCTACTGGCTGGATGGTCAGATTGTATAATATACTCTACTTTCTCCAGACAGTTTTAATATCAGCTCTCTAATTTATACTTTGGCATGTCCCTTTCTCTTGCCAAAAATAATGTAAAGCTGGAAAAAAAAGTGAAAAGGTTGCACGATAAAGTATAAATTAAGTCAAATTACAGTAAGCTCACCTTGGCTTTAATTCTACTATTACTATACTACTACTACTATACTACTACTATTATTACTACTTTACTGTACCTTCACTGGTAAGATCCTCACAGGGTAATGAGGACAGGTACTGCTAAAAACAGGAAATAGTCTCTCAGTGAAGTTGTATCTGAAAGTGTGTAAATGTTTGCTGCCATCACAGTCAGTGAATGACAGCTGTCCCATTTCCCAGTCCAACTGTACTCTGATCCTCTGGGGTTTCTGGCTCACTGTGAGATCAATAGCCGGTTGCGGTGGAACTTCAGCCTTATAATCACCATCTAGACACCAGATCATCCAGTATCCATCCTCTATGGTTCCTTTCTTCTGTACAGACTCTGACATCACACCTAGCTCCCAATATCTGCCATCTCCAACCTCAATGTCCCAGCTGTGAGTCCCCGAAATGAAACCCTCAGAACCCAAGACATGAGCCAATGTATCAAACCTCTCCGGATTGTCGGGAAGCTGCTGTATCACTCCACACCTCACACTGGTCAGGTCGTCAGAGAGGATGAGTCCTGGATTGGCAGTATTGGGGTCCAGGATCACAGGGGCGTAGAAGACAATATCCTTCATCTTGGTCCAGACTTTGAAGGTCAGATTTCCCAGGTGTTTAGCTACATCTATCAGTGTTCCTGAGACCAACTGTGGGAAAGAGCCCATTGTGCACTGAACTCTTTCTACTGTGGTCTTATAGTTCTGCAGGAATGAGATGTCTTCAGCTTTCATTCTTTCCTCTATGACTCTGATTGTGTCTGAAAGGGTTGATATCTCTTTTGTCACATCATCAGTCTTTGCCTTGATCATCTGACTTTTCTGCTTCTCTTCCTCCCTCAATACCACAATCCTGGCCTCCTCTTCCCCTTTTAGAAACTTGCGAATCATCTCAAACTGATCCTGAATCTTTTTCTCTGTGTTCTGGGCCTGAATCTTCATGTGCCTTTCTGTTTGGTCAAAAGTTTCATTAACCTCTTCAATGATCTTCAGCCTCTCCTTTGCATTTTCTAGTGCTTTCTGAATCTCTTCCTTGTAATGGCAGGCAGCTTCTTTGATGGGACAACACACATGGTTTTTATGTCGTAGAGAAATCTGACACACCAAACATATTGGCTCTTGGTCATCCTGACAGAAGAGTTTAAGTTTCTCACCGTGCAGATTGCAGAGATCCTCAGACCCTGCTGAAGGTCTTTCGATCTTCTTATTTTTTAAGGCCTCACAAAGGTTCTTCAGGGCACGATTACAAGCTGGCTCCCCTGTTGAGTATTCTCTACAAGTTGGACAGTCCTTGACCACTCGATCCTTCCAGAATTCCTGCAGGCAGCCTTTACAGAAGCTGTGACTACAGGAGAGCAGAACTGGATCTGTGAATATATCGCAGCACACCGGGCATGATACATCATCTTCTGAGAAAGCCAAAGAAGCCATTTCCTCTTGCAGTAACTCTCAGCCTATTTTGATAACTCTCAGGAACATTACTTTCTCTTTCAATCATATACTGTATGCAGCAGCAGCCAGCAGGTTAAATGATTCAACAACCGGTTGAAGATACAGGTATTACAAGTCTCCTCTCCTGTATGTGTACAGTAGTCAGTTTGTCCTTTCTCCTCGTGAGTGTCGACGAGCAGGGAGTGTATCTATTAAACAGAATGAATCATGTGACACAGTGAAACCATCGTTGGTTCCCCAAATGTGTAGATGTGAGTGCCACAAGTTTTTGATTGTGAAAGTAAAAGTAAAAGATGTGACAAGGAGGATTTTCAGTTTTTTCATGATTCAACGTTTTGCAGATTTCTCCATTGGTGGTGATTATTAAAAGGCAGCTCAATACGCAATACATTAACTTTATGAATAAACATGTGAATTTGTTTATGAATATAATTAGTTTTAGGGGGTATGATGTTGCGAGACCCGAAACCCAGATGACCTTGGGATAAATCACTCAGGGTAAGTCCCAGGTGCATCCATGTGATGTTATTTCGTTCGTTCAGAAAATGTAATTCTCGTACGTACGTACGTGGTACGTACATAACAGTCTGAACTGTTGGAGATCCTGTGGGGAGATTGGAGGTCAAATTGAAGTCTTCGCGGACAACTGGTTTAAATAGATTACTCATGTCTCTAAGACCTGATTTTATTTAAATTCAGTTGTGTTGAATCTGTTCCATTAATGGACTTTGTTCACCAGTTTGAAATGGATGCAATAAGTGAGTGAGTAGAGAGGTCAGATATCCCCCCTTATACGTATTTATATTGTATGTTTGGTTTGTATTGTCTTCAGTCTTTTATTTATGTATGTTTTGTTTACACAAGGACATTTCTATATAAAAAGTTACAAGTACACAAAAGTGTATGGGATGCTTTAGGGTGATGCTGCATAAAAAAACAAGGGGAAATAATAATAACTAGAACTGCACTCTGTCGAGTGCATACTTGCTTGTTGCACACTAGTAGGCCATAAATGGCCAACTAGTGCGCAAGCAGAGCGCGCAAGTCCTTTCGACCGCTGTAAACTGTCAAATCTCAGTATCTCTGTGAAGGAACGTTTGAAATGATTAATGTTTAGATGTAACTATTTGCTACCTACTTTATACATATAAACATCTAGTATTATTAAGTATGATTCAAGTTTCTATCTATATAAGAAATACTGTTTTATCGTTGTAGATATATTCTGGATCCCTTTTTAGTTTTTCTAGTCATACACATACACACCACGTACTCTGGTCCCAGCAGATCAGGCACAATTAGTTATTTTATTTTTTACTGATTATGTATATAGTATACGTATGACTAGCTCTAAATGATGACGTAAGAAATATATATAGTATATATATATAGTATATAGGCATATACTATATACGTATACATATATACTCTATACTCTATACTGTATAAAGTGTGTAGTTGTAAGTTGATTAGCGGTATACTGTGGTTACTTTGCGCCAAAAACCGTGACAGCTGTTCCGCCATTTGAGGCTTAGGCTACGCAGAAAAACATCAAATCTGTGCCTGTGTTGCTGGACCAAATGACCACAAATGACCATATTTCTTACGTCATCATTAAGAGCTAGTCATACACATACACACCACGTACTCTGGTCCCAGCAGATCAGGCACAATTTGCTATTTTATTTTTTACTGATTATGTATATAGTATACGTATGACTAGCTCTAAATGATGACGTAAGAAATATATATAGTATATATATAGTATATAGGCATATACTATATACGTATACATATATACTCTATACTCTATACTGTATAAAGTGTGTAGTTGTAAGTTGATTAGCGGTATACTGTGGTTACTTTGCGCCAAAAACCGTGACAGCTGTTCCGCCATTTGAGGCTTACGCAGAAAAACATCAAATCTGTGCCTGTGTTGCTGGACCAAATGACCACAAATGACCATATTTCTTACGTCATTATTAAGAGCTAGTCATACACATACACACCACGTACTCTGGTCCCAGCAGATCAGGCACAATTTGCTATTTTATTTTTTACTGATTATGTATATAGTATACGTATGACTAGCTCTAAATGATGACGTAAGAAATATATATAGTATATAGGCATATACTATATATGTATACATATATACTCTATACTCTATACTGTATAAAGTGTGTAGTTGTAAGTTGATTAGCGGTATACTGTGGTTACTTTGCGCCAAAAACCGTGACAGCTGTTCCGCCATTTGAGGCTTACGCAGAAAAACATCAAATCTGTGCCTGTGTTGCTGGACCAATGATGACGAAATTACCATATTTCTTACGTCATCATTTAGAGCTAGTCATACACATACACACCACGTACTCTGGTCCCAGCAGATCAGGCACAATTTGCTATTTTATTTTTTACTGATTATGTATATAGTATACGTATGACTAGCTCTAAATGATGACGTAAGAAATATGGTCATTTCGTCATCATTGCTCCAGCAACACAGGTACCGATTTGATGTTTTTCTGCGTAAGCCTCGAATGGCGGAACAGCTGTCACGACGAAGGAGACCGGGCGAAAATATTACTTGCGCGATCTGCTTGCGCAAGTAACTAGAACTGCACTCTGTCGAGTGCATACTTGCTTGTTGCACACTAGTAGGCCATAAATGGCCAACTAGTGCGCAAGCAGAGCGCGCAAGTCCTTTCGACCGCTGTAAACTGTCAAATCTCAGTATCTCTGTGAAGGAACGTTTGAAATGTATAATTTTTAGATGTAACTATTTGCTACCTACCTACTTTATGCATATAAACACCTAGTATTATTAAGTATGATTCAAGTTTCTATCTATATAAGTTTGGGTGAAGAGCTAGTCATACATATACACACCACGTACTCTGGTCCCAGCAGATCAGGCACAACTTGCTATTTTATTTTTACTGATTATGTATATAGTATACGTATGACTAGCTCTAAATGATGACGTAAGAGATATGGTCATTTGTGGTCGTTTGGTCCCAGCAAAGCAGGCTTATACTATATAGGCATATACTATATATAGTATATATATATAGTATATAGGCATATACTATATACGTATACATATATACTATATAGAGTGTGTAGTTGTAAGTTGATTAGCGGTATACTGTGGTCACTTTGCGCCAAAAACCGTGACAGCTGTCCCGCCATTTGATGTTTATGCAAGAAAACAGCAAATCTGTGCCTGGTTTGCTGGGACCAAACGACCACAAATGACCAGCAGATCAGGCACAATTTGCTATTTTATTTTTTACTGATTATGTATATAGTATACAGTACGTATGACTAGCTGTAAATGATGACGTAAGAAATATATATAGTATATATATAGTATATAGGCATATACTATATACGTATACATATATACTATATAGAGTGTGTAGTTGTAAGTTGATTAGCGGTATACTGTGGTTACTTTGCGCCAAAAACCATGACAGCTGTCCCGCCATTTGATGTTTATGCAAGAAAACAGCAAATCTGTGCCTGGTTTGCTGGGACCAAATGACCACAAATGACCATATTTCTTACGTCATCATTAAGAGCTAGTCATACATATACACACCACTTACAAAAAAAAATATATAATAATCATCATCATCATCATCATCATCAGTCTCCATGACAACCGGCAGCTAGCCAATCCCAGCAATGGCCGACCTTCCAGACAATGGGTCTGCTCAGAGCCATGTAAGGCTCTGGGTCTGCTCTGCTCCACAGTGTAGGCCTACCTGATGGAAAAGAGTCGTGTTGATTTTAGAAGTCATCATGGCGTTCACTTCCTCCCTGCAAGGTAAATAAAATAAAAAGCATTTGATAACATTACCTATTGACTCACCGCCGCATTAGATAAGAAAGAACCAAATGAATCGCCTGAAAATAGTTTTAACTGTTGCTTGTTATTATTTAGTTTAAACTGAAATTGTTCTAGTCTGTCAGTAGTTAGCTAACGGTGGCTATACTGGCTAGCCTACGACATTTACGAATTGTGGCCAAATTGTGCCTCTTCTATCTAAAATCAAAGGGGCATGTCATGCATATTTGAAATATAGCCTTCCCGACGGTGTACAAAATTACCTTCCATGAAATGATCCCCCCTGTTGTTATTTATCAAAGGGAGGACCCTTGGAAGTCTGGAGTAAAAATGACAAGATAGCTTAGCACTAGATGCAAAACAATGTAAATGTATTCAGGAGACAATATTTAGGTTTAATATAGGCTATTGTTTTTGCCTCTCTGTTTGACGCCTGGGAGAGTTTATGATCCAATGTTTTACTGGCTAGCAGCTTCATACGATTTTACATATTTTAACTGTGCTAAAGCTGAGCTCTCCATCTCTAAGCTAATGATGAGATCTGTCCTGTTGTTGACAACCTACGCTGGCAGTTGTCCCGTTGTGTTGTTGTTGTTACTTGTTAGTAACACAAAATTACATGCATTCTATTCCCGTTATACGGTGACTTTGTTTATCTAGTCAAGACATTTGGATTGGAGCTCATGAGCTATAGGAGACCAGCTAATGTGGGCTTTCAAGATAACGAGTCGTGTTCTGCTGTCGTTTAGAAACTACCACCCACAGTCACCTAGATATGGATTGATTACAACCATGTTCTAATATATAAAGCCAGATAATCATGTGCTATACATACTGGTTTTAGTTTGATCCACTAAACAGTAAACACTACACCTGATCTGACTTGAGTTGACACAAAACTTTAGGCTTATATTCAATTTCCCTGAATGAGGCTTAAATAAATATAATTCAAGTCAACTGATGCTCTTTTTAATTCAGTGTTTGCATCAGATGCGCATGCTTACTTACACATTTACACATACCACGTCTTTAGGCTATTCCTTTACTTGTCCCCAATGCCAAAATCCCACCTAACTTGGAATATATGTATGGGCTTTTCCAAAGCCCCCTCAAAAAATAAAGTGTGGGCACCCCTGCTGTTGCTGCTCCAAGGACAAACTGAACCATAACAAGTTAGGCTGTACCAAAACAATAGCAGGCCTAGTGGAGACATCTAGGGTATTAAAAGCTACCAAATATAATGTATTATTATGTACTATAAGTGATGTAATATATTAAGGAATAATTCTTCATTCTGCACACAGATGCTTTCCCAGTTTTAATGGGCTAAGCCTAGGTCCTTGCAGACTGAACGCGTTTTTCGGACAAACGCTGCTAAAAACACTGCTAAGAAAAACGCAGCAGTGTGCAGACACCGTTACTCTGATTAGTCCAGGACTAGGGTTAATCTGTGTCAGAGAAACCAACCCAAGTGTTTTCAAAATGACGAATTAATCAGGATTACACCACTGCAACTATACTGGTACAGTCCTACGTCTGAACAACATGCATGTAATTGTCTATATTGTGTCTAAAGACAGAGGGCAGTTACTCTATTTTTATGTAATTGTGTGGGTTTTTAATCTTTCGATTACTGTTTTGGGTTCATTCATACCAACATGATTTCTACTAAACAATGTATTATCCACTTCTACAACCACAATCCTTTTCACAGGACAGGACATGAAGTTTTGTGTTTCGGCACTTACAGTATACAGTCACTGTAGTACTCTGATTCTCCAAGACTGTGGTCATTAGAGCTTTGTTTATAATACTTTTTCCTCCCCATGCAGAGCACCCATACAGCCACCTCATTGACACACTCGATGATGGTAGTCTTAAGTTCTTCAACCCACAGAAGCTCAACGATCCCAGATACAGTGAGTCAACAAACTTCTCCCAGCATCCCCAGCCTCTGAACCTTTTGAGAGTGGCTTTTATTTGCAAAGGCGCGAGACAGACACTCCTGTGTTCTTAGACTAATAACTGTTTTTTGGTTCATTCATTGTTGATGCAGCGTTTTTCTTAAGAGCATGTTCTGCCAAAACAGTGTACTATATGCCGTTATCATTCGTTTGGTTCAGAGAACCTGTGTGGCCTGGCTGTTTGGGGACTTGGAAGGAATAAGTCCACTTTTTATGTTACAGCCCCACAAAATGTAATTACTGCCACCACATCAAGCTCTGTCCAAATAATATGCACAGATTCTCCATCGAGCTGCAACTTAATGAATCAAATCAGTCTGATTCAGAGTTCAGACCCAGTAAAGAAAACATGGTGTGAATGTTTGTTGAAGCTGCACCCAAGTGGGCGCCCGCTGGCCTAGTGGTCCAGGCGCATGTCACATATAGGCTCTGCTTCCAACCAGCAGGTTGGTGCCTTGCTTGGCTTTCTCCGCAACCAGCAGTGAATGGAATGCATACATTGTGAAGTGCTCTGAAAAAAGGCTTTACATGTAAGTAGTTTAGAGTGGCTTATTATCGCTATCAGCCAAGAACGAGGGAGTTTATCCCTTTTTCAATGTGCTAGACCCCAAATGGATTGCTGAGGTGGAGTGCAACACCTACAGTACCATCAGCTCCCAGTCCCAGTACTTACTCACACTTTTAGTTACTCAGCATATGCTACTCATACATTTGAGTTATCTGTGCCTGGGAATCGAACCCAGAATCTTCAACCTTGTGGTCCAAAGGCGAGAGAGCTTTACAGACTGATCTAGTATATAAATGGATTGCAATAAATGTAGGTGCTACTGCTATGTAAATGCAGACCATTTAATGTATCTTGTCTGATAATACTGCCTGCGTGAGGGCAAAGTCAAAGTCGTACGATTAGTCACACACGTTACCCTCGGGAATCATTCGTTGATTTGACTCCCAATCCAACCCATTGTTGCTGAGTGCCAAGCAGGGAGGCACTGGGTTCCATTTTTACAGACTTTGGTATGACCCGGCCGGGGATCAAACCACCGACCTCCCAGTTATCCATCAGGGTGGACACTCTAACCACAAGGCCACTGTCTGGCTTCTGTTTAGAGCTCTTCACGGCTCCCAAAAAATAGTCCTGAATCCGAAATGGAGCTGTGAAATTTGATCACATTCCAACCCATTCTGAAAACATTTGCAAATCAATCAAAACCAAACCCGAATTGACCTGTGACAATTTCGACCTGTTCCGAGATTCCAGAGAAACCTGACCCAGGTAAATGTGGACTTTATGAATTAATATAGCGGTTGTATTGACCAATTACCAATTTATGGTTAAAGATAGAGAACGACTTGTTTCGAACGCAGATAAATCCTCAGCTTGCGTGCATTTAAAATGGATCATTTTTTTTTACACAATCAAAGTTTTAGTAGATGCGATGTGCCTGAAGGCTCCACACTTCATGCACTTATAACAGCTCCTACTTTTCTTTATCCACGATTTGCACGAAGTGGACCCACGCAGGAAAGTTGCCAGTTGCTTTAAGCTCCTTTATAATAATTTGCTTTGAGCTTTGCTTTCACCTCAGCACTGTTGTCGAGATCCCAGACAAGGTAGCATTGCGGGTCTTCTCGGATTCACTCGGGTATTACACATAATGATTGACCGACCCAGCCGCAAGTGTTTACTTCAGACTACTTCTGTTTTGTTCTGTTCTAGTGTGACAGCTTTGGTATTTTCTGAATCATTGTTTTAGTATATGACCACCTTCTCCCCATGTTTTCTTTCATTCACCCTGTTCAGAGGAGCTACCTCTGTCCATCCGTGTCCTGTTGGAGGCGTCCATCCGTAAGTGTGACGGCTTCTACGTGAGACAGGACGATGTCCAGAACATCCTGGACTGGCAGAAACAGCAGAATGTGGCAGAAGTTCCGTTCCTTCCAGCCCGTGTCCTTCTTCAGGACTTCACGTGAGTTTAAGAACGTCTCTCTGGAGTAGAGCTGGGCGATAATTGATCACGGCTCTCCACATTTTGTCTCTGGAGAGAACTGTACCGAACTTTTACCAAAACTGTGACCCAGATTTTGTTAGTTTTTATGTTTATATAACCGCGGTCTCAATATGGACCCAAATAATGGTGATTAAAGTTTTTGTCATAATTGTGCAGCTCTACTGTGTAGCATGCTCTTGCTAACCTGTTTGAAATATGCACCACATAGTTTGGAGTCACCAGATACATCTGATTAAAATTGATATTGAACTTGAAGGCAAACATGATAGAAATCATTGTTCTCCAGAAGGGAAGAAGGGCAGATGCAAAGCCTGCTCTTTTTTGCATGTGATATTTTAATATCAAATCTATTTTGTGCTTATTGAAATAACAACCACGACAACACACCTTTCCATCAGATGTCAGTAATGACATCAATAGCTTGATAAAACCTTTGGGCTTTACTTGTAAAAGGATAATATGACTCCTGTGGGGAAACGCATGTTATATTTGAGAATGAGATCCTCCCAATGGCAACCCAGCAAAACTCAGAATTTGATGAGAGTTAGCTCTCTTGCTTCACATGATATTGTTTTCTTCCGTGAGAAATAGACCCGAGAACCTTGCGACCAGCTTGTCACAAGCCTCTGTTTCTCTGTCAGTGGTATTCCTGCCCTGGTGGACCTAGCAGCCATGAGAGATGCAATAGCAAAACACGGTGTGGACCCTGGCCTGGTGAACCCTGTGTGTCCCACCGATCTCATAGTGGACCACTCACTACAGATAGACTTCAGCAAATGGTGAGGTTTCTAAAAATGTTTGCGAACGCAGTGAGCACTAACTATGAGACCCTGCAGATCATGTCTGTGTGTGTGTCTGTCTGTCCCGCTGTGTAGCACACACACACACACACACACACAAACAACCACACACACACACACACACACACACACTGCGTTCGCTTCCCGCGTTTGCGCGTCTTACTTGTATATTGTGTGTGTGTGTGTGTGTGTGTGTGTTGCTTGGAGTTACTTACCTTAAAAAACCTCAATATGATTATAAAAGATTAAAACAAAATGTAATCACTGAGTACTACTACAGTACCCTACCTGCAACTTAAACATCTCAAATTACTAAATTGTTTTTATACTACTGCAGTCGACAGCCATTAAAGACTTTCTTGGAGAGTCCTTTACACTGAAGATATTATGGGTCAAATAGTAATTTACTCATTTAACCACATGAACCCTAGCATCCCTATTCTGGGGAGAATATTTGGGGAAAATAGCAGAACTACAAGCTCATATCGCATAAGCTCATATGTAATTGCTTTTCGGAAAAAATAAGACAAGGTATAGAGACCTGTGGGACTGGTCAACTAAGTTTACAAAACCACCATGAATTGGTTATTCCCTCTATGCTATGTATGGAAATGTGCGTGCGGTCTATACTTTCATATTTCTATGATTTAATTATTTAAAAACGTATTAGACTGTTTTAACATTCAGCACACCATTTTTGTCAATTGACCGTCTCTCATCTTCTCCTCAGTGCCATACAGAATTCCCCCAATCCAGGAGGAGGAGAGGGTCAGAACCCTGCCCCCCGCTCCACGCCTCCTTCCAAACCTTCCCTTACCCCCAGAGGAGCAGCGCAGCAGTGTGGGGGAGGCCAGAGAGGGCCCTGTAGTAAATCGGGTTGCAGTGAAGCCCCAGCGATCTCCGCCTCTGGACGAACGTCAGCCACTCTCCAGCAAATAGAAAACACACCCCTCCTCTGCCCCTTTCACCTGAAGCCCGTCTCTGAGTAAGTTTGCTCACTGTAATCTGTTAAAGTCACATGGTTTGCATTTTGCAATGCAGGAAACGTGACCTATTCATTCAGATTGAGCCAATGAAAGACAGCTGTGTTTGTCCGGTTCATGGCCGCAAGCCAGCAGTGCAACCCACATACTCTGCTGTGCTTCTCATCCCACAAATGGGAATAAGCAGACTGTGCATGGGTATAAAATGTATTGCCATGAAGCATTGTTACAACAGAGTCATTATCCACCAAACGTACATTTCCGAACGATTTTCTTTAATGTTTAATAAATACGTATATATATTCTTTTTTCTGCAGACCCGAAACAGCCCTAAAGAATCAGGAAATGGAACTGACAAGGAACAAGGAGAGGCTGCAGTTCTTTAAGGTTGGACCTGATGTCTTTTAAAACGAACTCTCTTTAGGAGGATTTGTAAAAATTAATGTCGGACCAGATTTGTAAAACTCACCTGAATGATGGATAGTTTGTTGTCAAAGTGGCTGTTTGGGAAGAAAAAACATCCAAACCTACCAGTTTGATGACTGGGTTTAAAGGAACATACCATGGTCTGGCATTTTTAATTTAATGTATTAATTACTACCGACCATTTTTCAAAGCATGGCTTTCAAGGAAGCCAATGACTCCTTCTCATCCATGTATATAGCATCAGTTAATTTCAGTATATTAGCAAAATCAACTTGCAGACTTGAAATGTGATTGAGATAGGTAATCCAACAAACTATCATTGACCAGTTAGTTCGTCAAAGTTTTGTAATTGTGTTTACGGTAAATAATTCAAATTGATTTGAAAGGTCTAGCCGAAAATAGTTCCTGTAAAAACGATTGATTATGAATGAAAGTCAAACAACCATGACTTCTTAAATGAGCACTTATGTCTGGCCATCATTGACTTCTACTGACTTTCCAAACAAGGAAATACTAATTCTGTTTAGTGAAGCTGTGGACATTTTGTAATAAAAAAATAAAAAAATCCCTGAATCCCAGTTGGATGCGTTTGCAGCCTTCCTCTCATCCCTCTCATCCGGCCTTGGCCAAAGGCGTAGCAACCCAGGCCGAGGCACCTGCGCTCGAGTCCCGACCCGATCCCAACAACCTTTCCTGGCTGCGTGTCACTCCCCATCTCTCTCTCCCCATTTCCTGTTGGCCTACAGTCCTGTCAATAAAGGCATGAAATCCCCCAAATAAAAAAATAAAATAAATAACTCACTATCTATCTATAGATGTGCAAATTCAAAAAAAAAGAAAATGTATTGGAATGCTGCTCATCCACTGTCATTGTGATGTTTGATTGTGATGTGATTGTTGATTGTGGTCTCTCTGCCTCTACCCTTCCAGTGGTGTTCCAGAGCGTTCCAGAACGTAAACGTTGTTCCTCCAGATGTGGGTGCCGTCCACCAGGTGAACCTGGAGTATCTGTCCAGGGTGGTGCAGGAGAGCGATGGATTTGTGTACCCAGACAGTGTGTTGGGAACGGACTCTCACACCACCATGATCAACGGATTGGGAATCCTGGGATGGGGTAAAAGTTATTCTCCCCCCCCCCCCCCCCCCCCTTTTTTTGTATTTCAAAAGGAACCCCTTTTGGTGTTTTAACTAAGCATTATGTTATACTTTAGCTATTGAAAAATAGCAGATCTACAAGCTCGTAGCGCGCCACTCGGTGGCGCGCTATGAGCTTGTAGGTCTGCTATTTTTGAAAAATCGTAAAAATGCTGCACAAATCTTTGAATATATATTCTTTCAGAGCGAACTTTTTTTTATTTTTACGTCGGGCCTAAATGGGTAGTACACTACAGTACTTGAGTGAATGTACTTAGTTACTTTACGCCACTGGTCTTGTGTCTATGTTTTGCTGTATGTATCATGTTTTAAAGTCCTGTGTTTCCTGTTAACTGCCCATGATTGATCCAGGTGTGGGTGGTATCGAGTCGGAGGCAGTTATGCTGGGACAGCCCATCTCTATGACCCTGCCTCAGGTGGTGGGCTGTAAACTCTCTGGCTCCATTGGCCCTCTCACCACCTCTATAGACATAGTCCTGGGCATCACCAAGGTAATTTGTCTGATTTATTATTTATTCTACATGTTCAGATCTTTATTGTTCCTAACGTAGTGGGTCTCTAACAATTAAGTCAAGACTCTTTGAAATGAAAGCATGTTACACATGACACTTTGTTGATGTTGATGTTGTTATATCTTTGATATTTTGGTATATTATTGTACCGTATTATCGTTTGGGATGAATGATATATTCACCAAATACTTGTCTCACTTCAATAAACCGTTTAGAAGACATTTGTAGAATCTGCCTCAGGTCTAAATTCAATACAAAGGCGATTCACAAGAACAATATTGATGTCGATATTCACTGGAAAAATAAAAGTTTTAATTTGAACTAAGATCCATACTTTCGCACATGAGTGTCATTTTCAGCACTTCTTTTGTTACTTTAAGTCATGAACATAGTGGCATATGCTGTGCAGTGTACCACTACCTCTGAGCATGTACATACAAGCACACTGTGTATATGCAGACACATCTAGACAGAAGACTAGTCTAGGCAGAAGAATAGAATAGAACCACTTAATCTGGTCTCGCTATTTTTGCCATACTGTTATTTACTGCTATTTGCACATCCCACCATAAATAACAATGATAAGGGGGGGGGGACACATTAACAGCTCAACAACGCTCAGATCGCTCAGAGTCTTTGAACTGATGGTAGCTTCCACAAAAGACCTCCTCCTCTGTTTGAATAACTTCCCCCAGCACCTACGTCAGGCCGCGATCGGAGGGAGGTTTGTGGAGTTCTTTGGACCTGGGGTTTCCCAGCTCTCGGCTCCGGACCGCACCACCATCGCCAACATGTGTCCAGAGTACAACGCCACAGTCAGTTTCTTCCCCATCGACCACGTCACATTAAAGCACTTTGAACACACAGGTAGGTCCACTCCACGCCAAAGCACTGTAAACAAACAAACAAAGAGGTCTGTTACTTAACATCCAACACTGGCAGTCAAAACAATGAGACCTTTCAGGGTGTGTTTCAACCAGACACGTCCTGTTGTATGAATCCTGCTTCTGACTGTATGCTGCTCAATATTTCTCTTCACTGCATTACTACTAATTAGACAAAAACACCTTGAAATATTATACAAACATAGAGTACCATTGCACACATACAGGACATTGAAGCAAAGTCACTAATTTATGTGTGAACAGCTTTTAAAGAAGCAGTGTGTTTGATAGCAAAGCTATTCATAGACTGAATAATAATATACATAGTTGCATACAGTAACGGGGGGGGGGGGGGGGTTGTTTAGCGTGCAGAACGAGCAAGGACGAGGCCAGGGCGTTTACAAAAAAGGGGGGGGGGGGGGGGAAAGGGCCCACCGATGGCCAACCCAGCCCTGGATGACGCGTTTCGCTTAATGGCTAATACAAAGATTGAAATGAAATCATTAATGTTTTACGCTTGATTTAATTCATTGCACGATACAACGTGAAACAAATTATATTGACCCCAGGTATTATTTACTGAAATAAACGAGTCGTCTAGAGCCAAAAGTTAAGTTTATTTTTCTTTTTTTTGAGAACCACTGAAATAGTCCTATCCCACGGCTGCTCTTCTTCCACTCTCTTACTTCATCCAATTAAATCCATTAAACTAACTGATATACAGCACTGATAAAGCAGAGCAGACACATGATGACATGATTAGGGTAGGGTAGGGCCGTGCTTTAATTGTCAGGCCCGATGAGAACTCTACTCTTTTGTAGGAATGGCTCCATTTTGACTAGATGTCACTGTCCAAAACGGCTACACCAAACTTGGGGAGTTAAGGTCCCTGCACACAGAGTGCGTTTTTCTGATTTTTAGCTGCGTCTCTCCGTCGTTTTCCCCCCCGAAAAACGCGTCCAGTGTGCAACCACCTTTACTGTGAGAATGATGCCATTGTATGTTCCTGTTCCTTGCAGACTTTAACCAGGAGAAACTTGAATTAATGGAGTCTTACCTGAAGGCAGTGAATCTGCTCAGGAGTTATGAGGACTCCTCAGAAGACCCCACCTACTCAGAGGTACCTCTAAACGTCCCTGTGCACACAGTCAAATCCTGAGTGTAAATGTAACCACTTAAACCCCAGCATCCATCCATATTGTGTGGAAAACCTTCACAGGCATTAGTCCGCATAAACTTAGAACAAGTGACAGGCCAGTGCATTGTGTGTCCACTGTCCAGGTGATTGACATCAACCTGAGCTCTATTGTGCCTCACGTGAGTGGACCTAAGAGACCCCAGGACCGAGTTGCGGTCAGCAACATGAAGGAAGACTTCCAGAGCTGTCTAGATGGGAAGGTAACTTAAAGGCATATTTCACTTTCAAATAAAAGCAAGCTCACAATGAGTCTCGTTGCGTTGTGAACTTGTTCATTGGCTCACCAAATCTCACCAAAGAAGAGATTGAGGGAGAAAAGGAGCAAAGTTGGCAGACCTATAGTCCTGGCCAATATAAAGTTTAAACACGTAAAATAATAATAACGCCTCAGTTTGAAGTTTGCAATGGGTTCCGTTGCCAGATTTCCAACGATTTTATGCTATTTGTTTTGATCAAACAAATGGTTAACACAAGCCAAAGGAAGTATCACATTTTGTTTAATTTAGGAATTATGTGCTTTCCCCAACTTTCTTTTCTTTTTCTTTTCCATTTTTACAAATTGGTGTAGTTCAAAAACCTTGGAAAAAAAGTTCTGTGAGGAGACTGTTTGTTAAAATAAAATGTTAATATTATTCTTTATTCAAATGGCTAAGAGACGGGGCCTGCTGTAGTACAGTAACACAGGGATGTGTGGTTGTACACTCCTCTCCAGGTGAGTTCCAAGGGGTTCAACATTTCCAAAGAGAAGCAGGATGGCCTGGTTCCATTCGTCCACTGCGGGCAGCAGTACGAGCTGGCCCACGGCTCTGTGGTCATCGCTGCCGTCATCAGCTGCACCAACAACTGTAACCCTTCCGTCATGCTGACCGCAGGTTAGACATTATTTTGTCCAATGAATGGAGTTTTTGATTTGTTTGTTATGTAAACGTGAGAGAGAGATTGAAATTAAATCCTGATTCTACTCGTCTCGTCATTTTGCAAAACAAGGTGCTAACCATGATTGGCTGGTGGTGTGTTGATTGACAGGTCTGTTGGCCAAGAAGGCGGTGGAGGCGGGGCTTACAGTGAAGCCTTACATAAGGACCAGCCTGGCTCCGGGCAGCGGAATGGTCACTCACTACCTCAACACTAGTGGAGTACTGCCTTATCTCAGCCAGCTAGGGTACACACACTGCACATGTGCACACCAAGTTCACACTAAGTTCAGTCCTGCTGAACTCTGAAGTAACTGTTTGTCTTCCGTAGGTTTGAGGTGATTGGATACGGCTGTGCCACCTGCGTAGGAAACACAGCACCTTTACCACAGGCCGTTGTAGACGCTATCAAACAGGTGGGAAAACTAATTTATAGTTGATCCTTTTGTAATCTGTCTACTTATCTTATTGCCGTTTGCTTGTATAAAGCACTTTGAGTTATTGTTCTCCAACAAGACTGGATTCATATACTTTAGTCAGTATGTCTGGATTGAGGTCTTGTAGTAATCAGGTTGGTTGGCTTCGTTCCAGGGAGACCTTGTGGCCTGCGGGGTGTTGTCTGGGAACAGGCATTTTGAAGGCCGCCTGTGTGAGTGTGTCCGTGCCAACTACCTGGCTTCACCCCCTCTAGTGGTGGCATATGCCATCGCTGGCACCATGGGCATCGACTTTGACACAGAGCCTCTGGGTAAGGATGGAGAATCTTCAAACCATTTACTTCACATTAGAGCGCGCCACTTTGTGCTGCCTATGAGCATTTAGATTTGCTATTTTTGAAAAACCTTGAAAATTTGCAACAAATCTTTGGATATAGTTTTTAAAGTGCTTCATGGAAAAGGTTTGAGCACCCTTTTGGTGTTAGCATTATGTTATGCTTTAGCTATTGAAAAATAGCAGATCTACAAGCTCATAGCGCACCACCGAGTGGCGCGCTACAAGTTTGTAGGTCTGCTATTTTTTTTTTTTTTTTAAGATATTTTTTTGCGGCTTACGCCTTTTATTGATTTTTGAAGGGACAGACAGTAGGCTGACAGGAAACGGGAGAGAGATGGGGGGATGACATGCAGTAAAGGCCGTGTCGGGTCCGGGAGTCGAACCCGCGGCACACTGCGACTGGATTACCAGTCCGGTGCCCAGACCGTTACGCTACGGCCTGGGCCAGGTCTGCTATTTTTGAAGAATTGAAGAACCACTGACATAGAAACATAGCTTTTTCAGAAAACTGTCAGGATGTAGAAGACATTTTTAGAATCTGATCTCAGGTCAAAATGGGTTAAGATAATGGATTAATGTATAAGCCCAAATCTTCAGGTTGAAACAGAGCTCAACGGTGTGGTGTGTTTCTGTCCACAAGGTTCAAAGGTTCAAACAGAGCTCAACGGCGTGGTGTGTTTCTGTCCACAAGGTTCAAACAGAGCTCAACGGTGTGGTGTGTTTCTGTCCACAAGGTTCAAAGGTTCAAACAGAGCTCAACGGCGTGGTGTGTTTCTGTCCACAGGTGTGACGTCTGAGGGGAAGGAGGTGTACCTGCGGGAGGTGTGGCCGTCCAGAGAGGAGGTGCAGCAGGTGGAGGAGCAGGAGGTCATATCCTCCATCTTCAGGGAGCTTCGTTCCAGGATGGAGGTTAGGAGGAGAAGAGTTGTTTCACTGGTCTGACACCCTGAATTTTCATTTAGTTTCACTCCCATTATTCAGTCCGAAAGCCCCCTCAGTACAGCCGTTTTCTGAACTGGGGCCGTGGCCAAAGTGGAACTCTTTGGTGATTTGTTCACCCAAAACATACATTTTGTAACCGGCCATCATGTCGTTTATAGAAATGAGCCGCAAATCAAGCTTGTTTTGATCCAAAACGCAGCCTGGAAGAAGAATCTGAGATATTACGATTCTAAAAACTGCGTTCACATAGACAGCATAAGCCAGCAGAATTTTCACTTTCGTTTATTTATTTCTTTGTGTTACGAGCGCGTACAGAACAGAGTTGTGAACCGTAATCAATTCATATTAAAAAACACGATCTCGCGATCTCGGCGACGAGGGCGTTTGGACCAGAAAATGGTCAATTTGGTTCCATTTGTACACTAAAATCAATCGGTACGAAAAGATCTTGCTGTGCAAGAAGCCTGTAACAACATCAGTCGGTAAAATATTTACATCATAGTATGGGGTCGTGGTATAAAAAGGTTTGAGGACCCCTGGCAGCACTCCAGCTCCTCTGGGGTGCAAACATGTTATTGATGGTCTAACTCTAACCCTTGGTTTTTGTGTCTTCCAGAAAGGGAACACCTTCTGGAACAATCTGGAGAGTTCCGACTTGGTGACCTTCCCGTGGGACCACAAGTCCACTTACATCCGTCCTCCTTCTTTCTTCAGCAAACTGGTAGGCCTGCTGAGCTAACTGACGAAGCCTTCCATTTTATTTTCATCTTTTAAGATGTGTACTGTGGATATAGAACGCACTTAAAACAGTCAGGATTTGTGTATAGAAGACACTTTCAGGACTGTAATAAAACGACTTGATAAAAGGAAGAGCGGTTTCATTAGTTTGTGTAGAAAACGCTACATTTATTTATCAGTATTACCCGTTTTAGTTTTCACATCTCGTCCACTGATCAAGGTGGATTTCCCTGCCTGTCTGTTATCACCGTCACATTAATTACAGTGAGCTTGTGTTCTAAGTGTCCCCCATGTCTCGTGTCTGTCTCTGTCCCAGACTAAGGAGATCCAGTCTCCAGTGTCCATAGAGAACGCTCACGTCTTACTGTTCCTGGGAGACAAGGTGACCACAGATCACATCTCTCCTGCTGGAAGCATTGCTCGAGTCAGTGCTGCTGCAAAGTACCTGATCAACAAACGGTCAGTCCACTGCTGTACTGTTTATATAGACTGTAAATGTAGTTTTCACCAGCATTTTATTTATTGTGTCTTGATGAATGCAAAATGAATTATTTAATTGTTTCTTAATTTAAGTTTAGATGTTCCTATAGATCTGTCTTAATTCAATCAAGCAATAAAACATCCATGTTTTGTTGACGTGTCACCAGGCTGACTCCCCGGGAGTTTAACTCGTACGGCGCTCGGAGAGGGAACGATGCAGTGATGACTAGAGGAACATTCGCCAGCATCAAACTACAGAACCGCTTCATTGGAAAACCAGGTCCCAAGACGCTCCACATCCCATCAGGACAGACGGTGAATCTCACAGCACACATAATACTAATCACACTTGCTTGTACCATTGACCGAACAGTAGTGGCTTAGGAGCCGTCTGTGATTCGATTGTGTTTAGTTCAATCCCTGGCTCCTTCTGGCTTTGTGTCAAAGTGTCAGTGTGTGAATGGCTGAATGTAACGCACATTGTACGTCTTTGGATAAAGGCAATGCAGATCATTTAGATGATTCAAACTGACAACAATAACAGTGAATGTTCCAAACCTCTTCCTAGATAGGTAAAACAAAGCCTTATTGGTCTGCTGATAGCTTAGCTAGCTAGATACAATGTCCAGTAGTTATTATGGAGAGAAAAAGAAAAGCCGATACCCGATAGGATTGAATGTTTTTTGGAGAATTAAGCCTGGAACAAACTCCACATAAGTAAGTGGAGACGGATCGATTTCACACATCATTACGCTCTGGAATGTCACCTGAAAAATCGCACAACGCAAGAATGGCGTGTCGTGCGTAGGGTTTCCATAGCATGCAACCACAGAATGAAGATGTCTTCTTAGATTGATGTTCTATTCTGCTCCTAATTGCTCATAATATAGTAGGCTGTAGTTTCAAATATAACTATGTGTGTTTATTAGCTCCACCAGGAGAATTGTTTTGTAGATATGTCTTTCAATATGACTAGATACTGTCCACAGTGTTTGTACTTCGGTAGTCTTGCAAAACAAGATTTCACCCGTGATGTCATCCAAAGTCCCCGAGCGGCCCCATGGAGAGTTATACAACATGATGAAAGACGGATGTCTACACATTTTCGAGCAATCAAAATATGCTATCAAGGGGTTCCAAATAGACACTTACATGGTCTGTAACTCCGAGAGTGTAGGACGGCTGTGGCTCAGGAGGTAGAGCACGTTGTCCAATGACCCATGGGTCGGCGGTTCGAATCCCGGCTCCTCCCGTCTACATCTACATGTCGAAGTGTCCTTAGGCAAGACACTGAACCCTGCATTGCCTCCAGTGGTTGTGGGAAGTGAGGACGCTGGCGTCGACTGTTCGCGGCTTCACCTCCCCCCCCCCCCCCCCCCCAATGTATGAATGAATGTGGACCATTGTACTGTAAGTGCTTTGAGTTAGGCACGTAGTGCATAGAAAGGCGCTATAAAAATGCAATCCATTATTATTATTATTACACTTTGGGAGGATCTTTGACATGGAAACGTTTGAGAACCACTGCTGTAGACAAGATGCTGATGTAATTTCCTGTTCTGTTCAGATGGATGTATTCGATGCTGCTGACCGTTACCAGAGGGACGGAGTTCCTCTCATCATCCTGGCGGGCAAAGACTACGGCTCTGGGAACTCCAGGGACTGGGTGGCCAAAGGACCGTATCTACTGGTATATACACACACACACACACTACAATCATACACACACTGCTCACACATTACAAATAGGGTTGGGATCCAGAATCGGGGGAACTGGATCCAACATTGAGGAACCGGAATCCATTTTTATCAAACTGTCAGAGCTGGCATGTGGACTTCAAGGACCAACCATTCCTCTGAGAGTGTACAAATGGACCCTTTTGTACAAACGGTTACAGACCTGTAAGGGTCCATTTGGAACCTCCATAGAGAGCATTCCTGGCCGATTACTGGGTGGAGGCCACTCCCCCGCTACCAGTGTAATCGTGTACCTCACTTCTGGTCTGTTTGCGCTCTACTAGAGACTCCGTTGCTTGCTGCGGACGGTGCTGTCAAAATAGTGTGTGTACTGTAGACAGGTGAGGAATCATGTTCCCTTATCAGATGAGTGTATTAGGGATGGGAATTATCCATTAATTGAGTTTTGATAAGTTTATCGATCAATTAACTGGTTAGTTGATAAGCGGCGTTTTTTTTATATATCGGATAATCTTCATTTTCCTCAATGTCTAACATAAAAATCTACATTTTGCTGATATAGACAAAGAATACAAAAGGCATATTGTATTCCTTAATCAAATATTTATTTGACCATTGACGATACAGGGCCAGGCAATGACATCCATCTTTGTGTGTGTGTGTTCCTCTGCCATGTGCGCACAGCATTACAGCATTACATTCACAGAAAACCATCCAATGATGGAACCGCAGAATGTTTTGATTTATTAACGACGATTAATCAATGAACTATTAACATCCCTAGAGTGTATGCCATTTCAGTTGCATTGTTAGTCAGTTATGTTAACAAAGTAAAACAAACACGTCTGATGTACAACATCAATCAAATGTGACAGCAACCAGAAACAATCGTACACAGACGCTCCTAAAAAGGACCTCAGAGCGGAAGTAGGGGGGAATACGGTCTATAGGAAACCGTTAAGGAATCGGACCCTTAAGGAACGAGTATTGTTAAAATGTAAAAGGATCCCAACCCTAATTACAAGCTTGGCTAGAAAAATGACTTTCTGTACATTCAGGGTATAACAGGTGTTTGTCACATCGTACACCATATTACCTCGGTTGCACACTGCACACACACACACACATGCTCAGGACAAAATAAATACAGATAGTGATGTTAACTGTTTTAGTGACGTTAACAGCAGTAAAGGTTAACAGTTTGCAGTGTTCCCCAGATATATCATGAGCATTGTACAGGGTTATACTGCAATAACAGTCAGATTTGAAGCAGTGTTGTTGTGTTGTTAGGGTGTGCGGGCGGTCATCGCAGAGAGCTTTGAGAAGCTTCATAAGAGACAGCTGGTGGGAATGGGCATCATGCCATTGCAGTACCTACCGGGACAAAATGCAGATTCTCTGGAGCTGACTGGGAAAGAGAAGTTCACTGTCACCCTTCCTGAAGAACTGACGCCACAACAGCAACTCACTGTCAAGGTGAGGCTGAACATTTAATGTAGACTTTATTCATGTTGATGAAATGCCCTACATGGGCGAAACGTTGTTTACTTTTGGTTAAAATATCATGTGGGATCATTCCTTTTTTCTTCACTTGATTACTATTGGGTCCAGCACCATGTTTAAAGAAACTGGGCATGTGCATATCCTACCCTCTTTTCATAGTTCCTAAATTTAACCACATAAACCCTCTATACTTAAAATAGCTGATTGCGAGTTGACGCCTTGTGAGCTTGTAGATCTGTCATTTTCGGCATCCCCAGAATTGGGATGCCATGGTAACCTGGTGTCCATTTGCCAGGGTGCATATCAGCTGCTGAGGTTAGTTTCTACTCTCTTCTCTTCCAGACGAGTCTAGGGAAGTCCTTCTGTGTCACAACTCTGCTGGACAGTGAGATGGACGTCATCTTTTATCGCAACGGAGGGCTCCTCAGATATGTGGCCCGGACAAAGCTCTGAAGAAGAAAAAGAAACACGAGTTTCTCAACCAGTGGCATGAGATGCTCACAAAGAACACGTCCAGCAGAGGAACTGAAGTGTTTGTACATTGGGTTTCCTGACTTCATGCCCAACTCAAAAGAACAGGTGTCCCAGACAGTGTGAAACCAGTACAAAACCAGTGTACACGTCCTTTTACAGCTTAATTTTTTGGGCTGACATCGCGCACCTTGTATTGGGTCCTCCTTGTCGCTGGAACTTTGATGTCACAGCCAGCAATCAGGCTAGCTACATTTGGCCTTTGAACTGTAGCATGGTGATGTCACTGCTGGCAGCCTGAACGCAGAGTTTGTCCAGAGGCTGTTGTCTCCGTCCAACTGAGGGAGAAATTGTGCTTTAGACCCACTTCTACTTTTGCCAACCTAAAGCATTTAACATTTACATTTCTATGATTTAACCGACGACCTTATCCAAAATAAGTCGAAATGAATACAGAGGTTGGCGGTCAGGGTGCATAGTATCCTGAAGACGGGAGGATTCAGTTTAAAACCTTCAAATGTCCACTAGACCTGGACGCTCTGCATCCTAAGAGGACGAGTCAAGACACGTCCTCCTGAGACAAACTCAAATTAGGCTAGGGCCTACCTGGTACGCCACCAGGACACCCCTGTTTCTGGACCAGAACCAGAGAGCAGGACAGAAATTACCTCCAGACTGAAGCCCACACAAGACAAAGAAACTGAAATGGTGCTTACACACATCGGACCACCTCCATTGTTTTTAACATACAACATCCAATGGCAGCAGTAAGGGGAGAGAGAGAGTGGCTGTACACTGGTGCAGGCGTGATTATTTGCCGCTGCCATCTGAGTTGAAGGTTAAATTATTCTAGCTTACTGCCTAGGCTAGTCATGACAACCACACCAGGAAATGGGGGGGTAATGTACTGAAAATCCAGAACCCTGAATTTTGTTACAGCTCTTCACCGTTTTACAAAGACATTAAATGGGCATGTGGAGCAACATTAGGTTCAAAGCTGGATTATCCAGAATTAGCCAAATGTATTATGTATCGACACGTGTGACCGCAGGCCCCAACCATGCGTTCAGCCAGCCATCGCTAATGTCACTTTTCCACTGCATCGTAATTCAGCTCGACTCTATAACGCCTGGTTTGGTTTTCCATTAGCCAAAATTAACTGCTAACTTTTTTGTATCGCTGAGGGACGGTAATGCCAAAAGGTGACATGAAAATACTGCAGAGTGCAGACTACCGATTGGTAAGAGAGAATCACCACTAGCGATGGACAGACTCCCCCATATACTGCATGGAAGCTCCCGAATACTGTTGAACTTTTAAACTGGCTGTTGGAGAAGTGAAATAAATCCATAATGAGCAACTGCATGGCCTATTTCTTACCTAAAATGTTATCGGAGGCTATTTCTGTTCGACTGTAGAGACGGTATTAGTGATAGCATTATCTTTATCTTCAGCATTGTTTAGCAACCTCCTGCACAGAGGGTTGGACGACGTTGCTGTGACGATCAACTATATTGATGGTAGCCTGGGTTCAATACCATTTTTCAGGTTTCTGGGAGCGGAAATAACTTAACGCCATGTTGTAGTCACTGGTTGTAGTTATCAGGCCAGAACCAACGGCCCGGAAGGGCATCATAACTTTAGGGCCTATCCAATAAAACCCCTGGTGTGGCGTAGTTTGGTTTATAGGAATAATCTGGCATAGTTTGGCTTATAAGAATAGTTTGTTTTGTATATCCATCGTCTATTCCAACTCGTAGAGACTGGGGAGAGTAGTTGTACTCAATTCAGCATTTTATTGGGGATTGGGGAAGCAAAACAAAGCGTGGCCTAGACCGGATCACACGGTCTAGTGTGATCCGGTGTGTGGTGTGTCAAACGGTCCAGTTTGAAACGAATACCAGGCTTTCCTCCGAGGTGGAAAGTCTGACACAAGGTTATATTGATCGAATCCCATCTGCAGTGGACAACAAAGTGATGCGAGTAGATTTGAGTTGATCCACAACATCACTACCTGAGTGTGTAAGCACCCTATTGAATTAACATATCAACGCATGAATGGGACTCACCGTGACATGGTTCTGCCTCATCTTTCATCAAGAAAGGCCCTCAACTCCTGGTTACAACAGGTTACAGAAACTCTTTTTGGTTTCATTGCATTTAGGTTTCATTACAGCCAGCATGATGTCTGAAACACTCTCCCTGAGTCTTCAATCTGGTTCATATCCAGAAAATGTATGCCTTCATTGATGGTGCCAAGTGGATTCCACTGCAGCATGACTGTTGAACTAAATAATGTCTCATTGCAAGCCAGTGCAAAAATAGCCTACTGCAAATAGTAGCCTGGTATCTTTTAATCTTCAAATCGATTTTGCATATTAAACGCCTGGGGTACTATTTGGAAAAATAGTATATAAAATAGTATTCCACAATCCTGAAACTGTCATCCCTTAGTAATTTTTTTTATTTTTTTTGTATTGTTTGATCAATTGAATACTTTTAGTCTGAAATATAAACAGCAAGTGGTACATTAAGGCTAAAGGATAAAACATAAAAGTCTTGGGTTTTCCATTGTCGTCCTTCTTTGCTTGAGATTACTTTATCATCAACTCTGACCTTGAAATCATTTGCATTTTGCATTACTAAGGGTAAGGGTGCTTTACCAAGGTGTATACAAGTAGCCAAGTATGGATTTTGCTCGAGTTCACAAAAACATTTTAAAATATATTTTGTTACAAATTTTACATTTCTGCTAAGCAGCAAGCTATATGCTTTTGACTAATTTAATTTACATTAGGACTAATTTAGGCGACTGCAAAAGTTATCTGCTTTACCACCAAATCATTTCATGGCACGGAAGCATTTAAAAACTGAGTCGTTCAACAGTCTGGTTCGAGAGACGAGAGAACATGGCAATAGAATGGAACTTGTATTTGTCAACCTCTGAACCTTGAAGAGTGCACTGTTGTTTATCATCAGTATATCATCACAGTGTCAAAACCTTTGGAGCTAATTTCTTTGTTGGGTTAGGATATTCAGTCTAGCTTTGGTCTCATTAAAAAATAACCTTGTCATTTTATGCAATGACAGCACTGTTGATTGATTTGGACTGGTGCATGAGTGATTTAGTTTTTACATTACACACAAACATGCATGTTGACATGTCTGGTGCTGACAGGGAAGTTTACAAAAAAGTCTCCTTGGTGCTTTTTCTCACAGTAGCATACTGTACATCTGGAAAGTGTGTGGGATCCATTTATCTTTAAATCATCATTAATGATGCCAGAAACCTGAACATGAGAGCAGCGTCAAAACAACTAAAAGTTGCAATATGCTTTACACTTTCTGCAGTCCTGAAATGTTGTAAAGGATTATCCCCTCACAAGTGTACGTTTTTGCGTTTTAGACGTTTGTCCGAGCAACCAATTAATGCTGTATCATCAGACTTGCTTCTAATTGACCTGTAGTTCAGATGTGTTTTTTTCCCCTCCAGGTACTGGCCTTCTTAATCAAGGTTTACACGCCAGATTCACTAAACTGTTTACACCCATATTTTGGGTGTAACAGAATTTTCCAAATTTCCCACCTAAGTAGTTTAGAATAAGGCATTCTAATGAAATACAGCAAGTTTGGGTCCCATGTAAGTCTGCATGCAAGCAGACTTGAGGAAGAGCGACCCTCTGCAAAATTCACAGACAAAAAAAGATTACTGAATCATACTACTAAGTGGAAAGTTTGGAAAATGCCTTTACAACCAAAATATGGGTGTAAACGGCTTAGTGAATCGGGATATAGTCCAGAATGTGGGTTTTGGAACAGTAGCCTTCTTGCGTATGCTATCTAATACTTTTCTATATGAAAAGTTCTTCTTTGTCTTAGTAATTTATTGACGTCTACATAGCCCTACAAAGGCCAAAGGGATTACTGTAACTGAGTCATAAGGGTCAAGGTCGTGCCCAGTAATGTCACAAAAAACTCCATGTTGGAAATGCTTACACTTTTGTACCTACAGGAGATGAACATTGACTTTTTTTCCTGACTTGTTAAATAAAGTTGTTGCTCTTTGTCTTTGCATAACATTATACATTTGTTGCTCTTGTGTGTGTGTGTGTGTGTGTGTGTGTGTGTGTGTGTGTGTTGTGTGTGTGGCTTCATTTCAACCTGCATTTTGGTGGTGGGGTTGAGAAAGTGTTTGTTTGACCGATTTGGTCGCTTTGATTCTTCTCTTCCTTCCTTGTTTATTGACACCTCATTGTACCGCCTATCTGGCTAGCTAGTGGCGCTATAGCTATGACAGAGCAGATCAGAGGCAGGGACGTAGCCGGCACAAGCCAACCACACACCGGGAGGCGGTACAATAAACGGTAAACAAACAAGAAGAAATAAAGCGACCAAATCGGTCAAACAAAGTACTTAACGGCTTCCGCGCCACAGGAGATATTCGCAGCGGAATGTATAGGTACTTAAAGTTCCCGAATTCAGAATAACGCAAACAAAAAAAGGCTGTCAAACGCCGCAGATACGGTCTTAGAGAGCATGTTTATCTTCCGCGTTCCAGAATTCCCATACGAAAATATAGTCATGAACAGGGACCCTACATAAAACTCATCAAAATTTCAGAAAAGCTTTATGTAGGGTTCCGAGAGGGGCTACCTCTCCTGCAGTCACAGCTTCTGCAGAGCCTGTTTGCAGCGATGCTGGAGTCCGCAGCAGGTAGAGAGAAAGTGTCCTGTGTGTCGGAGTGTCTCTGCAACAAGTGTACCTCCTTGTAACTTGGCTCTAAGGAACCTCTGCCAGGCCTTCTTGAAGGAGGAAGAGCGGAGAGCAAGGCCAGGGTTTCTCTGCCCCCAGCACGGCGAGAAACGCAAACTCTACTGCATGGAAGACAAAGAGCCAATGTGTGTGGTGTGTCAGACCTCCAAACGACATAAAACTCACGAGTGTTGTCCAGTCGATGAAGTTGCCCACGATTACAAGGAGGAACTTCGGAGAGCACTTAAGCAGAAGCTGGGTGTCTTTAAAGAGATAGAAAGGGTGTGCACTCAGACAGAAATATACATGAAGGAGCAGGCAAAGAACACAGAGAAACTGATTAGGGAGGAATTTAAGAGGTTTTATGAGTTGCTATAAGACGAAGAGGAGACCAGGATTGCTGCACTTAAGAAGGAAGAGTTGCAGAAGAGTCTGTTAATTAAAGATCAGATTGATGGGCTGAGTAAAGCGATGACTACCCTGGAAGACAAAATCAACGCCATAGAGATGGAGCTGAAAGCTGAAAACATATTGTTTCTGGACAACTACAAGGCCACAGTAGAAGGAGCCCAGTGCACGCTGCAGGATCCAAATGTGATTCTGGACCCCAATACTGCCTCGCCTCATTTAATTCTGGAGAGGGATCTGACCGGTGTGAAAGCTCTAGTCTACACCGTAGGATAGAGGACCTTCCTGACAACCCAGAGAGGCTCCACAGCAGGTTCCGAGGGCTTTGACTCGGGGACTCATAGCTGGGAAATGGAGGTTGGAGTTGAGAAATACTGGGAAATTGGTGTGACGACAAAACATGACAAGAGAAATGTAAGGCCACACACTGGATCTTGGATGATTTGTCATCTAAATGGTAAATATATTGCTGAGACACCAATGTCTGAAGCGCCGCACACTAGTGTTAAAGTCAGCCAAAGGCCACGTGGGATCAGAGTACAGATGGACTTGGGCAGTGGGCAGCTGTCTTTCTCTGATTGTGAGACGAATGAGCATCTGCACACGTTCAGATACAGGTTTACGGAGAGACTCTTTCCTTTCATTAGCTGGAACAGTGACCTCTACACAGCCAGGGTGATGCCACTTGATGTGTCTGTAAAGAAAATAATGAGCTACTGAGCAGGATTGGTCAGTTTACTTTAAAACGGGTCAAGTAGCTGTTGACAAAATGGCTCCAAGAGAAACTGTTTTGAGCTAGATCATTGAAAAAAACAAAACAATTAAGCTTTCTAGAACAACACCATTAACAATAATCTCCTAAGGGAACACTTGTTTTTACGGATTTATCTAACCTTATAGAACTGAACCAAAACCCTAATTCTAATAATTCATGTCAATGTCATTTGAGTTGATACCGTTATACTGTAATTAATTTGAATGTTGGGGTGGTGAAAGAATTGCCTTGGTTTTTTCTTGGGGTTTTTTTCTCCCAAGTTCTGTTTAAACAGTTAATTCAGGCACAGTTTTAGAATGTGCTGAATCCTCTTTGTAGTGCACCTTGACAGTCAGTCGGACTCTGGAGAACTTGGACTTGAAATTGTAATATTTGAAAATGAGAGGCTCTCTCTCCCAAATTTGTTTCACATTTGAATAAAGATTGAAGTCATATATATATATGTGTCACTTTATTTTTGATCTTGAGTTACTAGCCGTGTGGACTTGATTGCATGTATAAATTGTAATAGAGCTTCAATATATTGAGTATTATTTGTATATGTCTGTTTAATACTTGCCCCTGCGCTTCTGTTACAAAAAAACAATAAAAATATTGTGAAAAGAAAGAGCTTCAATATTACTTTCATGTATAAATACATTTTTGTGTATATAATTTATATTTTTGTATTCTCAATGAAGCTGTAAAACGGAGCAGAGGATCTGACTCAAACAGACAGAAATACATTGTAATAAGAAGTTTTGTTAACATTACTATCATCAGAGGAAATCACTTGAATAGAAAATGTATTTACCAATTTACATTGGTTATAAGTGTGTGTTTGGTGTGTGTGTGTATAGTAGTAGGCTGCTTCTTCGTTTAAATATCAACTCCATAATTGCAGTAAGTGGTAGGCCTATATTGGGGCATATTTAGTGCAGATTGAATCTAGCAGTTAGTCTGGTTTCCAGCCCATAGAACCCGCACACTGCACTGAGTGCACTGCTTCAGGAGGCTCAGAGTCTGATAATCGGGCTATCTAGCAGTTTATGCAAGACTATCATCATAGTTCCATGGAACTCACAGTCACTAGTATAGTGTCCCAATCCAGTGTTCATTGTGATGTGCCATTCTTCTTATGGACACAAGAGGGCAGAGTTATGCAAGTTGTGCACCACTGGAATAAATAGAATGGAAGGTTTTCGTGAAAATACCATTGTGTATTGCTGGTGAATGTGTCATCTCATCTGGATGTGTACATTATAGAATAACGAAGTGCATTTATTAAAATAATGAAACACTGGAAAACAACAATGCATATCAACCTAGATAAATCCAAAACTCATCCATTCATAATTTCCCTTCCTATACAAAGCTAGCATGGTAGCCCTCCCTCTTGAAAACATTTCATTATTATGTGCGCAAGTACTGTGGTCGGCTGCGTATGTATAGAGACACAGGGACTACAAATGTCACGCCCCCAAATGAGACAGCGGTATTTCGTTTTATATGCTATATGTATTTGTTGAAAATGATCTAAACAGCATGCAAGACTAATTATTAATACTCATCTGGAGAATTCACTAGGTAGTCAGGATATGTCACTCCTCAATTTAGCTGGGTTATTTTCCCATGCAACTATTCAGCCAAGTTAATTATACAACAGTAAAACACACCGTCGGAGCACCGCAGTGGGTAGAACATATTAGTAAGCCCGTGACATGTTCAAAATATAGACATGAATAACAAAGTCTGTCGGGATCGGTATGTATTATTGAGAATTCCACTCTTCAAAGTCGGCGCTCGTAGCCTCGTAAAGGCAGTGACGTCCCTTAAAAGCGACAGGTTATCTGTCTGCCGTCTCCCCTCGATCTTCTCTGTTAACATTATGGGTAACTCATTGAAGACGTGGTAAATTAAATGTGAAATACATCCTCTATTGAGAAAACAACAATATATGTTGACAAAGACACTTCATACATTTGGAAAGATATTTTTATTCAAATCAATATAGTCTCATTTCTATGGGCTGGTCTGCAGTACATCGTTCTAACGGACCAGAAGTGGGGACGCTGTCTCATTTGGGGGCGTGAAATTTGTAGTCCCCGTGTGTCTCTTTGGTATGTAGGCCTGTCCTCGGTGGTCCCTAATTGGCTGTGGATGGTGACGTAATTAAGATATTTCAATGTTGGGTGGGTAAAAGGTACTGCGATCGGTGCAGTGCGATCTGCGTCGGCTGGGTATGTAGGCGTGTCCTTGGTGGTCCCTTATTGGTTGTTGTTGACGTAACTAAGATAGATTGTAGAAGTCGGCAGTACATTTATGGTCTATTTGTGTGTGCAAAAATGGCCATAGATGTCATGACAAATATGATGAGGTCAGCACATTTTGGGCACATTTGGGCAAGTGGCTATGGCTGTTTTTAGCCCAAGGAGTGTATTTTGTGCAAAACTAATGCTTGGAATGGATTCAGAATCATGGAAACACCCTAGTTTGACATGTCACATGCTACTTAAAGCAAAAGGAAAGTTTGACATTTTTGCCTGCCATAGGATGTTAATGGTAGGGTCACAAGAAACCCCTATAAATGCTCAATACTGACAGCCGGTCAGCAAGTGGATTCATGAATGTACGTAATGTATATAGACAATATTTTAGGCCAATAAAAAAGACTATACCAAATTTCCCAACTGTCCACCTCGCCTGCTGGACTATATCGTCCAATGAGTTCTCCTTAAATCAGGCCTTGGTTCAGGGCTGATTCTGTGCAAGCCTGATGCCAATGACGACTATGACCAGGAGGATCCCGATGATGATCTTGACATCTAGGCCTAGGGCAAAGAAACCACTGCAGATGCCCTGTTTCATGCCAACCTTGCCATGCAAGGCTAGAAAATTAGATGTATGCTATACTCACCAACATTGTACCAAAAGCTTGGGTTATCTGTCAAGTTGTTGTTGTCTCCACCAGGCCGAAGGCATGTGGGGAGAGTATGTTTTGCACTCCGTCCGTCCGTCCGTCCGTCCGTCCGTGAACAGCTAATCTCGGCCACCGTTAACCCGGTCGATGCCATATTTTGCACACACACTCCCTGGATGCCAACCATGAACCTCTGCCCCAAACTTTCCAGAACGGCCTGTTATAGCGCCACCAGGAGGCCGCTTTGTGCAAAACAAGTTTTTCGATGCCATATTTTGCACACACACTCCCTGGATGCCAACCATGAACCTCTGCCCCAAACTTTCCAGAACGGCCTGTTATAGCGCCACCAGGAGGCCGCTTTGTGCAAAACAAGTTTTTGCACAGTACACCTACAGATTTTGTCCAAACATCACGCAAATTGGTACACAGTCTCTCTAGAGCCATTCAACGAAACGGGTCTTTCAGATTTATCAGACTCCATCCTGATTGGTTAAGATTGGCTTCCAAAGTTCACAGGAGTGCTCAGTTTCAAACAAAATGCTGCAAATCATGAACACATCGCGTGATTTCCGTGAAATTGTGCACCCACATTCCCACTAGGCCGAGGACGAAATGCCACATGAACAATTTCAACTCAGCCTCAAGGTGGCGCTATAACTGGCCGAAAAGTGTTTTTACCTCTAACTGCACGGATCTGTGGATAACCTGGTGGAGACCTGTGCCCGGAAGGGCACTTTTTCTAGTTTCATAATCCACCGTGTCATGAGCTGCTTTCTGTCAATACATTCCGTGCAGTGCAGGTGATTATTTTTCTGTGTTCGAGTTTGAAAGTGCTTTCTTGGAAATCACTCAATGGTCCTGCGTACCACCTGTTTCGAAATTGGACATACATAATGCAGGAGGCAGCAGGACGTTGCATTATTGAACTCTGTCAAGTTGCAACTTGCAAAACTATCATAGTTGCAGGGAACACACTCCAAAATCAACACTTTCTGGGGAATACAACTCACATGCTCAAGTGTGTAATTTCCCCTGATGATATGTTATTGATTAGATCAGATCAGTCTGCAAATGAATGTTGTACACAGATAAAATATTTCTGTAGGCTACTACTATTAATAAAACATGTATGCGAAACAGTTTCACACATCACATGATAGTAGAAGACAGGTAGGATGAACACCAGCATGCAGATGACAGAATGACTGCAGGTCAGCATAAAATACAGCTGCCAGAAAGACTCTTTGTCTTAATGTGTTTAGCATTTGAATGAAGATGTTGGTGAATCAGTTTCACATCCTGTTTATAAACTTTATATGTCTACTCATAAAATGTAACATTAAAGGCCAACCTAGCAGCATACAGATTGAAAAGCAATCTCAGAGCTCTCAGAGAACATGCAGAGATAAAGGACTCTGAAAAATAGAATAAAAAAGTTTATTCTACCAGTCTCCCTCAGTTTTGCTCTGCACTGCAGACATCTTTCTTTGTATACCCCTTGTGTGGAGATGGGGCAGAGAGCTATGTAAAAATATGTTTTTTGTGTGTGTTTAGTTAGCAAGCTGCGTTGTTGTCTCAAATGTTTTGTCTGCATCTAGGCTCTAAAGAGCTCATTTTAACCACTTTGTGGGAGCATATTTATGTTACCTCACTCTCAGCCCTATGTTCCCTCAAAACGAACTGTACCCTATTGTCCTAAATGGATGGAATGTATGCATGACCCACTTAGCGTAACCTCGCTTAGATCCGTCTCTTATACTGTAATATATGTAATTTAATGTAGGCCTACTGTAGCCTACATGTAGATATCAGATACCTGTATCTTGTTTTGAGTGCTTATATAGTAGATATTTACAGTATGTTCTGTTCTATTGAAAGGTGCAGTTACTAGGCCTGCTGAGCATAAAATGCTCCATCCTGATGAAACCAGGTGAAAATACAAATGTCACATTGTCAAAAGTAGCGAAAATAGCAGATCTACATGCTCTACTGTGTGTGTGTGTGTGTGTGTGTGTGTGTGTGTGTGTGTGTGTGTGTGTGTGTGTGTGTGTGTGTGTGTGTGTGTGTGTGTGTGTGTGTGTGTGTGTGTGTGTGTGTGTGTGTGTGTGTGTGCGTGCGTGCGTGAGTGCGTGCGTGTTCTGATTTAGAATCTGCTGTTGTGATCAATATTGCAGTCAGAGGTGGTGACTTCATGGTCGTTCGATTGAATTACCCTTCAACAAGCAAGTATGAGCTCAGAGAGCAAGATGACACCAAGCCAGTGTCACACGATGTGTTCTAAAGCGCGCACAGAGAATTATATTCCACATTACAGGACTGTAATGACTGTAATGTACAGGTCACTGTGTGCCTTTGTTGTCTTGTATTGTGTATTGTTTTGTATTCTATTGTATCTGTATCTGTATGCTGCAGGGCGGGTCCTTGGGGTCAAAGACAAATTTCTCCCTTGGGAGACAAAATAAACAAACCTTGAACCTTGAACCTAAAAAGATAGGTGAGCCATGGCTTATACAGAAGTAGGTGATGCGCCATCCTGTGAGAGGGTTATCTAATAGTCCAATAAACAGGCTGTACACTTAAAATTATGGATTCACAAGATCTGGCATTTATTGATTGCCCACAATTATCCCAAATTGAATGGTCATGTGATATACATGTGAACAGCAAAGACATATATGAAAGCAAATACGACCTGTTACATCACAAAATCAGATTCGATCATATCAGTCCACAGATTTGGGGGCCCCGCGAAGCGCAGGACAGAGAGCTAGTCTATCCTCGAGAATTCTGACGTGTCACTCTCTGCCCTGACAATATATAGAAATCTCTCTGTCACTCCGTGACCTTGACTGCGTGCAGCTCAGAGGCACACTCTGAAAGTAATGGTAACTGCTTGAAGGGTCTACTTTACCCCACCATAGGCAAGATAGGATATGAACAGGAATTGATAGGTACACTAACAGTTAATATTATAGTAACATTGACTTTCTGTATGTAACTGTACCTTGATAAACAATCAAAGTGTGTGTGTGTGTGTGTGTGTGTGTGTGTGTGTGTGTGTGTGTGTGTGTGTGTGTGTGTGTGTGTGTGTGTGTGTGTGTGTGTGTGTGTGAGAGTGCGAGGGTGCATTCATGGAATTAATGAGACTGTGGTAGTACAGGGAACATATTACAGAGACAATCAGCTTATAGATGCTAAGTATTACTCCAGTCTAGAGAGAACAGTACACCGCTCTCACTCATGTGCCCTGGCGTCAGTGGCGTGAGTCGTGACACAGCAAGCCTGTGTGCGTGCGTGCGTGCGTGCGTGCGTGCGTGCGTGCGTGCGTGCGTGCGTGCGTGCGTGCGCACAGCTGGCCTAGAATCCAGTCCTGCCAAGTTCCCTTCTGAACACAAGAATGTAAAACCTGCAGATGTGATTGTTGTGATTATGAGCATGAGTCAAAACAGCATTTCCTGGATGGTGAGTAGGCCTATCATGTGGGATGCTACTAGACAGCAATGTCATTACATCAAGGAGGTGGTCCTGCTGCAGTCCATTGCATGTTCACATACTTGTTTGCACATGTACACACGTGCAGACTCAAGTGTTGGATATGACGTATAGAGCAATGGTTCCCAAAATGGGGGTCGCCAAATTATTTTGGGGGGGGGGGGGGGGTCGCCAGATGATTAGCTTAATGTGCAGCATTGTTTTCTCACACACACATTTCTAAAGTTACAATGATTTTTAAGACCTTTGTAATAACTAATTGGCCAAATTGTCGAATATTGTGAAAAAGATGTTCGGCTATTTTCACAATATTTATCTGTGGAACTGAATCAAACTGAATATGTAAATATTACCATAATTTCAAGTTTTTGGAACCGGTTTATCACGGGTTAGGCTTCACGTCTGCTATACAATTACAATACCGGTGGTTCTCAAACTTTTTTATTTCATGGACCGCCATAACTCTGAGGGTGTACAAATGAAACCAACAAAATAATGGACCCTTATTGGGTGTTTTTAGTGGTACTACATCTATTGTGTCTATTCTAACTCAGTAACTTTGCCCCAAAATGTACCAAAGTACCCAATTGCTCTGGGAGTGCTGCTGACCCTGTACTCTCTGATGATGAAATACATGTGCTGTATTCAAGGTCAAATATGCTTAGTCCTTAAGGGTCCAATTTGGATTAAATGAACATCCATTTTGGATCCTTGCTCGAATTTCACCCACAGATTTACACCTGTAAACCTGTGATGTGACAAATAAAACAGATTCAGATTCTGAAGCCATCAATCTCCGGTGAACTTGATGTTGGGCGAGGGTCTCTGTCACAGTGAAGGAACTCCCTCCTTCATACATTATTTGGGCATCCTCTATTCTATTCCTTTTCCCCCAAGGGTTCCAGGGCAGGTCAGAGACTGGATTAATTAGCTGTTCTGCCCCCATGCACTTTCTCTTTCTTTGTACATTCCTCTGTTCCGTTGGTTCCCACAGTTCGTTGTTGCTCACTTGTTGTGTGTGTGTGTGTGTGTGTGTGTGTGTGTGTGTGTGTGTGTGTGTGTGTGTGTGTGTGTGTGTGTGTGTGTGTGTGTGTGTGTGTGTGTGTGTGAGAGAGAGAGAGAGAGCTTGCATCATATTGAATCACATAATCACATAATGGTGGATAGAGACAGTGTGCAGATGTCTTGTTGACAACAATGACCTTGCAAATCATGAGGGTGGTCCACCTTAGCATGTCCTCAAATCAATCCCCACTGTACCCAGCGTGTAAACTCCTGAGTGTTTAGTGCTGTTAAATATTTGATCCCCCACCTCCCAGGACAGATTGAATCCCCAACTCCGTTTCACATGATCTTCCCTTTGTCTGAGGGGTGTGAGGATCTCAGAGGACAATGAAAAATACCAGGTCAACGGTGTCACTCTCAAACAGCGGTGCGGCATTGAGCTGAAACATGAGAGTTGTTCTCCGTTTCAGCCACCATGTCGCGTCTCGCGTGTGATGCGATGACGACAGCTAGGGAACTTTAAGGGCACCCGAGAGCCTTTCTGTTCTGAAACCTTAAACCTTCGATGAGCTGAGATTGGGGCCATGCTAGGATAAAACTGCCGGTTTGTGTATCCATCTCCTGCAACAGAAGAAATATACAATGCGGCTTCTGCAATGAATAGAAAATATAACCACCACGCGTCCACGCCTATGAAGCCACATACCTGACAAAGATCACATGACTGCAGTTGGACAAAGCCAAATTAATTAATCATCTGGTCGACAGACATGTATCATTTATCATCAGACATTAATGGATCAAAAATGTAAGTGAGTCACGATGTGAGGAAACTACAATTGCTAAATGCATCTGCATCCACAGACCTGTCACAGTAAAATAGTCAAATGATTCAAATCCTCAGTGGTCTTGGGCACAGACCCACAATGGCTATTTCCTTTCGGGGCCTTCCATGCTAAAACTCAAGGTAGCCTACTCTAAAGTACTTGAGATAAAAACTTCACCAAACCCTCATGCTATCTTGATGCACTGGCAACTGCCACAGTCTGTAGTAGACTGTCAGAGAACACAGCAACATATCTGCAGGCAGCATCTCAGACAACGTTACATCACATGAGGCTGTTTTTCCATATCACCAGCAGGTGGTTATGAGGCCGTGCAGGCTGTCTGTCTGATAGGGCAGACAAGCCTGTCGCTATTAAAGCCTGTCGCTGTTAAAACAGTGATGTGAACTTAGGACAAACCCCTGTGCCAGGATCAAGTAGCTAGCCAGCTATCTCGTTACCAATCTGATAATCTGCATGGGGCACCTTTTCCACTCACTGTCTTGCATAAGGGGATCTATGTAGGCTGTAGGGACTTACATAATTAGACTAAACGAGCCAGCTATGAGTGTAATGACGAAGCTGTAGTTGTTAGTGATACATTAAAAGAGGCACTTAATGACATTTCATCATTTTTATAACCACCATGAACCTGAACCCTGTCATAATAATATAGGCCTCTGAAGTTCTTATCAGTTATAGCTGTATGGCGCCCCCTATTGAGAAATTGTCATAGGGGCTTTGTTTACATAGAGATTTGTTAGATCATTTTCAGAATCACAAACACACTTTATCAAGTATGAGGTTCGTGCAAGACATTTGGCACAGTGACAAACCCAGTATCAAGCAACCGACACGTACAGTAGACCTACAGGACATAATATAATAATATTATCATATTATATATATAATTCAAGTACACTATATGAAATGTATTATTGACTGATTCACTGATATGTTATCCAGATGGGGTAAGTACAGAGGGGCAACATCATGGGATATCAGAAACATGCATAAAGCTGTGTGTCTGTTACTGTGTATGTGTGTGTGTGTGTGTGTGTGTGTGTGTGAGAGAGAGAGAGAGAGAGGGGGGGGGGGGGGGGGGGTAAACAACTCCAACTAGGTAACGTAAACAACTTCAACTAGGTTATGTGCAGCCTTCACACTCAGTGCAAAAACAGATGGTTTACAACTAAAGAACAAAGAAAGAGGTCATGCGATAACGACAAAATCCTGCCTTTTCTTGCTTTTTCCACAAAGCCTTAGTTGAAAAGTGTGAAACCTAAATACGGGCCCAGGAGCAGGAGGTATATATATGGCACAGTTTCAACATGCAGCTCTTTAACTTGTAAACAGTTTGGCACATTACTTCCTGAATGGATGTCCAGTCGATCTTAAATCCCATAGCTCGGGGTGGGCGCTTATTGGCGCTGTGATTGGCTACTTGGATATCAGGGCAACAACAGCGCGTTCAGAAATAGCGTACTGCATGAGCGCACTCCGGTGCGGAATTTCCGATCGCAGTGGTATAAAGTATTTTACTCAAGTACTGTATTTCAGTACAATTTTGAGGTGATTTCTTTCTCCTTTTTTACATTTATTTTCGTCCATTTGAATTATACGGTTATACCGCAAGTCCACAATGCATTGTGCTATTTTAAATCTGCTATTTAAAAAAATAATTAATACATTTTATAAATGTGAAAGCTTGTGAAATGACTACTTTCTACTTCTGGTACTTTAAGTACTGGTACATAATTTTTACTTGTAAAAGTCTAACAGAGTATTTTTCTACATTGCAGTATTGATACTTTTACTTAAGAAAGATAATGCATTTGAGACATTTCCGATTTCCCCAAAGTACAGTTTCATTATTCTAGAGCTGATGTCTGGTTGGTGGAAAATTAACCAACTCTACAGCCAATTACTGCAGGGCCGCACCTCCGAACCATGGGATCTAGACTGTGTTTATAAATATGGGTTTTCTTGCGGCCACAGAAGAGAGGTTTGTTGGTGCCGCTCCTGTAAACAACTACCAGGGATAAATAAATTAAATACATATTATTACCGTCTCCACATACATAGTCCCACACTACCGGACTTTAATTCTACCAGGGTTTTTTTCCTTACGGATGGTGCATTTCTCTGTGGAGCTTCTGTTAAATAGTCATTGTTTTGGTTGTCAACAAGGACACAAGTTTCCCGTTTCCTCCAGGCTATCATGCTGAACACAGAGGAAAGGTAAGGCAATGTTTTCCCCACACTCACAATATTCGTGCGTTCCTTTGTATCTATGCTAAAGCGGTTATTTGGTTGGTAGACAAGTTGGTAGTGCGTTGGGAAAGAAACCTTTTCATGACGCAGTGGGAAATGTTATTTTGCTTTGTTTTTTTTAAATATATAAACTCCCACAAATAACTGCTGGACAATATTGCGCTGGGGCTGCAGAAATGTAACCCTACCCGATGCAACAACACCACATATTTGATATTCCATCTGATCAAAAATTGTTTATTATAGTTATTGTTATTGCCATCTTTTTTATATATATTTTTTGCCTGTGGTACATTTCCGTGTTTTATTCTTGCTGCGCACGCAGCTGTCAATGACATCTGCTGCTGAGATGTTAGTATGATGTACCCTATTATTTGACCAACCAAAAACCCAAAATATTATGTGATTTATTATTTCTGTTACATTGCATCATAGGAATTCATCTTGCTAAATTAAGTCGTATAAATTAGTATTTCTCATTGTCTCTCTACAGTAGGCTAGTGCTAGTTAGAATGCCAAAAATGTATCCCCCAATCAATCTCCCATGCCATCGTTGAAGAAATAACGTCTGCTATGCTAAAACGGCAATTTCTGTGTCGGTTAATAATATTATGGGATGTTTGTTTGTTTGATTGATTGAATACTTTATTAACAGCTTGCAGAAAAAAGCACAGGAAAGTACAGTTCATTACAGATCTGTACTAACAGTGCTATGGCTTTAGGGGAGCTAAAGTCCAAGAAAGCCTAGGCTTGTTTTCCATTGGGGTCCTGTTATGTATATCAACACAAGTTACTTGTTTGCTCAGATTAGCTGGATCTTGTGAACACCTTTCCATTGTTTTGCCTACTTTATTTTCTGTAGACATTAGGAGTTTTCTGTGCAGGTGAAGGCCTCGTTGTTATTATACGTTAATTGTTATTATTGTAACGGTTACATTATAATAAGTATATCATTTATTCTTATGCTTACAAAAAAACATATTTTAGTATTCGTAAGCTATTGTTATTATGTCAAAAGCTCAATAATGCATGCACATGCTGTAACTGTATATGTGTATTTTTCTATATGCTTGTAAGGGAGCAGCTTGCAAAGACAATCACAGGAGAGTGCAGTTCAATACAGGTCTGTTAAGAGGATTTTAAACCCAAGAAAGCAAAGCACTAACGCTTATTGGGGTCCTTAAATGTCAGAATGAGTGTCTTCCATAGATGTTCATTCTTGTTGCATAACCCTTCTCACCTTACCCTGTCTGATCCCTTCTCCTTTTCCTCTTTTTACTCTCCAAACCCTCTAACCAGTGTTGACATTGTGTTCCCTCTTTTACTTTCTTGATGATTTCTTTTTTTATTCATAGAAGTGTATATTTGTGATATTTCTTAAATATTCTGATTAATTGACTCTGTTATAGACACGTCTTCTTATTACTTTGGGCTTATGTTTCTGTAAAGTTGCTAGTAATAAAATGTTAGTTAGTAGTTACGGGTTGCGTTTTTTTTTTTTTTTGGGGGGGGGGGGTCTTGTTTCCAAATAGGCAAGTATACTTATTATTGTTATTTAGTTGAGGCCGAAATGTATGAATCGTTCTCAAGAAATAAGAATGTGTATCTGAGCCGGTCTTGCATTCTTAATTTTGGAGTGCTGCTTTTCCCACTTGGGTGGTATTTTGTGTTGTTGGAATGTTTAAAAAAACATTGCAAATATTCCACATTTTATTTCAAGAGTCTTTGAAAATAACAGATCTACAACATGATGTGACGCATTGTGAGCTTGTAGAATAGATCATCTATTTTCAAATGGCTGGTATAAAGTGCTAGTGTGGCCTAGTTGCTTCTTGTGGGCTTGTTTTCCTACTGCCTTTCCCTCCCTCCCCCGCCATAGGAGCATCAGTGGAGAGGATGTCAGTTATGTCACTCAGAAAGTGCCTGGTTGCCTAATCTAAGTGATACTAGGTATTAGGTAATCTGGTTGATTCTGTCCAGCCTGTGACAGAATCTGGTCACAGATGACCGATGTGACTACTCAGTCACATCTCAGTTGAGAAGTGGCAATGCATCTGAATGTTCATACGAAATGCATATTAAATGGGTGTCGTGTCCTTCTAAAGTATTCTCCTTTTCTGTGTACAATTCTTAAATGCCTATAAATCAAAGTCTATGGGATCGAACCCCGACCTCAGGGTTGACACTCTAACACCACAAGGCCACTGAGCTGGCCAACCCATAGTCTGAACGGCATAAAACCCATACTCTGAACGCCGCAACGTGAAGCTGTGAGCTGAGGCAGATGCTTCGGCACACAAACTGATTAGATGTTCATAAATGAAAGCTTGCTGCAGCTGGAATTGATGTCTGAGTAACTTGTTTTTAAACTTTTTTCTTTCTTAGTGTACCACTCTGGTTACAGATGATGGCTCTAGTCTGTAATGATATTGTGTAACTGGTGAAAACTTTTTGAACACCAAAACAAAAGCTTGTCTTTTCTTGTCTGCATCAATAACAATGCCAAGTGTTGCAGGTTAAGTCTAGTCCAACAATTAATAAGGTATGGTGTGGACTGGCTGAACTGCACTGGAGGAGATGTTATCAGACACAAGAATGACATAATATAACTTTGAGTTAATAATATGCCTTCCTGTTGTTTGCATGTGGCTTAATTTATATTCACCTTACTAAGAGGCACTCATTAGGCTGCATCCAACAAGTATGTATCATTTGGATATGGAAAACACCTTGTCCTGCCAAACATTCATGCAAGCTCTGGGCATATTTGTGTCACACTGGCAGCAAATGACATATTCTGCAACCCAAATGTTTAACATGACTTTGTCAAAGTTTGTCACTGATGGCAAAACCACGGCAGACTTGCTTCAGTTAAGCCATAGATTTTACCTAGTGGCCACTGGCTAACGGCTTTTAGATTTGTAATGGTTAATATATGTGTTGAGGATATTGCAGCTTACAGTTATGCATGTGTCTCTTGTAGGCTACAGTATCAGCATACGTGCAACTTGTTTTAAGTTTACAGTCCATAAAATGACACAATTCAGAATGATTGTTTTAACCTGGTGGTTCTTCAGGCTTTAGACTTGTGTGTCTGTTTTTTGGCATGTACTCTGGAGTCCAGTGTCAGGTTGCACAGCACGTGTTGCCTTCCTGTTTCAGTCTGAACTCATTTTCTGACATGTCGTGCAAACCCTGTCAGACCTTGTGTCTCTGTTTACATGAGACCAAGACAAGTAGTCCAAAAAGAGGATTACTAGAGTCAAGGTCTTTGCCTCTGTGGGCAATACCTTGCCAGACATTACAGATTGATGGTTCTTAAATGACAAGGTTGTGTCCTGGGACTCAAGTTTGCAATTCTCCTACATTGCTGGTGGTGCTGCTGATACTACTACTACTAATTCATTGCTCCTCTGCTGACAGTTGCGTTTGGACGGCGTTACCAATTCGCTCCGGTTCATGTTTTCACGCCATCCAAATGCAACATGACGCAGCGCACTCTGTGGAGCCCAGGCCTTACAGTGCAAGGACTCAATTTGTACTTTTTGTAGGCTAATAAACAAAATGCCAATGTTTCAGACATGCATGCACAGTTGTTGCACACAACACACAAGCTGATTTTTACCACTTTCACAGGCTCATACACACACTACACATGGTGCATGCACGGAGCCACAATCTTTCACTTGTGAACATGCGCGCACACACTCTCACACGCTCTTTTCTGGAGAAGGGAAGGATGACGCACTTAGCATCCTCACGTCCCGCAGCAACACACACATGATTAATGTCTCACAGCCCTGCTAACACACACTCCTTTAAGATCACCACCCAGATTCCCATTTTTAGAGGTGACCTCAAGCTCATGACCTATTGCAGGCCTGACAAGCCGAAGGCCCTCATTTAGAGGGAATGGGACGGGACAGAGTATCAGAAATGTTGAAATGTCATAGGACAAGAGTGTAGCCTTTCAAAACAAGCTGCCATTCCTATCAAGGTCATATCTATATACGTCCGTCCGTCTGTCTGTCTGTCTGTCTGACCCAAAAAAATACTGTCCAATAATAATAATTAATAGTTAGAGGAACTTGTGTGACAGAAGAGCAGCAGGGCGGTCATAATGAGATTGTTTTCCTCTCTACCGGGCTTGTCGCCATGCAGATCAGGGTGCCCAGGTGACCTGCATGGTGAGTAGTTGCCAGAGCATCGAGGGCACACTTGATCTTGTACCAAGATCGGCTGGGGATTTTCATTGGCCATCGGCCCGTCTGTGACATTAACAGGAAATGGAGCGACGCTTTGGGTTGTTGTTATGGGTTGTTGTTGCGATGTCATGTCCTCCGTCAGGTCAGCCAATCAGATGTGGTTTCTGTTTAAACTTTCCTTTTCCTGACACATGGCTTGACTTTAGAAACCCACATCCTCGGCAACTGCTGTCGAGGTGCCTTTGAAACACACCTAATTACCTAATACCTAACGGCCAACAATAATGTTGACTGTGGTTGTACTACTAGTACTACTAGGTCATTCCTGGGTGTGCAACTGACTGCGGAACCAGGCGTTGCTGTTGCAGACAGACACACACACACACACACACACACACACACTCGACAGTGGCGGTTGCAGACTGTCTTTATGACTGCTCTGATATATTGCACTGTAACCCAAAGCGTGGACTGGGTGTTGCCGTGAACTCCAGTGAGCTATTTCAGAGGTGTTTACAGATCATGTGTTCAGCCCAACTGAGACCAACTGGACTCGGGTCGGCATCACATTCAGATCAGACTGATCTAAGATTAGGTTTAGGTAAAGTCGGGTATGATATTTTGTTTTGGTCTAGTATCTAGAAATCAGTACTTGACGAGAGACGAATTTCTATAAAACATGAGGTAAAAGTGGATACAAGGAATTTAAATGTCAAAAGGTGACTGATTGGCATGGGGTCTGATTTCTAAGCTGTAAAGATGGCTTGAGCAGGGCTTGAGTAACCACTTGGAGACAAATTTAGGCAGCTGGGTCTATGTGACCTTAATCTTAATCTTAATTTTGGCCAGATTGGCAAAGATTGGAGGGGGGTGTTTGAGTCTCGGCTCCATCAGGTCACGAGTCACGACATAATAAACTGAATCAAAGGTTAATAATTAAATGGGTCAAATATATGGGTACGTTCTTTGAACTACTTGACCACACCTGATCACACCTGATTAACTCCATTAAACATTGCTCTGTGTTTACTGTGGAATGGGTTGCTCTCATACAGCTGTTTTCCACTGTGTTCCATTACAGTTCACTTCCATTAAAGGTTGTAAAAGCATAAATACACTGGCAGGGTAGCAACAGATGACTGTCCCATCAGATCTGTCTGCTGGGTTTATTCCAATGACTTTGGGTCCAGTATTGAAATACTGTGTTGACCATTTACATTACATCTAGCTGACTCCACTCCAACTTAGAGCAAGTAAAACGAACAAATGGAATAAGTAATCAACCAACAGTAAGAAATACAAGGGACAGAGACAAGGGACCATTAAGACTAAATCAGAATAATAAAAAAAAAAATGACATGACCGATGGTTGTGTCTTCAGTCCGCCACTAAAGTGGACACACAGACATCAGTCAATCGATCCATGCGTCACTGATCAACCTCTCTTCTCTCACCCATCAATCAATGGCAACCCATAATACTCTCACCTCTGGGTGACCTTCCTGCTTAGTCTCCTGCCCATCCAATAGTTTAGTGAACTCTGCCCATTGCCGACGCTATAAACCTGGGCGCTACTCTCCCTCTGCCAACCTGGGGAGAGCCCTGAACTGAGCTCATCAATGTATGAGCTACTTACCACCTGATAGTGGAGTTTCCCCTGACGTAGTGCGTGCAGTTGGAAGGAACATGTTATTCCAACCAGTTCCTTTTCCCTCCATCAGGCTGACTAGGGGTATGCGGGGGAATGTTTTCTGTGAGGATACCATTACCTACCCTCTAGGCCTAGGGGACATGGGGAGAACATGCAAACTCTACACAGAAAGGCTAAACTCCACACATCAGCGCCGCCGCCAACCCCACCTAGGGTATGGGCGCTGATGGTGCAGAGGAGAGAACACGACCACAGCGTCCCCGCCGTCGACAGCGCTACCAACTGGGCCACCGTGCCCCTTTGTGAACTCTATCTGACTCTCTCCTTTTCCTTTCTCTCTCTCTTTGTTTGTGTCCATCCAGTTCCTGGTTAGCGGGGTCCAGACTGTGCTGCTCGACAGGGGGCCTGGGGCCTCTGTGGTGCTCCTGATGACCCTCTCCCACAGCAAAAGATCCCGGGTGGGCGAGGGACTATCAGGGATCCCTCTCTTAGCGTGCTAGTACACAAGGTGAGACATGCACGCACGCACTTGTACACAAGGTGAGACACGCACGCATGCACTAGTACACAAGGTGAGACATGCACGCACTAGTACACAAGGTGAGACACGCACGCACTAGTACACAAGGTGAGACACACACGCACTAGTACACAAGGTGAGAAACGCACGCACTGGTACACAAGGTGAGAAACACACGCACTGGTACACAAGGTGAGACATGCACGCACGCACTGGTACACAAGGTGAGACACGCACGCATGCACTAGTACACAAGGTGAGACGCGCACGCACTAGTACACAAGGTGAGACATGTTCTATGTTCCCTGCTTACAACCCACTTAAAACCCTAACCTTTTTTTGGGGTAAGCGGGGAACATGGAACCCGGGAAACTTGATGTTTTGGGGATGACCTGTGTCTGTTTGACCACAGACACAGGTCCTGCTAATGTTTCTCACCCTTTCGCTCAACAAATATTTAAGACAGTATGCAGACAATCTCCCCAGCTAGTTACACAATCTGCTAATAACTGATTAAAATGTTGCTTTGTCATGGCATTATCCTAAACCTCCCTAAATGTTATTTCTACCCAGTTATGCACTCCCTTCAGTGACTTCTGCTGCCTACACATCCAATTCAAAACACTGGTGATGGACCCACTAACAAATCAAGGGCATGGCACACCCGTACCAACTCCACACCCCTTCCCCCACACTTACTGTAGATTAGCTAATACTCGCGAATCGAGCAGGTTGGACCGACATTCCAATACTCACATTTCTGCTTGCTCGCCCCTCTGTCCTGGAGGCTGTATTTCTCTCTATGCTTATGAATTGAGCATGATTGAATTGTAGGTCAGGATGTATGTGTAGTGTACATGTATCTCTACCCGTCTATTATCATAATAATAATTATAATAATCCTTGTTGTCCCCGATGGGATATTTGTCTTCACAAGTCTGTTCAAGGAACACCAACAAAACATGCGGAACAATACAGCAGAACAGGTTGAACTAGAAGGATGCAATCCTGTGAGTGTGGTTGCCTAATGCCTATCTCTATAGGAATACTTTACAATTCGAAGAGTTGAGTTGGGTATATGGCAAAAATAAATTTAAGCGCTGGTCAATAGTCCGCTTGCCAATGACACTAATAATACCTTTGTACAGTAATAACGCAATAATAAACTAGAAAAGCAGTTCCTGCAGAAACTGCAATGTATATGATGTACAGTAGAAAATGTATTAACCCATTTTGGGCGGGAACCCCTTTTGGTGTTTTAAACATGTTATAATTTAGCTATTGAAAAAATCTACAAGCTCATAGCGCACCACCGAGTGGTCTGCTATTTTATTTTAGAAAAATCGTGAAAATATTTATTTCAGAAAACTGGAGGATTTAGAAGATTGCTTTAAAATTTCGAGTTCAGGCCTAAATGTATTAAAGCTGAAGAGAAAGTAAAAAAAGAAAAAGACTTTTCGCCGTGATGATGGATGGTGACGCATTCAGTGCCGCCCCAGGAAGCGGAAGACGTTTGAATGCGTTTCTATAGCAGCCACCGATGGCACCTCTGTGTGAACCTAGAAAGATCTGACCCTTCCTCATGCAAAAGCTTTTACAAAAGAAAGATACAAGCAAAATAACTGCATAAAGCTGAACATGTTGAAGTTTTAACTAGATTTCCTAGCACAAAGTACGTGGAAGTAGTTGGATGCCAAAAACAAAGTGGCTGTAGAGAACGTGTGTGTGTGCTCGCTGGAGCGAGCCCACAATAAATGTGGTGTTCTCCTTTCTCCGCCCCACTAGGATGACCGACTGTCTGTGAGTCGCCTAGCCGAGGTGAACGGGAATCCTCCTGTTCTCCACTTCCACTACCAGCTCAACGAGCGCCGCTCAGCCTGCTGGGACACGGCACTGTCCGCTGGAAGCCTCTTCCTGGAGATCCCCCCTGGACCACTGGTAGAGGGCAGCAAAGAAGGGTAAGGGGGCGGGGCGCTGACCCATACTGTAGTAGACACTCAGATAAAGAAGCGCACCCTTTGATCATTGACCATTATCAATTACAGTTACAAGTAAAAATCCGGCTGTTTGACTTGATTTAAAAGTACAAAAGTATTGGTATCAAAATGCAATGTGTAAAAGTAGAAGTACACATTAGTCATTATGCAGAATTTCCCATGTATTTCATGTATATTAAATATTTTGAAAATAGCAGATCTACAAGCTCGCAATGCGTCGCAGCTTGTAGACAGGCTATTTTAAAATGGCCGAAACCGGGCTGAAGTTGTTAATACATGTTTTGTAATTATAATTAAAATCTACAAAGTAACTAGTAACTAAAGTTTTCATATAATTGCAGTGGAGTAAAGGATAATATTTGACTCTTGAGATGTAGCGGAGTAGAAGTAAAAGTACTGAAAATACGTTCGTCTGTGAAACTACTGTACCGGTAATTAATTTGTTTATGTCAATGCTTTAAACTGCAAAATATGAGTCGGAGCTGTGCGTTCTCACAGGACATGCGTCATGGGGGTGGGGGGTTGTGTGCCATGCTGGTAGAGCAGAGTCACCTTGGCAGCTGTCGGCTCGCTGCCAGCTGCATTATATAACAATGCAGCGCTTATGTAAAAACATAAAACATTAAAAGCTCAGTACATCATCCTCCCTCCCTCCCTCTCTCTGTCTTCCTGTCTCACCCCCTTCTCAATCTCTTTCACCCCCCCTCTCTTCCCACACCACCCCTTCTCTGTTTATCTCTATTTTGGCATCTTCACTTTTTGTCTGTCACATTTTTAAGGTTGTTTTAACGGAATTACCAATATTGCTGTTTATAAATGCACCATTTGCCATTTATACAAATGTTTAACAATACAAAATCTCTCTCTCTCTCTCTCAGTCTCACTGCTCTTCTGGAGTTCGCTGAAGAGAAACTCAAAGTCAACCACGTGTTTCTTTGGTTCGGCAAAAACCGAGAGGATCGATGTAAGACCTTTTTGCAAATTTCTTTTTTTATTGAGATTATATTTTATCACACGGCACTCGGGAAGTAGAGTAGAGACATCACATTATGACATGCATTCAACCCCTTAACATGGTGACCGGGATTGTGGCTGTGTGTACAGCCACAATGTGTCTTCCAATGTGACAAATGGCGAACAAGCTCACAGCGGCCACAAGCCTTGTTGTGTTGCGACATAAGCTTTTAGACTGGCTATTTTCAGTTAATATGTTTTCTGTAGAGGGAAAGAAGTTTGATGACCAGCAGTGGTTCCCTATGGAGACTCATATAGGCACCTTTGTGTCTCCATAGGGAACCACTTCTGGTCATCAAATTATTTGCTTGGGAAGGCGACAAAAACAAACCAAGAAAAAAAGTCTCAATGGAGTGAGTAATCAATAGGAAAAAAAGGTTATTTTAGGGGTGAAGTATCCCTTTAGGTATATCGTGTCGATATACCTAAAATAATATTTTGTGTGTTATTGTGTTTGCCGTCCAGCGGTCGTCATCCGGTCGTTCCACTACATGGGTTTTGAGATGGTGAAGCCAGGGAACCCGGCCATTCCGCCGCGGCCAGACCTTCTCTTCATGGTCTACTCCATGGACGGCGGCAACAGCAGCTCCGACGACGACTGACTGGCCACGCCATGTCGGCAGGCTCCACCCACGTCCCATGTGACCCCTCCCCCTCCTCTGACGCTGTTCCTCCCTTCACCTCACCCTGCCTCCTCTTCCTCTGATGAAGAACAGCCGCATCTCTCATGGGGGGAGTTGTAACCCCTTCATCTAACAACCCTTCTCTCCACTTCCTCATGTGACATCAACCCAAAAACCTCTCCGAACCTAAAATCCAGTTGTGACTGGAGGAAGCGGGGAGGTCTCATACATACCGTTTTGAAGACTCTTGATAAAAGGAGAAGGTGTGTGTGTGTGTGTGTGTGTGTGTGTGTGTGTGTGTGTGTGTGTGTGTGTGTGTGTGTGTGTGTGTGTGTGTGTGTGTGTGTGTGTGTGTGTGTGTGTGTGTGTGTGTGTGTGTGTGTGTGTGTGTGTGTGTGTGTGTGTGTGTGTGTGTGTGTGTGTGTGTGTGTGTGTGTGTGTGTGTGTGTATGTACATATATATATGTGTGTGTTTGTGTACGTTCTGGAATACATTTTTCCATTTTCTTTCTCCCAACCATCAACCCATGAACCCACGATGTGTTTAGTTTTATCTGCGTGCTTTATAGCATTCTTGGAAAGTAGTTCAGATAAAATAAACTGTACAAAGCAAGTATTTGGGAGGGGGGGGGGGGGGTAGCTGCATTCTAAATACGACATCTTCCTATTGTTTAGTTTAACTGTTTTTGAGGAATAATTGGGGAGAAGCTGATCCCTGATCAGCCTCTGTGGTGGTCGCCCTCATCATGTTGAAATACATCACATCATCATTCCAACTTGTGTTATTCATTTTGAAGCCCAAATTCTGTCTGTTTGACAACAAAAAAAAGAGTCAAAATGATGTAGTCAACATTTGTAGGATTTCTGTGTACATTGCATTTAACTACCACTCCTTACTTAACCCCTGGCTGTCAAAGAGATTGAACCTGGGGGTATTTTTGGTTACAGGACAATCTGTAACCACATGGGCAGATAAAGATTCAGTGTTGCCCCACTCCTTGTATCTATTCTGGTACTGGCAGTTCCCCCTTCTAAGATCACAGGATCCCTATTGAATGAATTAACTAAAGCTTATTCTAGAGTTGTTTATCCGCTAAGCTAAATGCCTGAAATGTACAATGTCAACCTGCAATGTCGACCTGAGAAGCTGAATTATAGAGCAGGTGGAAGGAGGCACTGTAACTACTATTAAGCTGTTTGTTAACTTCACTATTCACAACTTTCTATCTCGCAAACACACACCTTTTATTCGTTGTAAAACACAGGAGGAACAAAAAACATTGCAATACAACATCTAATTTTGTAGAGCAGATCTACCAGTACTGTGTTTTTCACAAATCTAGCTCTGTAGTTCTTAACCCATTTAGGCCTGACGTCGAAATAAAAAAAAGTTCGCTCTGAAAGAATATATACCTATTCAAGATTTGTGCAGCATTTTTACGATTTTTCAAAAATAGCAGACCTACAAGTTCATAGCGCGCCACCGAGTGGCGCGCTATGAGCTTGTAGATCACTATTTTTGACGATGAGGTTTGGTGTAGGCGGAAACCGAGTTCAGTTCCCTAAGACGACAGGGGCTGAAGTGGTTAAAGAGGTCCTGCAGAGCTAGAACTCCACAACCATTGTATATCGCCTCCGAAGGAAAATATGTCATGTTTTTTTAATGGGGGAAATGGAGGATTTCTGTGCCTAAGAAAAGAATGCAATGACTTTTAACTTTAACATTTCATTCTTGAGTCTTACTTTAGAATCTTTCCTACTTCACCATGTGTATTTTGTTTGTGTACCCTGTTGTCTTCCCAGCACCCTGTGATGCTATAGGGGATACCAATTTACAGAAAAGAAAGATCCAAGAAAATATGCCAAAGAATCCATATCCCATATAGCAGGTTGATGCTTTTCAAGTCGTCCCTGATTTAAATTCAGCCGGCTTTAAACCGGTCTGAAAAGAACTGGTCAAATACATTCCCCACATCAGTAACAGCATCAAGCTCTTGTAGACTTGGTGGAAGTCTTGTCTTACAAAAACAAAACAGCTGTAACAGCTGTGTGATTACATTTCTTTTCCTAAAGGTCACAGGCCCTGACTGCTTAACCAAAAATTATACAATTACATGCTACCATTAAATGCTACAATTGTCCACTTAATAATAATTCAATTGGTGGAACAGTACATACTGTACACTTTGAAGTGATTTGTTTTTACTGCTGCACAGTGCTCTAAATAGGAGCCTGTTTTCTTTTTTTGTAAATGCCAAGAGAGGGAGAGCTTTATTTTTGCATGTGTGAATAAGTCATTAAGTCTTCACTGTTAATGAATGAGCTGTGACTATAAGCTGTTAGGAAAAATGGCAAGATATTATTCTCAGAGGTATATTTTTCTGTATATTTCTCAATTGTTCCTTTTTTTTTGTCTTCATGATAGCTTAGAGGGGTTATTTGTTTACATTGACTTAGCAACTATATGATGACAATCCACTCTTGTATACTTTTGGACATTTTTGTCTTTAGGGGGGGGGGGGAGAATAAAGATGGTTATACATCTTCCTTTTGTGTGTTTTATGATGAATACTTGTAGACAGAAATCTACTCGGTGGTAACCGCTGGCCAAGTGGTTCAGGTGCATGCCACATATAGGCTTTGGCCTGACAGCGTGTCGCATGTTCGAGTCCTGTTCATGGCGACCTTTGCTGCATGTCTCTCCCCTTTTCTCTCTCTCTCTTTCCTGTCCATCTTTACTTGATATTATCAATAAAGGCAGAAAAGCTAAAAACAAATTAAAAAAAAAAGAAAATCACATGCCAAGTTCTAGACCTCCAGTTCTAGGCTACACGGAAGGGGGGGGGACGACTTCTTCATTATTTCCACACAACTTTTATATTTATATTATATATTAATGTCAATGTTGAAAATGAGTGGTATGTCCCTTTAACTTGTGGGCCATATTAAGTGAAGGTGGGGGCTGCTAGTGCCCATGTGTGCTTGTTTGATCTTATGTCTATTAGTGAACAGGTTGTTCTGCCAAGCTCCCTGGCCAAGTCTCAGACACACACTGGATGACTCGGCTAGTAATCCATGACTCAGCTCAGACAGTGCTCTGCATGGCTACCAGCCAACCTTACCTTCAAAGTCAGGTGATCTATTCTAGACAGATCTATTTAGAGATCATGTTGGGGCTATATGCTTGCTTTACAGTGTTGAGGAGCAGTACATTTTGTGATGCGAAAAGTAGTTCAGCTACTTTTTGGGTGATTATTTTCACAGTAACTAGCTACTAGTTGTAGCTACTAGTGAGCTACTACTACTAGATGTACAAGATCTAGTATGCATACTATCTAGTTTGCAGGTAGATATAGTATGCATCTGGCCATCTGTACACCAACCAAAATGATGCTTTCACCTGCGAACTTCGTTTGGCAACGTTTGGAGCCACCTGGCTCTTCCTCAGACCTGTAACACTATATTAGCCATTAAAACTTGTATTGAACTGCACTTATCTGTGCTTTTTTTCAAACTGCTAAAGTATTCAATCAATCAATCCTTAAAAACACAAAACGATGTAACTTCTGCTGTCTGCCAGCATTAGCAGACTCCAGGTTAGGACATTAGGAATCTAAATATGCTGCTAATCCTCTGGAGCAGAGGAGCAGATAGTCCTCTATTAGCCTTAATCTTCCTTCCATTTGACATAATCTAAAGTCTCGCCTCAGAATGAGGTTGATCAGTGGTCACTGCATCATCTGTCACACCACAACGCAGCACGCCACGGAAGCTGCACCTCTCATTCATGACGTGTGGACGTGCAGCACATCCATGGGACAGGTTTCCTATGTGTGTGGGCTGTACTGCACGTACATCCAGGAAGTGAACCTCATTCATGCGTGTGGGTGTGCAGTACACCCAGTAACTACACCTCTCATTCATGTGTGTGGACGTGCAGCACATCCATGGGACAGGTTTCCTATGTGTGTGGGCTGTACTGCACGTACATCCAGGAAGTGAACCTCATTCATGCGTGTGGGTGTGCAGTACACCCAGTAACTATACACCTCTCATTCATGTGTGTGGGCGTGCAGTACACCCAGTAACTACACCTCTCATTCATGTGTGGACCTTAGAGTATATATGAGTATAAAGAACCAAAAGTGACTGGATATGTCAGCCAAAATGGAAGTGAAAAGAAAGGAGAGGAGCTAGGCAAGTCCCACATAGGACCATTCTAACCACTCTCCTCAACTAAAAATGACTAAACTAAAAATCACATGAGCGTAACTGTAACATGACAATGAGGACATGCCGCTGTTCTGTGCTGCATTGACTGACTGAGTGAGAATTTGAGAAAGCAGGAGTGAGGTACTGGAAGGCTTTTATAGGGGTGTTGGGCGGAGAAACACCTGCAATCAGGAATGAACAGCAGGTGTGCAGCCTAATAAGGAGCACAAGCTAGTTAACCAGATTTGAACCCTTAGCATGATCTGTCAGTTGCAATGTTGGTGTGGACGTACATTATCCAGGACAGGTTTCCTGGAATTCCAGTTTCTTCCCAGATTGGCTACAGAAAGGCTGCTGTGAAATATTACAGACCGACAGACATTTTAATTTCTTTATTTGGTATTTTAAGTTCAATACAAAAATCATGTCAAAATCCAAATATATCAGAGTAAAAAGGGCGTATGCCCTAGCTGCCAAAACATGAAAAAGCAATAGTTTTAGAATTGTACCCACACATGCAGGCATGTGTGAGTGGTTTGGTATTTCTGATCCAGGCCCTGTGGCACCAACAGATCTGTGTTATGGACTTCCTGCCTGTCCAGCTCTGGGCTTTATTACATAAGTCCTGCTGTCCCATTTGCAGAGTGTAGAGGAGCCACATAACCTTGAGGAAGGCAGATGGGAATGAATTGTGAAACTAACAGGGTTTCAGTGTAAAATATCAGACGTATCGGGATGATACTTGTAAATGTGTTCATGAATATTGGACTATAAAGTGCACTTTAGGAGAGAAGAGAAAAAGAGAGCATCTTTTACTCCCTCACTGTCACACACATACCAACCACTTAAACGCCTAGGGCTAGGCGATACTTGGATACCTGAAAGTCCCTCAGGGCTCTATGCTGGTGACTTCTGTTTTTTATCCCATACTGGGGTTTAAGAGGATAATGTAGACACATGCAGTAGTTACTATATGTACACTGACACATAACGCTTGCACACAATTTACGACACTCGCATGCACACACGCACGCGCACACACACACACACACACACATGCACACACACGTACGTAGAATGGTAATGATCTAACCCTAAGTCATTGCTGTGATAAATATTTAATATTGTTACATAAGTGTACCATTAGCTGCTAGCAGATAGAGTATCAGACCACCAGTAAAGTACAGTAGTTACACAATACTTCACTGGAGAGACATATTAGATATTGTGGCCTCTTTCACGCTACCAGGCACCAGCATCCTTTTATACGATCTATAAATGGTGCCTTTGTCAGTTTATTTTTATTTGATTTTAGTTTGTAAAGTGGATTTGCTAGACTATTATTATATATTTTTAAGGCTTAGTTAGTGTGGTTGCCCAAAGGGCAACCAGACTCTAGTAACTGTAACACTTTATTAGTGTGGTTGCCCGAATGGGCAACCAGACTCTTGTAACTGTGACACTTTATTATTTCACTGGAGTAGTCTTTATTTTGACGCTTTATACCTCCCACACTGTACGCTGTACGCACTTGAGCCATATGTCAAATTGACCGGAAAAATCGGGAATCGTGTGCTTGTATTTTGTTAAGAGAAATGTTGTATAGTTTAATTGATATGAATTTATTAGTGAATTAAATTTCCCCATTGACATGAATGGGAAAAGGCAAAAATTCACATTCAAGTATTTGTTCCTCGGAGACTGTAATCACTATAGTTACAAAACTTTTAGGGATAATTCCACATTATCCCTAAAATTATTTAACCTTAAAATTTTATCGGTCGGCCTCATGGTGGCGCTATAACAGCCCACTTTACCTTTTGGCTTATAACTCTTGAACCATAGGTCGTAAAATAAAAAATATTTTTTCCCTGGATTCCTTGGGTCATGACGCATCTCCCCATATAGGCCACGCCCATTTCCGCCATGATAGATTTTCCGCCATTTTGAATTTTGTCCAAAACACACTTTTTGCTTTTCCTCCTACAGATTTTGTCCAAATCTCACAGAAATCGGCACACGTGATCTCTGGACCCATCCAATTAAAACTGAACTGCAGAATTTTGAAAGTGCGTATCGTTCGGCCGTAATCGTCTTCCGAAGTTAGTAGGAGGGGCCTATATCACAAAAAATGCCATAAATCACGAACGGAATGTCCAATCCATCCCACATTTCAATCACATGTCAAAGCAATTCCATTTTCATCCATAGGGGGCGCCGCAAATGCGAGAAATGTAACCGTTTGTCGCAAAAACATGAATTTCGGGGGTTAAATCCCCTCCGAATTACTTACGCATGATCTAAGGCGTGACTTGAAATTGTAATTGGCTGGCAATACTAGTGGGAGGGGCATATGTAAGCCACTGCGGCAACCACACTCTGCAATTTTTTAAAAATTTGTGATGCCTTTGACAGATGTTTGTAGAAGTCGTTCAGTTATTGTTACATCATTTTGTAATTAACCTCTTAAGTCCTACATAATATATACACTTAGTCGCACAACAATGTTCAATTGTAAAAATGGCTGATCTACAAACTCACAACACAGCATTGTGAGGATGTTTTTGAACATTTGTAAAGGATAATTTCACATGTTTCAAGTGATTAAAGGATGGATGGCTTTGCTGGCATTTAATGTGAATCACCACCAGCCCAGGTGAAATGTATGCATAGTTCTTGTGAGGCTGGAATCTATTTTACAGTATATGGCTCTAGATGCGGAACATAGAAATGTTATGTCAGATTTTCACATTCAGAACCGTGTTAATCAGACCAGTGTGTGTCCATGTGGAAACCTCGTATGAATCTGATCTCAGGTCAGAATGGGTTAATCAGACCAGTGTGTGTCCATGTGGAAACCTCGTATGAATCTGATCTCAGGTCAGAATGGGTTAAATACTACTGAAGTTTCACTTGTAAGTTTGGGTAAGAAACTGTTTTTTTTTTGCAGAGACTTTTTGTCTAATCACGTGGTCTGGTTCTTTATTTTCTTTACTTTATACGATAAAGCGTCCAGTACAGGAGTTATGTACAATTTGTCAATTTGCAGGTATTTAGAACAAAATTATAGACTCAAAATCTATACATGCTGCAAGTGCTCCGTCTTCCAATAAATAAGGTTTATCAAGTAGAAATACATGTTTGGTTATGGTGACATACATTTTGTGCGTTGTACATTTACATGACATTGGCAGTTATAAATAAAATTGATATAAATTAACATGTTTTGAGTACTGAGTTATTTCACCGAGCTGGTCAGTTCAGGTGAAGAAGTTTAAATGGTTTAATGTTTGAAATTAGAACTGCCAATGTCATGTAAATGTACAACGCACAAAATGTATGTCACCATAACCAAACATGTATTTCTACTTGATAAACCTTATTTATTGGAAGACGGAGCACTTGCAGCATGTATAGATTTTGAGTCTATAATTTTGTGAAGAAGTTTAAATGGTTTAATGTTTGAAATTATGTTAATTAATTTATTATTAGCCAAATTTGTTTGATACATATCAAGTAGTGTCTAATGGGGGTCTAATGGGGGCTCAACAAATGTGGATTTGGGAACAACTGCAGACTGCAGTACAGTATTACGTTATTAACAGATCCCTGATTGATCTAAAACGAATCCACAAATCACCAACAACACAGCAATAAGGCATTAAAACGTTTCCTTTGGAAAGTCAGAAAGTGACGTGCAAAATAAAAAATAAAATCTGCCAATTTATACACACTATGTTACACGTATACCGACGGTAGGATACCGTGTCTTTTAGGGGCGTTTCTGTGGTCAAGATAGGGCTTTTTTTTGGTACTGTAGCCTACCTGTCAGTTCTGCTGCTGGAGTCGGGTCTTCATGTAGGCTATAGCCTATGTGGTCTTCAATGTATAGCCTATGTGGCGTGAACACTAAATCCAGGCTAAAATCGCGAGATAGTCAGCAAGTCATTAATTACAGAAGTATTTCACACACCTTTGATTCGCTGTAATAAAGGAACTAAAAGGTGATCATGAAGCAGAGGGAAACACAAAAGTCAGTTGGCAGCGCCACAGCCCAGCGACACCCACGTTGTGGCCAGAAATGTCACTCCGTTTGTAAGCTAAAGGATCCCACATAATGTAGGTTTGTAATAATGTTGTTTTTTGATGAATTGAACAATGTGGACTTTTGATGAATTGAACAATGTGGACCCTCTAAAACAAGTGTAATGCTTAATTGGGTCGTCCACTCACAGTTAACAGTCTTTGTATTGAGTTTGTGCTTGAAATGTACTGTAATTCTACAAACTATTAAATAAAATATTTAAATCAATCAATCAAACCAGAGCTAGACTACACCATGATATATTATTAGGAGTACAATAACTTTGCATTGTGAATAAAAAGGTATAGCCACAGTGGGGTTGCAGTGTAATGTAATGCTGAAGGTTTAATCACAGGGCTGTCTGCTTTATGTACTATGATTAAACGTGCATTCTGGTATTGTGAATCAATGATTGAGAAAAACATCAGAGGGGTTTGAACCCGTGAAGTTATATAAAGTTTAATTCAAAGTCGGGTGTCTAAACCGCTAGACCACTGAGGACGCTGCCAGGAAGGGGACTCATGTCTGTATTGACTATTTATAAGCCGTGACGTAACCCGCTTCCGGGTCTTACTCAAGAAAGCTCCACGTCCTCGCGGGCGTGGCCTCACGTCATACCCGGAAGGAAGTGCCGCCCCCCCTCAAATCAAGAAAGCTCCACGTCCTCGCGGGCGTGGCCTCACGTCATACCCGGAAGGAAGTGCCGCCCCCCCTCAAATACGGAAGAGACGCGTGGAAGGGGTTTTGCTCAGTGTTGTTTTGCCACGTCACCATGTCGGTCGTCGTCGTGTCCGCAGCAAGCAGGTACGTTCAATGTTATTTAATACTTAACGTTGTTGTTGTTCAAACATCTGTGATCACTTTATATGTTAACTTGTTGTGATGTTTATATATTATGTTCGTGCCACTCTGTAAAACCGTGTTCCAGTAGCCCAATGGTTACTCTCGGCGCCTAGTAGACAACAGGGCCCGGGTTCGAGTCCCCATCGAGGACTGAGAGTTAGCTTCATTCTTACCAAACTAGCACAATTGTTTTAGCTTTTCTCGTCGAGGTCCATTATTCATTCAGTATTTGAGCCTAAAAATGGTGGTCCCGTGGCTCAGATACGGAATGAATAAAGGACCTCGACTTGATGCAAACAAACAGTGTTGTGTTTGTTAAGAAGAAAATAAACTCGGTCATCGACTGGGAAGTGAACCCGGGCCCGGATGTTCACATACCATCGGCTTAACCATTCGGCTACTGGATCATGGTTTTATAAAGTAGTAGTAGTAACATATATGAACACAACACAGTAGGAACACAGCATTCTGGGATGCACGCTAGTTCGTTAGCTAGCTAGCGTGCTGCCGTCGTGAACGTGCACAATGATAGTCAACGGACCAGCGCGTTCATGTGTTTGGGGCCAGGCTGCAATACCTTCATTCGGCCACTATGTCCATTTCGCCTCAGGGTTTCCTCTGGGTGCCTTCTCTATTCATAATATACTCTATGCTCACAATGGTGGTCCGTGGCTGAATAAATAATCGACTAGAGGTGAACAGAGTAGTGTTTAGATGGTTCTGTTATGACTGCATGCTGTAGTGTTTAGATGGTTCTGTTATGACTGAATGTTGTAGTATTTAGATGGTTCTGTTATGACTTCCCCTCTGCATGTTGTAGTGTTTAGATGGTTCTGTTATGACTTCTCCTCTGCATGCTGTAGTGTTTAGATGGTTCTGTTATGACTGCATGTCGTAGTATTACTATTTAGATGGTTCTGTTATGACTTCCCCTCTGCATGTTGTAGTATTTAGATGGTTCTGTTATGACTTCTCCTCTGCATGCTGTAGTATTTAGATGGTTCTGTTATGACTTCTCCTCTGCATGCTGTAGTATTTAGATGGTTCTGTTATGACTGCATGCTGTAGTGTTTAGATGGTTCTGTTATGACTGAATGTTGTAGTATTTAGATGGTTCTGTTATGACTTCCCCTCTGCATGTTGTAGTGTTTAGATGGTTCTGTTATGACTTCTCCTCTGCATGCTGTAGTGTTTAGATGGTTCTGTTATGACTGCATGTCGTAGTATTTAGATGGTTCTGTTATGACTTCCCCTCTGCATGTTGTAGTGTTTAGATGGTTCTGTTATGACTTCTCCTCTGCATGCTGTAGTATTTAGATGGTTCTGTTATGACTTCTCCTCTGCATGCTGTAGTATTTAGATGGTTCTGTTATGACTTCCCCTCTGCATGCTGTAGTGTTTAGATGGTTCTGTTATGACTTCTCCTCTGCATGCTGTAGTATTTAGATGGTTCTGTTATGACTTCTCTGCATGTTGTAGTATTTAGATGGTTCTGTTATGACTTCTCCTCTGCATGCTGTAGTGTTTAGATGGTTCTGTTATGACTTCTCCTCTGCATGCTGTAGTGTTTAGATGGTTCTGCTATGACTTCTCCTCTGCATGTTGTAGTGTTTAGATGGTTCTGTTATGACTTCTCCTCTGCATGCTGTAGTGTTTAGATGGTTCTGTTATGACTTCTCCTCTGCATGCTGTAGTGTTTAGATGGTTCTGTTATGACTTCTCCTCTGCATGTTGTAGTGTTTAGATGGTTCTGTTATGACTTCTCCTCTGCATGTTGTAGTGTTTACTGTTTAGATGGTTCTGTTATGACTTCTCCTCTGCATGCTGTAGTGTTTAGATGGTTCTGTTATGACTTCTCCTCTGCATGTTGTAGTGTTTAGAATGGGGGTGGGCAACTTTGACGATAGAGACTATATTTCCACAGTCCACTATATTTCCACTCTCACTCCAGAGGGCCACGTTGCATATTACTGTTGTAGCAAAAATAGCCGATGTACAAGCTCAAAACGCGTCGCAGTGCAACGCGTTTGGGGCTTATTGATCAGCTATTTTTTCCCCAAGACGGTGGATTGTGGCCCAGGCCTTCCTGCTGTTATTTGTCATGTTGGTGTTCTCTATATCTTTTCGTCCTGGGCATGACGTTAAACTGTTCCGTTCGAGAGGACCGGCGACCCTCGAATGTAAACAGCCACGAAAGGAAACTATGTGTGTGTGAGGTGTTCTCTATCATTTCATTCCAGTACTACTACTTTGGGTAGTGGCTGGACGTTTGTGTAGATATTGAAAAGGAGGGGGCGAGCAGGCTACCTTGTGGTAGGCCGTTCTTTTGGGCTTTCCATTTACTCCTCTGGTCATTTAACTGGACATAGAAGCGCCTGTTGTTGAGGAGGCTTTTCCTGACCATTGTGCGGTGTTGGACAGTGTCGTAGGCAGCAGAGAGATCTCTGAATGCTGCTCCAGTTATTTGTTTTCCCTCAAACCCATCCTCAATGTGTTGGTTGAGGTTGAGCTCTGTCCAGCACAGGAGCGGCCAGGACGGAAACCACCTTGGTCTTTAGTCAGCTTGGTGTCTATGAGTGGCAAGAGGCGTTGGAGTAGCAGCCTCTCTTCTAGGTGATGCAGAGGAGGGAAATGGGTCGGTAGCTCTTTGTGGATAATGGGTCTTTGCCAGGTTTAAGGATTGCAACCACTTTGGCCTTTTCCCAGACAGAAGGGATGGTTTTCTGTGCTATGCATGTGTTCAGCATCCCCACAAGCCAGGTCTTTGCGTTGGGTCCCAGGTGCTGTAACATTTCTGCCAGTAGGTCATCAATCCCTGCTGCTTTTCCGGGTTTCAACTTTCCCATTGCAGTTTCAAGTTCTTCTAGGTCGAAGGGTTTGGTTTGAGGGCTGGCTGATTGTGCTTGGTCTGATACCACTGCGCAATGGTATTCTCCTGTGGGTCGGTGGCGGTCTTGGTCACAACTGGTGGCCAACAGTTGTAACCAACACCGCCACCGACTCACATAGAATACCATCGCACAGTGGTATCAGACCAACCACAATCAGCCAGCCCTCAAACCAAACCCTTCGACTTAGAAGAACGTGAAACTGCAATGGGAAAGTTGAAACCCGGAAAAGCAGCAGGGATTGATGGCATACTGGCAGAAATGATACAGCACCTGGGACCTAACGCAAGGACCTGGCTTGTGGGGATGCTGAACACATGCATAGCACAGAAAACCATCCCTTCTGTTTGGAAAAAGGCCGAAGTGGTTGCAATCCCTAAACCTGGCAAAGACCCATTATCCCCGAAGAGCTACCGACCCATTTCCCTCCTGCATCACCTACAAGCTCTATGAGAGGCACTAACATTTCTGAACAGACTATATTTACATCAATATGTCTGGGTCCCCACCTACTCACTCAGGGTTGACGTGTCACACCTGCAGTGATGGGAGGGGCACCAAAATGTGGTGTTTTGATTGGTTGATGGGGGCACTCCCTTAGTATAAAAGTGTATGTTTTGTGTACACATGACCTGATGAAGATCAAATAGATCGAAACGTTGTCAGTATTTCAATACAGAACGTTTTTTTTATACCTGTGATGTGCGGGCTCCATCCAATACCTACACCAGTTGTGATGCAACAGAGTTTGCTGTGACCGTTGTGAATTATGGGTGGTGTGGTTTTTGCCAAGACGGTGGATTGTGGCTCATGCCTTCCTGCTGTTATTTGTCATGTTGGTGTTCTCTATATCTTTTCGTCCTGGACATGACGTTAAACTGTTCCGTTCGAGAGGACCGGCGACCCTCGAATGTAAACAGGAGTAGCAGCCTCTCTTGTAGGTGATGCAGAGGAGGGAAATGGGTCGGTAGCTCTTTGAGGATGATGGGTCTTTGCCAGGTTTGGGGATTGCAACCACTTTGGCCTTTCTCCAGACAGAAGGGATGGTTTTCTGTGCCATGCATGTATTCAGCATCCTCACGAGCCAGGTCTTTGCGTTAGGTTCCAGGTGCTGTATAATTTCTGCCAGTATGTCATCAATCTCTGCTGCTTTTCCGGGTTTCAACTTTCCCATTGCAGTTTCGAGTTCTTCTAGGTCGAAGGGTTTGGTTTGAGGGCTGGCTGATTGTGGTTGGTCTGATACCACTGTGCGATGGTATTCTCCTGTGGGTCGGCGGCGGTGTTGGTTACGACTGTTGGCCACCAGTTGTGATGCAACAGAGTTCGCTGTGACCGTTGTGAATTATGGGTGGCTCCCTGAGGTCCTTGATCGCCATTGGGTCCAACAGTGGTCATTGAAGCGTGCGCACACATGCACCTACACACGCACAGGCGCACATGCGTATGCACACCTGGACCTTTAAATGAACAACAACACAAAAACTAAGGCACTGGTGTCGGACTTCTGGTTTACCGGAACGGGGTTCAACTCCCTGCAGTGCCCTGCTCAATGTGTTGTATTTCATTCATTGGTCCATGGTCTCAGAGGTCATTGAGCGGCGCGCTATAGTGCGCGATTCTTCATCATTGTTGAGGATTTAAAAAAAAGGTGAAAATCAAGGAAAAGCAAAAGGCTATAGTCCATGGTCACGGACCACATACTGGTCAAGGTCATTTATACTGGTGAAGATCATTTACTAGTCTTATGAAGGTCATTTATACTGGTCAAGGTCATTTACTAGTCTCATGAAGGTAATTTATAATGCCTTCCTGCTGTTATTTGTCATGTTGGTGTTCTCTATATCTTTTCGTCCTGGGCATGACGTTAAACTGTTCCGTTCGAGAGGACCGGCGACCCTCGAATGTAAACAGCCACGAAAGGAAACTATGTGTGTGTGAGGTGTTCTCTATCATTTCATTCCAGTACTACTACTTTGGGTAGTGGCTGGACGTTTGTGTAGATATTGAAAAGGAGGGGGCGAGCAGGCTACCTTGTGGTATGCCGTTCTTTTGGGCTTTCCATTTACTCCTCTGGTCATTTAACTGGACATAGAAGCGCCTGTTGTTGAGGAGGCTTTTCCTGACCATTGTGCGGTGTTGGACAGTGTCGTAGGCAGCAGAGAGATCTCTGAATGCTGCTCCAGTTATTTGTTTTCCCTCAAACCCATCCTCAATGTGTTGGGTGAGGTTGAGCTCTGTCCAGCACAGGAGCGGCCAGGACGGAAACCAGCTTGGTCTTTAGTCAGCTTGGTGTCTATGAGTGGCAACGAGGCGTTGGAGTAGCAGCTTCTCATATAGCCTTGTAGGTGATGCAGAGGGAAATGGGTCGGTAGCTCTTTGTGGATAATGGGTCTTTGCCAGGTTTAAGGATTGCAACCACTTTGGCCTTTTCCCAGACAGAAGGGATGGTTTTCTGTGCTATGCATGTGTTCAGCATCCCCACAAGCCAGGTCTTTGCGTTGGGTCCCAGGTGCTGTAACATTTCTGCCAGTAGGTCATCAATCCCTGCTGCTTTTCCGGGTTTCAACTTTCCCATTGCAGTTTCAAGTTCTTCTAGGTCGAAGGGTTTGGTTTGAGGGCTGGCTGATTGTGGTTGGTCTGATACCACTGTGCGATGGTATTCTCCTGTGGGTCGGTGGCGGTCTTGGTCACAACTGGTGGCCAACAGTTGTAACCAACACCGCCACCGACTCACATAGAATACCATCGCACAGTGGTATCAGACCAACCACAATCAGCCAGCCCTCAAACCAAACACTTCGACTTAGAAGAACGTGAAACTGCAATGGGAAAGTTGAAACCCGGAAAAGCAGCAGGGATTGATGGCATACTGGCAGAAATGATACAGCACCTGGGACCTAACGCAAGGACCTGGCTTGTGGGGATGCTGAACACATGCATAGCACAGAAAACCATCCCTTCTGTTTGGAAAAAGGCCGAAGTGGTTGCAATCCCTAAACCTGGCAAAGACCCATTATCCCCGAAGAGCTACCGACCCATTTCCCTCCTGCATCACCTACAAGCTCTATGAGAGGCACTAACATTTCTGAACAGACTATATTTACATCAATATGTCTGGGTCCCCACCTACTCACTCAGGGTTGACGTGTCACACCTGCAGTGATGGGAGGGGCACCAAAATGTGGTGTTTTGATTGGTTGATGGGGGCACTCCCTTAGTATAAAAGTGTATGTTTTGTGTACACATGACCTGATGAAGATCAAATAGATCGAAACGTTGTCAGTATTTCAATATAGAACGTTTTTTTTATACCTGTGATGTGCGGGCTCCATCCAATACCTACACCAGTTGTGATGCAACAGAGTTTGCTGTGACTGTTGTGAATTATGGGTGGTGTGGTCTTTGCCAAGACGGTGGATTGTGGCTCATGCCTTCCTGCTGTTATTTGTCATGTTGGTGTTCTCTATATCTTTTCGTCCTGGGCATGACGTTAAACTGTTCCGTTCGAGAGTACCAGCGACCCTCGAATGTAAACAGCCACGAAAGGAAATTATGTGTGTGTGAGGTGTTCTCTATGGGTTGGGTTTCAGGTGGTTGTATTGTAGTAGCTTGACATTTCTTGGAGGGCACTTTCAAGGACAGACTCAATCTTCTGGAAGTCTGCTTGTTGGGTCGTAATGCAGAGGTTGTCGGCGTAGATGAAATGCTGGCATTAGGCATTGGGTAGTGGCTGGTCGTTTGTGTAGATATTGAAAAGGAGGGGGGCGAGCACGCTACCTTGTGGGAGGCCGTTCTTTTGGGCTTTCCATTTACTCCTCTGGTCATTTAACTGGACATAGAAGCGCCTGTTGTTGAGGAGGCTTTTCCTGACCATTGTGCGGTGTTGGACAGTGTCGTAGGCAGCAGAGAGATCTCTGAATGCTGCTCCAGTTATTTGTTTCCCCTCAAACCCATCCTCAATGTGTTGGGTGAGGTTGAGCTCTGTCCAGCACAGGAGCGGCTGGGACGGAAACCAGCTTGGTCTTTAGTCAGCTTGGTATCTATGAGTGGCAACGAGGCGTTGGAGTAGCAGCTTCTCATATAGCCTTGTAGGTGATGCAGAGGGAAATGGGTCGGTAGCTCTTTGTGGATAATGGGTCTTTGCCAGGTTTAAGGATTGCAACCACTTTGGCCTTTTCCCAGACAGAAGGGATGGTTTTCTGTGCTATGCATGTGTTCAGCATCCCCACAAGCCAGGTCTTTGCGTTGGGTCCCAGGTGCTGTAACATTTCTGCCAGTAGGTCATCAATCCCTGCTGCTTTTCCGGGTTTCAACTTTCCCATTGCAGTTTCAAGTTCTTCTAGGTCGAAGGGTTTGGTTTGAGGGCTGGCTGATTGTGGTTGGTCTGATACCACTGTGCGATGGTATTCTCCTGTGGGTCGGTGGCGGTCTTGGTCACAACTGGTGGCCAACAGTTGTAACCAACACCGCCACCGACTTACATAGAATACCATCACACAGTGGTATCAGACCAACCACAATCAGCCAGCCCTCAAACCAAACCCTTCGACTTAGAAGAACGTGAAACTGCAATGGGAAAGTTGAAACCCGGAAAAGCAGCAGGGATTGATGGCATACTGGCAGAAATGATACAGCACCTGGGACCTAACGCAAGGACCTGGCTTGTGGGGATGCTGAACACATGCATAGCACAGAAAACCATCCCTTCTGTTTGGAAAAAGGCCGAAGTGGTTGCAATCCCTAAACCTGGCAAAGACCCATTATCCCCGAAGAGCTACCGACCCATTTCCCTCCTGCATCACCTACAAGCTCTATGAGAGGCACTAACATTTCTGAACAGACTATATTTACATCAATATGTCTGGGTCCCCACCTACTCACTCAGGGTTGACGTGTCACACCTGCAGTGATGGGAGGGGCACCAAAATGTGGTGTTTTGATTGGTTGATGGGGGCACTCCCTTAGTATAAAAGTGTATGTTTTGTGTACACATGACCTGATGAAGATCAAATAGATCGAAACGTTGTCAGTATTTCAATACAGAACGTTTTTTTTATACCTGTGATTTGCGGGCTCCATCCAATACCTACACCAGTTGTGATGCAACAGAGTTTGCTGTGACCGTTGTGAATTATGGGTGGTGTGGTCTTTGCCAAGACGGTGGATTGTGGCTCATGCCTTCCTGCTGTTATTTGTCATGTTGGTGTTCTCTATATCTTTTCGTCCTGGGCATGATGTTAAACTGTTCCGTTCGAGAGGACCGGCGACCCTCGAATGTAAACAGGAGTAGCAGCCTCTCTTGTAGGTGATGCAGAGGAGGGAAATGGGTCGGTAGCTATTTGAGGATGATGGGTCTTTGCCAGGTTTGGGGATTGCAACCACTTTGGCCTTTCTCCAGACAGAAGGGATGGTTTTCTGTGCCATGCATGTATTCAGCATCCCCACGAGCCAGGTCTTTGCGTTAGGTCCCAGGTGCTGTATCATTTCTGCCAGTATGTCATCAATCCCTGCTGCTTTTCCGGGTTTCAACTTTCCCATTGCAGTTTCGAGTTCTTCTAGGTCGAAGGGTTTGGTTTGAGGGCTGGCTGATTGAGGTTGGTCTGATACCACTGTGCGATGGTATTCTCCTGTGGGTCGGTGGCGGTTTTTCGCGTCTCGGTTCCTCAGGTGCAAGCTGCATAGTTGGGTTTGTGTGTGTCTTTCTTTTTCTGTCTTTCTTTCTTAGGACGGAGATCAAGGTAGACGCCGTTGGAAGGCTCAACACAAGCCGATGCCCCTAGAGATACATCCCAAAGCTTCCCTCAGGGAGTTCAGCAAGCCAGCTAGCCAGCAAGCCTGCCCAGTCAGCGAACGCAGCCAGTCAGCTCCGCCAGTCAGCCAGTGTAGAAAGTCAGGCTGCCAAGCCAGAGCATATCAGCCGTTGCAGTCAGCCACTGCAGCCATACCAGCCTTGCTCAGTCAGCTCAGCCAGGCCTCTCTCGAGGCCTGGCTCTCTGTCTGCCTGGCCCGGTCTGCCCTGCCCTGCCTTGCAGCAACAGAACCAGCCTTTCTGGCAAGCCAGCCAGCTCAGAATGCGAGCTGAGCAAGCCAGTGCAGCAGCAAGCCCAGACTAGGTTACCGCAGCCTTACTGTGCAGCCACAGCCACTCAGCCAAGACCAGCAGGAGCTGGCCAGGCTCCAACCCTTGCAGCGCAGCCTTAGGCCGGATAGTCCCCCTGCCTGCACTTTGTTGCCTTCCTGGCCTGTCTGCCTGCCTAGGCGCCTCGGTCTTCCTGTCTGTCTGCCTTGGCCTGCCTGTCTGAAACTGGTTTAGACTAACTGCGTGCTTGCCAGCTGCGTTGGCTTGCTGAGCTCGTATTCTGAGCTGGCTGGCTTGCTAGCAAGGCTGGTTCTGTTGCTGCAAGGCAGGGTAGGGCAGACCGGGCCAGGCAGACAGAGAGCCAGGCCTCGAGAGAGGCCTGGCTGAGCTGACTGAGCAAGGCTGGTATGGCTGCAATGGCGGACTGCAAGGGCTGATATGCTCTGGCTTGTCAGCCTGACTTTCTACACTGGCTGACTGGCGGAGCTGGCTGGCTGCGTTGGCTGACTGGGCGGGCTTGCTGGCTAGCTGGCTTGCTGGGCTCCCTGAGGGAAGCTTTGGGATGGATCTCTAGGGGCATCGGCTTGTGTTGAGCCTTCCAACGGCGTCTACCTTGATCTTCATCCTAAGAAAGACAGACAGAAAAAGAAAGACACACACAAAGTCAACTATGCAGTTTCCACATGAGGAAGGCAGGCAGGAAGGCAGGCAGGCACGCAGACAGGCACAAGCTGCCTGCGTGCTTGCTTCGCCCTCCAGTTGCTGCTCCAGTTATTTGTTTTCCCTCAAACCCATCCTCAATGTGTTGGGTGAGGTTGAGCTCTGTCCAGCACAGGACGGGACGGAAACCAGCTTGGTCTTTAGTCAGCTTGGTGTCTATGAGTGGTATGAGGCGTTGGAGTAGCAGCCTCTCTTGTAGGTGATGCAGAGGAGGGAAATGGGTCGGTAGCTCTTTGAGGATGATGGGTCTTTGCCAGGTTTGGGGATTGCAACCACTTTGACCTTTCTCCAGACAGAAGGGATGGTTTTCTGTGCCATGCATGTGTTCAGCATCCCCACGAGCCAGGTCTTTGCGTTAGGTTCCAGGTGCTGAATAATTTCTGCCAGTATGTCATCAATCCCTGCTGCTTTTCCGGGTTTCGAGTTCTTCTAGGTCGAATGGTTTGGTTTGAGGGCTGGCTGATTGTGGTTGGTCTGATACCACTGTGCAATGGTATTCTCCTGTGGGTCGGCGGCGGTGTTGGTTACGACTGTTGGCCACCAGTTGTGATGCAACAGAGTTTGCTGTGACCGTTGTGAATTATGGGTGGCTCCCTGAGGTCCTTGATCGCCATTGGGTCCAACAGTGGTCATTGAAGCGTGCACACACACATGCACACATGCACCTACACACGCACAGGCGCACATGCGTATGCACACCTGGACCTTTAAATGAACAACAACACAAAAACTAAGGCACTGGTGTCGGACTTCTGGTTTACCGGAACGGGGTTCAACTCCCTGCAGTGCCCTGCTCAATGTGTTGTATTTCATTCATTGGTCCATGGTCTCAGGTCATTGAGCGGCGCGCTATAGTGCGCGATTCTTCATCATTGTTGAGGATTTTTTAAAGGTGAAAATCAAGGAAAAGCAAAAGGCTATAGTCCATGGTCACGGACCGCATACTGGTCAAGGTCATTTATACTGGTGAAGATCATTTACTAGTCTTATAAAGGTCATTTATACTGGTCAAGGTCATTTACTAGTCTCATGAAGGTCATGTATACTGGTCACAGTCATATACTGGTCACGGTCATTTCTACTGGTGAAGGTCATTTATACTGGTCAAGGTCATTTGTACTTGTCAAGGTCATTTATACTGGTCAAGGTCATTTACTAGTCTTATTGAAGGTAATTTATACTGCTCAAGGTCATTGATATTGGTCAAGGTCATTAAGTGGCACGCTATAGTGCACGATTCTTCATCATTGTTGAGGATTTGAAAAAAGGTTAAATCGCAGAAAAGCGAAAGGCTAAAGTCCATGGTCACGGAGGGCATACTATAGTATGTTGTTTTTCTTTTTTTGGTGGTGTGCGGGCTCCATCCAATAACTACACCAGTTGTGATGCAATAGAGTTTGCTGTGACCGTTGTGAATTATGGGTGGTGTGGTCTTTGCCAAGACGGTGGATTGTGGCCCATGCCTTCCTGCTGTTATTTGTCATGTTGGTGTTCTCTATATCTTTTCGTCCTGGGCATGACGTTAAACTGTTCCGTTCGAGAGGACCGGCAACCCTCGAATGTAAACAGCCACGAAAGGAAACTATGTGTGTGTGAGGTGTTCTCTATCATTTAATTCCAGACTTTCCTTCGTTCATTCCCAACTTCACTGTCTATCTCCTGTGTTCTCCATTCATCTTGAGCGATACACAGTTGTCTGATGTGCGGGGGGAGGTGCCGGCTAGTGCATAAAGGCACGGGACAGGTGTTGTCTTGACGCATCCCGTGTTGATGCGACAGGTGTCATTTAGGGCTGTGTCGACCAATTTGGTGTGACGTGATCGGCTCCAGCTTGAGCAGGCATACTCTGCTGTAGAGAAAGACAGGGCCATGGCAGTTGCACGGATTGTTTGTGGGTCTGCGCCCCTCTTGGAGTTCACTAGTTTTCACAGGATGTTATTGTGGGTGTTGACCGTGGCTTTTGTGTTCTCCAGGTGTTTTTTGAAGAAGAGGGTCCTGTCCAGTGTAACTCCAAGATACATGGGGTGGGTATGGTTGGAGAGTTTGTGACCATCCCAAGTGACGCTCAGTTATTTTTTCGCGTCTCGGTTCCTCAGGTGGAAGCTGCATAGTTGGGTTTGTGCGTGTCTTTCTTTTTCTGTCTTTCTTTCTTAGGACGGAGATCAAGGTAGACGCCGTTGGAAGGCTCAACACAAGCCGATGCCCCTAGAGATCCATCCCAAAGCTTCCCTCAGGGAGCTCAGCAAGCCAGCTAGCCAGCAAGCCTGCCCAGTCAGCGAACGCAGCCAGTCAGCTCCGCCAGTCAGCCAGTGTAGAAAGTCAGGCTGCCAAGCCAGAGCATATCAGCCCTTGCAGTCAGCCACTGCAGCCATACTAGCCTTGCTCAGTCAGCTCAGCCAGGCCTCTCTCGAGGCCTGGCTCTCTGTCTGCCTGGCCCAGTCTGCTCCGCCCTGCCTTGCAGCAACAGAACCAGCCTTTCTGGCAAGCCAGCCAGCTCAGAATGCGAGCTGAGCAAGCCAGAGGTTGGGTGAGGTTGAGCTCTGTCCAGCACAGGAGCGGCCGGGACGGAAACCAGCTTGGTCTTTAGTCAGGTTGGTGTCTATGAGTGGCATGAGGCGTTGGAGTAGCAGCCTCTCTTGTAGGTGATGCAGAGGAGGGAAATGGGTCGGTAGCTCTTTGGGGATGATGGGTCTTTGCCAGGTTTGGGGATTGCAACCACTTTGGCCTTTCTCCAGACAGAAGGGATGGTTTTCTGTGCCATGCATTTATTCAGTATCCCCACGAGCCAGGTCTTTGCGTTAGGTCCCAGGTGCTCAACTTTCCCATTGCAGTTTCGAGTTCTTCTAGGTCGAAGGGTTTGGTTTGAGGGCTGGCTGATTGTGGTTGGTCTGATACCACTGTGCGATGGTATTCTCCTGTGGGTCGGCGGCGGTGTTGGTTATGACTGTTGGCCACCAGTTGTGACGCAACAGAGTTCGCTGTGATCGTTGTGAATTATGGGTGGCTCCCTGAGGTCCTTGATCCCCATGGGGTCCAACAGTGGTCATTGAAGCGTGCACACACGCACGCACACACACATGCACCTACACACGCACGGGCGCACATGTGCATGCACACGCTAACCAAATGTAACTCTGTAGTGTAACACATGTAACCAAATGGACCCTTACAGCTCTAACTCTGAGAGTATATATGGTGGCCGACGGGCACGTACAGGTCTAGTGTAACCAAATGGACCATTTGGTCCATGTCTGTAAGTCTGAGAGTGTAACACATGTAACCAAATGGACCCTTACAGGTCTGTCATTCTGAGAGTGTAACACATGTAACCAAATAGACCCTTACAGGTCTTTAACTCTGAGAGTGTAACACATGTAACCAAATTGACCCTTACAGGTCCAACACTGGTTATCGAAGCATGTACACACGCACGCACGTGTAACCAAATGGATCCTTACAGATCCAACACTGTTTTTTGTTAATCATCGAATGAAATGTGGGAGGTCGGCAAAAGAGAAAGTTTAAAAAATCAAAGCAAAGGTAATTTGAAAATGTTATTTTTGTGCTTTTGTGTTTCTCTTCTTTATACATTACTTTACTGTTTGAAATGTAAAATTTACATTTCAACGAAAGGACCTGTAAAGGACAACACAAAACCTAAGGCACTGGTGTCGTACTTCTGGTTTACCGGAACGGGGTTCAACTCCCTGCAGTGCCCTGCTCAATGTGTTGTATTTACATGGTTCATTGAACGGGGTTCAACTCCCTGCAGTGCCCTGCTCAATGTGTTGTATTTACATGGTTCATTGAACGGGGTTCAACTCCCTGCAGTGCCCTGCTCAATGTGTTGTATTTACATGGTTCATTGAACGGGGTTCAACTCCCTGCAGTGCCCTGCTCAATGTTTTGTATTTACATGGTTCATTGGTCCATGGTCTCAGAGGTCATTGAGCGGCGCGCTATAGTGCGCGATTCTTCATCATTGTTGAGGATTTAAAAAAAGGTGAAAATCGCGGAAAAGTGAAGGGCTATAGTCTATGGTGTCGGACTGCATACTGGTCAAGGTAATTTATACTGGTCAAGGTAATTTACACTGATCAAGGTCATTTATACTGGTCAAGGTCATTTATACTGATCAAGGTCATTTATACTGGTGAAGGTCATTTATACTGATCAAGGTCATTTATACTGGTGAAGGTCATTTATACATGTCAAGGTCATTAATCCATGGTCTCGGAGGTCATACAATAGTATGTCGTTTTTTTTCGATTTCGGAGGATTTGAAAAAAAAAAGGTGAAAATCGCGGAAAAGAGAAAGGCTATAGTCCATGGTCACGGACCGCATACAGGTCAAGGTCATTTATACTGGTCAAGGTCATTTATACTGGTCAAGGTCATATATACTGGTGAAGGTCATATATACTGGTGAAGGTCATTTACTAATCTTATGAAGGTCATTTATACTGCTCAAGGTCAGTGATTGATTGATTGATTGTCGAATTACAGTACATTTCAAGCACAAACTCAATACTAAAAAGTTCCAGCATGTGTCTCCACAGTAACCTGAATAACAAAGTGTGAATGTAGTTTCTAGGTGAAAGTGATTTTTTAATTTCCCCATTGACATGAATGGGAAAAGGCAAAAATTCACATTCAAGTATTTGTTCCTCGGAGACTGTAATCACTATAGTTACAAAACTTTTAGGGATAATTCAACATAATCCCTAAAATTATTTAACCCTAAAATTTTATCGGTCGGCCTCATGGTGGCGCTATAACAGCCCACTTTACCTTTTGGCTTATAACTCTTGAACCGTAGGTCGTAAAATAAAAAATATTTTTTCCCTGGATTCCTTGGGTCATGACGCATCTCCCCATATAGGCCACGCCCATTTCCGCCATGATAGATTTTCCGCCATTTTGAATTTTGTCCAAAACACACAGAAATCGGCACACGTGATCTCTGGACCCATCCAATTAAAACTGAACTGAACTGAATTTTGAAAGTGCGTATCGTTCGGCCGTAATCGTCTTCCGAAGTTAGTAGGAGGGGCCTATATCACAAAAAATGCCATAAATCACGAACGGAATGTCCAATCCATCCCACATTTCAATCACATGTCCGGGGTGGTTCAATCAACCAAGTTCTAAAAGCAATTCCATTTTCATCCATAGGGGGCGCCGCAAATGCGAGAAATGTAACCGTTTGTCGCAAAAACATGAATTTCGGGGGTTAAATCCCCTCCGAATTACTTACGCATGATCTAAGGCGTGACTTGAAATTGTAATTGGCTGGCAATACTAGTGGGAGGGGCATATGTAAGCCACTGCGGCAACCACACTCTGCAAATTTTTTAAATTGCGAATTTGCTAGTTTTAGGTTAGTTTTGTATTAGTTTTAGTGTGTTTTAGTGTTGTTGTCAGGGGTCAAATTCGAACATAAACATTACTTATGCCTCACGAGCATTAAGGACTAAAACTAAAAGATTTTCTCTGCAAACCACTGATGCTACCAAAAGTATAAAGTCATACCTGATAATGAACCAACTGTCAGCTATGGCAAAACTGTTTGTTTACTCTCCTAACTGATGAAATACATTTAGTTTTAGTCATATTTTAGTCATCTGAAAGGTTTTAGTATTCGTCTAGTTTTGATTTTGTCGACAAAAATATATACCTACCAGTAAGACGCCTGGGGGCAAGGTCGCACCTGGGTGACAGCAGACTGTTGGACGAGTGGTGGCACTTTGGAATAGGGGTCAGATCAACATGGAATGAATTCTCTACTGGCCATATAAGGAGCATGTCTTGAGTGTACAGGGTTTGATGAGGTCAGATCAACATATGGACTGTGAGAACAGGTCAGCTCCATACAGTATATGGAGATCTAAGGGTGGTACATACATACACACACACACACACACACACACACACACACACACACACACACACACACACACACACACACACACACACGTGCATGCACACACACAGACATTCACCAACACTGGGTTCCAGAGACGACAACCATACAGCCCACAGACTAAGTAATTCCCTTGGACTGCAATGGGACCCAGGCAGAACTTAGCCGAAATTAGCCTGTTCACTCTCTGCCTGCCTGGCCTTGCTCTCTCTTTCCTGTCCCGAGCGCTGCAGGAAGGGCAGAGGATCGTGGGAACTGGCGGCCTGAGAACGTGTTAACTCTGAAAGCTCCTTCCAGGAGGAGGACAACGTGACAAAAAAACCCTGAAAACTGCAAAGACGAAAGGAAAGAAAGGAGAAACCCAGGAGGAAACTGGAGAACAATGGAGAAATGGTTGTTACACTACCGCCAGGGCCCACTATAGACAGGCTAGGCCAGACTGGGTTTACTTTGGGTGGGAACCTAAAAGCCTTGTTGTACTGCAGAGGGAACCCAGCCTGTCCAAACTCATTGACAAAAAACAAGACGTAGTTCCCACACTGACCTTTCCCACGCTGTTGCCCGGCACAGCGTGTTTGTGTTTGTCTCTTGTTGAAGCGCTTCCCCTCGGACTCGGATAAGACAATGAAAAAATAGACTGGATTGTTTGTCTTTCCTTATCATGATGAACTTGTTTTGCTTTTGCCGTTCCGTTGGAATTGAGCCCCTTTTTTGATTTATGGTTTATTTTATTTGGAGATATTTCAGTGGTTTTAATTGTATATAAACATTGTTTAAAAAGCAAATTCCTTCCGACCCCTCTGTTTAGTTCTTTGTAGACCTATGCTATTTGTTTATTTTCTGTTATTTCTAGTATAGGTACTAGTATCAGTATAGGTACTATATAGATCAGAAATGCAGGTTTCTGATTCCCACAGTTTTGTGACCACGGGTTCATAAAATAAACATTTCAATATACATGGGAATGTATGTATTCTTGTCTGTCAAAACTTCCCTTATGAGACCCTCCAAAGACTTTATAACTGTTTCTCAGAATGTCACCAGCCAGCCCCTTCCTCTTAAAGTCAGACACAACCCCTCTCAAACTGTTTATATAGTTGTCTCCTCCAGGCTGAAAGTATGGGGAGAGAGTATGTTTTGCACTCCATCCGTGTGTCCGTCCGTCCGTCTGTGTACAGCTAATCTCCGGCACCATGAACCCGGCCACCAACAGGTGGATTTTTGCAAAACACATTTCTGGAACAAAATGCCTCAAATCATCCAATTGCCATCCAAAGAAGAAATGGCACCCTTTTCACATTGGCCTATTAGAGTGCCACCAGGAGGCCACAACCTGACCTGCCCTGGTGGAGACCTGTGCCCCAGGGGAACTTTATCTTGTTATTCTTAATTTCACGATGATAGTGATTCTTGGATAAATCCTATTAGCAGACCTTGTAATCTTGTATTATACTGTACTTTCCCATGCAAACTGTTAAAGTATTCAGTCAACCAGTTATAATTATATAAGGGACATTGTTTTGTTGATTAGGGATCCATTTCATATCAGCTAAAGACCCTGTGAGACATTTCAAATGTCATGAGACTATCATCAAGAAGGCCTGTTGGCTCAGACCAGAGCCATACAGTAAGACAGAGTTACGACAACTCAGTTCACTTCATTGGAGACTCATTGGAGTCTATGGGCTTGCGCGAGTACACGAACCACGTGACCGGGCTGTTTTCTGCCCCCTAAATGTCGTAACTCTATGGCTCTGGCTCAGATTAAACTCATATTACTGATGATATACCAAGCTGGCATTCAGGCCTATTGGAGACATTTATCATCTAATTTCATGAATTTAAATAAAGCTAATGTCTGTTCAATTTGAAAAAAAAAGCAGCCCGGACCGCTGCCGTAGCAGTTTGGGCACAGAGCCTGACAGTGTGTTGCGGGTTCGAATCCCAATCATGACGACTTTTGCTGTGAGTAATTCACCGTTTCTCTCTCCCCGTTTCCTGTCAACTGTACAACTAGTGTTAAGTGTATACTATCAATAAAGGCAGATAATTTAAAAAAATAATGAAAAATACTTTCTGGGAGCCAAACAACTGTAAATCATAAAACATTAACCAAATTTCCCAGCAAACTTATTTATGGACAATATGTTTTGCTTATTTTTTCATTGAGAGGCAAACCCCATGCTGTCATAACCTGTGAGTGACCATTAATACAGGTCATTACGCCTTTATAGAGTTGTGACACTGTCCTACAGTTTGACCCCTATTACAGTCAATGGTGTGACCACTGCCCTTTCCGAGCAAGTTCGCTAGCTATGCTTCGTATTGTGATTCTTGTCATCTCCGCTGACAAAGCCAACTTTACAGGAAGCTATGCCAGATATGTCCGGGCAGTCACTGCCTTTCCACTATATGTAGAATAACAGTTTCATCAGACAATCCCTGATCGCCACAAACAAGACCAAGGCGAACAAAAAGGGGGATTTGAGCAAGTCCATGGACAGCGGTTGTGCCGACTCCAGGGAAATTCTTTCCATACTTGCCTTCTGGTGAGTCACCCTACGCCTGACTGCCCATGGGCAAAACAAGGGCCGGGAGTGTAGGTCCAAACCGTCCAACGCAAAACACAGTGTGTATTTGGTGATGTGTGTTTCTGTGTCAGGTCATTGGAGGTTTATTTTGATATGTTAAATAAGAAATCAAATATTTGAACTGTATGTATTCATAGACCTACAGTATGACATAATTGCTATCACTATTTATTCATCATTCCAGCTATACAGAAATGTATCTTACTTAATTATGTTTTGCCTTACTGGGGTACAGACCGTCGACAATGGACCTCCAGAGTTCTCGGTCACTGGCGTTCTTTACTATCTGCGACCAGGTGTATCTTGGTGTCTGCCTGGAGATCCCGCTGCCATGTTTGTGGGCTGGCCTCTGTTTCTCTCACCTTGAGGGTGAGAGCCTGTCTGGTGGTGTGTCTCACTGGTTTGCACAGTTTGTGCCCTATCCATCTCCATCTTCTTTGTCCAATTTTGTCTGCTGCTGGGAAAACAACAAAAATGTATCACCAGCTGAATATATGCAGTTGAGTTATACAATATTTGGGGTGTAGTTGGGTGTAACACCAGGACTGCTGTTAACACTAACTTGTCATCAAGTAGCCAGCCAACATACTGTAGCTGGTCACGTGCCACTCTCATGCCCTCCATTGTTGGCTGAGTGTAAGGTGACCTGGAAATAAGAGGCTTTTACAGTATATTACCGTATGTACATCCACAGCCTTGCAACATATCACTGAATGATAACAAAACATAAACAACCTCTCATATGGCAGCTACTTCGGTGAAAGTGCTTACAGTATGTATACTTCAACTACCGCAAACTAGTCTTTACCCAAACTAATCTCAGTGACTGTCAGAGCGAGTGAGAGGATGAGATCTCAGGAGTCAGGACCATGCAGCAACACTGGACAAGCAGAGGTCATCTGTGTTTAGGAATAACAGCTCTTCTCATGATCTCTTTTGCAACGGCACAGCCATATTTCCGGAGCATCTGCCTCAGGGTGATTAATTTGATCTTACAAATACATTTTTTCATGTATTGCTGATGTGCAACCACCTAGTGGCACACTCAGGCACACCTCACAAGTCTCAAGGCCTCGCTCTGTCACTGCATTTGCCTTGTTGTTGTTATTTGTGGATGTTGAGTTCACAAAAACATGCAATCTCTTCCCCAGCCAACCTGTAGAAAACAATATACTGTGTATAGATGGCCACTCCAGACCCATTGTCTTATAGGTCAGTAGTTCTCAACCAGTGGCCCTTGAGGTAATTCCAGGTGGTCGCCAGCTAAATGATGGAGAGTGGTAACCAAATGGACACTTATTAGATCTTGAACTATTGAGAGGGGGGGGGGGGGGGGGGGGGGACATCAAAAGAAGTTGAGCTGCAGGGCGTGTCAGGGAGACGTCCCTGTTCACTGCCCTGCCACCAGGAGATGGTCTGGATGAGGGGCGAAACATCTATGAACGGTGGTCCTCACTCAGCTGAAGACCATGCAGCCTTTTTTGGTATGCGGACAGATTTAGGCCTGGCTCAGGGAAGAGGACGCCCCTGCCATGCATAGTCCACCATGGGCACCGTTGGAGGTGCGACAGGCCAAAGGCCTTTGGAAGGAAGTTATTCAGTATGAACTAATGTAGACCCTACTTCACACAGACTGTGGAAATATTCAAATCATTCAAAATGATATTCAAAGTTAAGGAGCATACAGAAAATAAATGTCATAAATTTCCATATGGCCCAGGCCGTGGCGTAACGGTCTGGGCACCTGACTGGCAGTGTGCCGCGGGTTCGACTCCCGAGCCCGACACGGCCTTTACTGCATGTCATCCCCCCATCTCTCTCCCGTTTCCTGTCAGCCTACTGTCTGTCCCTTCAAAAAATCAATAAAAGGCGTAAGCCGCAAAAAAATATCTTAAAAAAAAAAGAAAAAGAAAATCCATATACAAAACATTGTTGAAAATATTTAGCTAATATATCTCTGCTGAAACCAACACACAGACGTAAAAAGGTGTTCAATAGCATTGATCTAAGGAAATAATTTTAAAAAAAAGATCAAAAATCAAAGATTTAGTTAGGTGGTTTCTTCCGGACGAATATTATTTAAAAAAAAAGAATACTAATATATTGTAAGTATGGTAACCTATACTGTATGTAGTAGGGGTGTAACGATACATTTTAACAGCGATACGTATCACGATACATTTTGACGATACGATACAAACTAAAATGATTTCCATTTCGATTCTTGAAATTAAAAAAGATTTTTCGATGCAGTTACTATGGTTACACCCCTAGTATGTAGCCAACATTACACTTGCAATATATAGATAGACAATTAGACATACTGTATTTCTTTAATCTTTTGTGGGGGAAGTGTGACGGATATGAAAACAAAATCCCAACACAATAGCTATTACGGTATCTACAAATAAAGGACTTACCGGTTTAGTGTTTCTCATCTTGATTTCCCTGGTTTATTTTTTCCTCTACAAATGTTTTCCTCTCAAACCAGATAAACTCCTGAGAAACATGTCATATCCGAGATGTGCAGTTGTGGGAAAAGACTCACAAATGTTTTACTTACTGTAAAAGTATCAATATTGCAATGTTGAAATACTGTTACAAGTCTAGAATTAAAATAAATACTTGAGTAAGAATAGTACTCATTATGCAGAATGTCCTGTTTCACAAGGTACTATGTAACGTACAGCTCTGGAGATGTAGTCCAGTTACCATGTAGGACACCGCTACAGTAACATGTGGTGTGAGGGAGACCTCTACAGTCCTGTTAAAGTCATTGTCAGTTTACTAGTATGTACAGTAGGCCTATGCCAGCAACAATATCAGCTTAGTGTAACTATGATAAAAGGTTTTGCACACTGAATGACTACAATTTTCACTCGATGGCATCATAAATCAGTCAAGTTTCAACCCTTTTCATAACAAGGTCCACTATTTATTCTGCATTGGATCCAGACACCTTTTGACGAGATTTAGCCTCTCAGACCCAATTCCATGCTGTAGCCTATTAATGTTGGTACCATAGGAGCTATAACAGGCAAACGTTCATCAAAATAATTCTACATTCACCAATTGTGTAGACTTCTTGTAAATTATTAAATAGATGTTTAACAATAATTTAACTCTCGAGTGTCATGTTAGCTCTCTCAAGAGTTAAAGATCTAATAAGGGTACAAGTACAGTACTATAAGTCCAATATAATTACTGAATTTTGCTGAGCGAGAAGTGTCAGTCCAGAATAAGTTCAGATTTTTTATATATAACGACCATACCTTCAAATTAATGACTGATTTAACCTAAACTCATGATTCTTATTCTAATAGGTAAAGAGAGCAATGACATGCTCATCCCAAAAACAGGTTTGGGCAGGTGCTGAGTGATGAACACCAACAGCATACAGAATAAAAAGATAACGCTTGCACACCGAGGGCTCCCATGCAACAGCTTTCATTGCAAAAACATAATATAAAAACATTGTAGTGATGTTTCAAGCGCAAGGCTCTTCTATAAACAGAATGTAGTCTGAAGCAAAATGTTACAATAGTCTTTTTTGGTGCAAGAAAAGCATCAATCGCATTGGAGCCCTCAGTGTGCAAGTGTTTATCTTTTTCTTCTCATTCTAATAGAAACATTGGAATACAAACATTCAGTTAAGAACTGAAACAGAAATAAGTGTACATTTCAGGACAGCTAGATAAGATAATGGCAGAAAAACGTACTCTCAAAACCTTTAACAAAAGTTGGATCCTTTATTCAAGATTTAATTTCTTTCTTTACAAAATATGCAGAGAGCAGTTAACAGTGCAACATGGAATGCTCGTTGTCGGTAGAAGCTGAACTGCCATGATTGTTTCGCTGTGTTCTCTCATTTGTTCTGGCGCGCAAGACCGGCAGTCGCTGCCTCCATATGGACCCAAGCCCTTCCATTTCCTCCTCCAACACACACCAATCAGCAGGTGTAGCTAGGAGTTACATATTTCCCTGACCCGCTCCCACCCAATCCCCAGTCCTGGATCCCACGATCCTCCTCTCTCCAGGAGAGAGCAGTCTTACTCCTTGGGCACAGCGAACGGTTTCTCGACCTCGATTACCCCGCTGTCATGGATGACGACGTCTTTAAGAGGCTTGTCCCGCCCATCGGTCTTGGTGCCCTCGATCTTTTTCACCACGTCCTGCGAGGAAGAGGATGAGGTGGAATAAAGAGTTTAGTCAGTGAGCTGGAGATCTAGCTTTTCTTTTATGATACAGTGAGTAGGACATGCAACAAGGTGCCAACAGGGAATCGAACTGGGGACACTGGTTAGTGCAGTTTTGAAAAGTTTGACTCACTAGATGGTGCCCATTGGGTACCAACCGGCTGACCAATGCAAAAAGGGAATGTATTCCCCATCCTGATATGCAATACCTGTTATCAGAGTACCTGCTGTAACCATTTGCCCGTCTGTGAACCCTTTGTGCCCATATGGAATGAATAGCATCAAAGCAGACTGCTGCTGTTGAGTCGCATTTCCCCAAAATATCAGATACAGTTGATCACATATCGTTGCTGTCGGGAGGAAACCACCAAACTCAAAATTTAATTTTTCTTTTGCATAAATCAGTGGTATTGAACACCCTTTATGTCCATGTGTTTCAAAAATATGAAACCAATGGAAAGTATTAAAAAGTGCTTCGGACAAAACCTCTCAACTCCATTGGACAATATATAAAGTCACAACACCAACTTTGATGAGGCAGTATTGCTTAGTTTTCAAAATATAAAAGTTTTCTTCCTTTTCAGAAAAATGAACATTTTGGAGTTGGGTCGTTTCTTCCCGACAGCAGAGATATTACGGAATACCCACCCATCCCTCCAGGATTTTCCCAAAGACAACATGTTTGCCATCGAGCCAGGGTGTCTGGACAGTAGTGATGAAGAACTGAGATCCGTTGGTGTCTTTGCCAGCGTTGGCCATGCTCAGCCAGCCAGGGCCGTAGTGCTTCAGCTTGAAGTTCTCATCAGGGAAGCGGTCGCCGTAGATGCTCTTGCCTGGGTAGAGAAAGAATAGTTAAAATGGTACAAAACCAGATGGCTAAAATCAATTTTTTGACAGCTCCCGGACATGTTTTGCGCAAATCAATTTTTTGACAGCTCCCGGACATGTTTTGCGCATGCGCGCAGTCATTCACTTCCTTGTTTACGGGCCAACAAATATTGCTCATCTCTAAATCTACGGCACTGTCCATGGTATTGATCAGAACACCGATGTTCTGTCCTCGTTTGGCACTTCTAAAGAGAGATCAGACTTGACAGCACGAGGTAGTAATGGAACATTATACCTCCTGGGGAGGGGGTTAAATCTGCCTCATCTGAAGACTGCTGGGTCAGCAGATTTCAATCAGATTTCAATCTTTATTTTGAAAAATTCCAGGGCATAAAAACTGTTAGAGCATCACAGCTTAACCACCAGAATAATTGTCAATCTACAAACGCACAATACCATTGCGTGACGCGTTGCAATGGGTTATGAGCTTGTAGACCACCCATTGACAGCAAAGACATTTGGTGTAGACTAGGAAAAGAATGTGACCTTGTAGAGCCCATGGGGACTCTGGTCAACTACGTATGCAGGGTTTAAGTGGTATTAAAACAGCAGCTAAAATCATCGGCAGCACAGAACTACCCAGTCTTCACAACATCTACACCACTCGTATGAAAAAAGCCCACAACATCATTAAAGACAGCCATCCCGCAAATGCCCTGTTCAAACCACTCCCTTTCAAAAAACGCTACCAGAGCATCAAATCTCACACCACCCATCTCAGTAACAGTTTCTTCCCCCAGGCAGTCAGGCTGCTGAACAGCTGACCTTGAACTGTATTGTCACTTCACTTGCACTTTTTTTGTGTTTGTCTTTGTCTCCACCAGGCCGAAGGCATGTGGGGAGAGTATGTTTTGCACTCCGTCCGTCCGCGTGTCCGTCCGTCCGTGTGTGTGTCCGTGTGTCCGTGTGTCCGTGAACAGCTAATCTCGGCCACCGTTAACCCGGTCGATGCCATATTTTGCACACACACTCCCTGGATGCCAACGATGAACCTCTGCCCCAAACTTTCCAGAACAGCCTGTTATAGCGCCACCAGGAGGCCGCTTTGTGCAAAACAAGTTTTTGCACAGTACACCTACAGATTTTGTCCAAACATCACGCAAATTGGTACACAGTCTCTCTAGAGCCATTCAACGAAACGGGTCTTTCAGATTTATCAGACTCCATCCTGATTGGTTAAGATTGGCTTCCAAAGTTCACAGGAGTGCTCAGTTTCAAACAAAATGCTGCAAATCATGAACACATCGCGTCATTTCCGTGAAATTGTGCACCCACATTCCCACTAGGCCGAGGACAAAATGCCACATGAACAATTTCAACTCAGCCTCAAGGTGGCGCTATAACTGGCCAAAAAGTGTTTTTACCTCTAACTGCACGGATCTGTGGATAACTTTGTATGCCAACTCCCTAGAGGCCAAGGAAAAACCTTTGCCTGGAATTTTTCACATCTGCTCTTTATAGCGCCACCAGGAGGCCGACATATGTAAAACACATTTTCTATTATTACTCCTTCAGATTTTATCCAAATTTCACGCAAATCGCTACACATGATCTCCATAGTCATGTGATCAAGACAGGTTTGTTTGATTTATCATATTCCATCCTGATTTGCCACGATTGGCTCCTACAGTTTTCAGGAGTAGCCCGCTTTGTACAAATCTCCACAACTCCTCAACGCAGCGCCCCATTGCGATGAAACTGTGCACGCATATTCACACTAGGTTGAGGAAGAAATCCTGGTGGAGACCTGTGCCCAGAAGGGCACTTTTTCTAGTTTTCTTTGCACTCGTTTGTTTATGTCCTGTGTATGCAAGACTGAGAGTGCTATGAGCAAAATAAATGTCATTGTATTTATACTCCATCTATACATATGACAAATAAACCTGAACCTGAGGAGGCCTTTGGATATTTGTCACTTTTTTGTGCAGACTTAATGTCATCCCCCTACTCTATCCACATTTCCAGTCTGTCCAAAATAGGCTAAAATGCCCCAAAATATCTAAAGATGTACAGTATACAGGTACATTTAAAAACTGTATGTGGTTCTGATAATTGTGCCTTTTAATGTTTTGAGAACCACAATTGTATCCACTCTTCCTCAACACATAGTGTCCCTGTACAAAGACACTTAAACTTGCAGTTTCTCAAGCAGAGTTAAAAGTACTGGTTGTACTGGGCAAAGTTGCTCATTGACAATGTTGGAACATTAGCACTGTCATTGTCTAAATAAATGGTGGAGCATCAGTCAAAGAGCTGCCTTTATGATTATATCTGTGGGCTGCCTTATGCAGTTTGGCTCAGCACCAGAGAAAAGGATTTGCATAAGAACTGTACTGGGCAGCACCCAGGAGTGAATTTACGAAACAGAGTGAGAAATGGGGCATTGCTGTTACACAGGGCAGTCACATTAGGCCAAACATTTATCCATGGACGAGTCAAGTCACCTCCAGTTCCATCTCCTCTGGTGAAGTCTCCTCCCTGAATCATGAAGTCTTTGATGCATCTGTGGAATTTGCTGCCTTTGTAGCCAAATCCTTTCTGTTCAACAAGTGGAAAGGGGGGAAATTAATTGTTGAGATCCAAGACACATTTGAATATGAGCCAATGAAATGCACGAAATGAGCAGAGAAGGCGTATGAAAAGTATAAAAAGTACACAGTAATTTAACATTGGGACTTGGGAGTGTAACCAAATGGACCTGGTCGTTCCATTTTGTGGTCTCGAAACACCTTCAGGCTACTGAGAAAGTGTGTGCATCACAGTGCATGTGTTCATGATAACGCTGCCAATTCCTCCGTCCGGGACAGGTGGACTGGGACTTGAATAACCCTGTTGCACGTCTTTTTTTAAAGGATATAAATATGGCGCATAACGGATAATTAGCCTGACGGTAACCGGTTAATAAAATGTCTCCCTCACACTGGATAAGAGCGATTGATAAACTAAATTTAAACAATTGTATTGTTCTATTCTACTAACATCCAATAATACTGGACACAGTATGTTGCCTTTTATACAGACCAAAGACCCTAAAATATCATATAAAAGTGTTGGATTGGGGGCAAGAACCTGTGACATACTAGCCTCATGTCCAGGTGGTGTACTTGTATGTCATCAAGCTGCCTCTCACTACAGAAATAAGAGATAGGCTCCTGACCTACAGTACAGCATGTTCCGCATGGCTCAGAGCCTCAGGCTACTTAGATCATGCCATGGTCAGACCGTCAGATACAGTTGAAACTACTGACTGGAGGTGGGTTATGGAATTTTTATAAATAAAAAGATAAGTCTTAAAAAGAAGAGAGTGGCCACACACTGATAGCCAAATCGACAATTATTTATTAGGACGCAGTACTCTGCATCCTAACAAATAATCGGCACTTTGGCTATCAGTGTGTGATAAGATTTTAGATGTTTCTGCCGTGAGCTGGCACCACTATTAAAACACATTTAGTGCCGGAAGTGCATCAAAATAGAAGCTCCGGGGTGCCAGAGTTTTCTGATCGCTCTTACTCTGAAAGCCATGAACCGGAAACACTTTCCTAAAAAAAGTTGACTTTACTAAGTGACTTCACATCCGATCATCTTAATATATTTTTTTACTCCAAAAAGCGTTCACATTTTGCGGTAGAGACGGATGAGGAGCAGAAATGAAGCGCCAGCATATCGATCCATTCATCACCACGGAGAGCGCCTTGGATTAGGAGATACGAGTCATTCTTTCCGCCGCGCTAACATGGGAGTCAATGACAAGCTAATTATTGCACTGAGCGTTAGCATACGGAAAGCGAAAAGCGAAATGCCAAAAAAAAAAAAAAAAATCTGAATATTCTTATCTCGCCCCGCGTCGCTGGGACGTCGCTAGGACGTCCACAGACGTCATAGGCACTAATATTTCGGGATCCTTATGACAGTCTCACACGTCGTACTGAAACGGTTAAGACTGGTGTGTGTATAGCATCCTCCTGCACAGTCTTATGGAAGTTTTATACCCTGAAAAAGGCATCTTAAGCCAAAACATTGGTCATCTTAAAATAAAGTATTTGCATCATGACTACGAGTTGTGCGAACTCTCCTTTCTGTTCAAGTTCATCTCCCGTGGTCAGCACGTCCCCACTATTGGTGTGCGCTCCTACCGCTTTTCTTTTTGGCTTATGGAAGTTTGAGAATAGATTTGAAAGGATTTCTAGCTTCTTACCTCCCCCGTCGCCAACTGGACGAAGTTCTCAACTGTTTTGGGGACAGTTTTCCCAAAAAGTCCAATAACGATTCTGCCAACTTCTTCATCTCCAATCCTCATGTCAAAATAAACCTAAAAGAAGAAAAAAATTCTTGCTTAAATGAGAAAATATGGAGTATAACTGCATTTTACTCTGAAGAAACTTTCCCTGTAGGTGTGCAAAAGCATTGTAGTCTTAAAACATGAAACAATTTTGCAACACGTTCCTCTGCAGGTTTCCAATGTTTAATTTATTACCATATGGGTTTCAATTAATGCAGAAAATAATCATATCTATGGATGAACCTAAAAGTTTCTTGTAGACTGAAACTTTATTGGTGTCAAAGTAAGAGAACAAGACACAAAGAAAGTTTCACGTTTTGTTCTTTGACCCGTCAATTATAGAACATTTGAAGCTCTCACATGCTTTTTCAAAATAATTTCAAGTGGTTCAAATATAATTTAAAAATCAGTAAAATGGTCACTCATGCAACAACAAAAAATCATTTAAATCTTCAACGAGAACCATGGATTTGTAGGGCTACAAGACGTCATCCCTGTAGCCACTCTATTGGATAACTTGGAATAGCTCGTAAAATGCTGGACCAATGGGAGTAGTGCACGATGCAGCTTCCTGCATTGTAAACGTGGCCAAAATGATTCTCCCCTGTAACCCAAATAACAAGGCAGGTTTGAAAACAGTTTAAGCGTCTGTATGCAGGGAGGATCATACTCATTCCAAAAGAAAACATGTTAAAAATTAATACAGCAGCAGCTTCCAGACGTGAAGCTGGTGAACACTTGGCCCCTTTCGGAAGTTCGGAACCCTGTGCATACCTTTGTATTTGGGATACCGCTAGCCGAAAGGGGCTACTGAACACTCTACACCGAGGGGAAAATAAATGTGTTAAGTGTATGCAGCTGGATTGGGATGGAATTCCATTCCATCTAAAGTAATTGATTTTTGTATTTGGTTTGCAAACATTTTAAATATATATATATATACACATTTTATATATATATATATATATACACACACATTTTTTTTAAATATATATATATATATATATATATATATATATATATATATATATATATATATATATAAATAAAAATAAAAGAGGGGGGAGAGAAAGAATTACCGGTAACCGTCCCCTTCACACTAGTGCCACGAAACCTAGCCTTGGGCTAACGACTTCTCGTGCCTGCAAATAACTAACGTCAACAACAGTAGGGTTGGAGGCATTAAATTGTTAATTTAGTCAATTAGCTTCGTCCTGACCATGACCATGGTCCGGACTCCTGACATATTAGCTATCATCTCACCAACACACAGGCCCTGATGTTAGCTAGCTAGCCTAGCCTCGTCAGCTGGACACTGACGTGGCTGTTGAAATGCTAGCGGCTATGGATGGCTTTCTAGCTCTTGATATGTGATCGTAATGTACGATTAGTGGCTTCAGCTGGTTTGCTGCTCCTACCTTGGCCGAGACTTTGGGTCCTTTCTTCTTCTCGTCGGCATCGGAACCGCTCGGGAACAGAAGGAAAATGACCGAGCCCACGATCACTGTCACGGCTACCAGGAACTTCATCCTCCTCTCGCAGATCCGAACCATTAACAAGGGCAGGGGGAAAGACGGCCTGTTTATTCTGTACGTTTATATGTGCCGTGTGGATGATGGGGAAGAAAGAGGAGGCGTCCCCTCCGGGGTACAGACTAGGAAGAAGATACCAAGGAGATATCAGTGACGTTGCTGATGAATAAGGGCCCATTGGCAACAAAGCACTTCCGTATGCCGATGACATCCCTGATGAATCCTTGACATCTTTATTCTGCACTGCAGGGGCTCACACCACACGCAGCTACGTGGAGCGTCAGAAAGAGATTTGATTTGTACTGTAGTCATCTGTCGACAGGCAGGAAACCACAAGGCGGAATCATATAGTACTGATTCCGCCTTGTGGTTTCCTGACAGAGATGACTACAAAATAAATTGACTAACAACTAGTTTTCAAAGAGATACCTGCCAGCCTAGTCTCCTGCCAGCCAGACGAGTAGGCTACAAAGGCTGAAAGGCATGCATTTACTTTACATCGCGCTCTCTAAACGCAAGTTCTCAGGTCTGGTGTTTGTCCTCGTCGTATTTTCAAATGGATTTGGCCAGGCCCGGCAGGCGGCAGGCCGCCTGGCATCGCCTTATTATCAATTACAATTGATCACCCCCCCCCCCCTTCCCCTCACTGTATATGTATCTTTTCCCTTTTTGCTTCCTATATGATGAATTCCTGTTCTGTTCTTTAGCTACATAGAAATGTCTATTTGTATGTCTCTAATTGTTTTGATGAATTGAACAATGTGGACCCTGTTGTAAACAAGTGTAATGCTTAATTGGGTCGTCCACTCACAGTTAACAGTCTTTGTATTGAGTTTGTGCTTGAAATGTACTGTAAATTCTGCAAACTGTTAATAAATATTTCAATCAATCAATCAATCATTGTTAAGTAAGGACCTCCCTCCTCCCCCTACACAGGTGGGGATGATCAAATTGGCTTTAAAAGAGGGACCTGCATCCCCAGTATGACTTTTTAGTCTCCTCTGAAAGAAGGCTACTGCCGAAACGCGTCGGCGTTCTCAAATAAAGATGAGAAATTGCATCTGAGGCTGAGCCATTTTTACCAGCTGCCATGTAATGGCTGCCTCGGATTGCCTCGTCTCCAGCAAAAAGTCGCAAACTCCGAGAGTCAAACAACACACTGGGACTGGGAATTTGGCCAACAACAAGAGTCACATTGACATTAACCAAGTGATGATCGACATTGACCTGCTTTTGCTGGACTTTGAAGAGCCCAACACTAACACGTACCAATCCAACTTGCAGGTCAGCTGGGACCTCAACACAGCTGACAAGTGTCAGTCTAGTCATGGTTCCTGAGAATGGCTACGTCCACTGCATGAGCAAAGAAGATCTGGAAAACTGAATGTTGGCTGACAGTGACTGATGCACCTCAATTGTATTTTGAAGAGTGATGACATGATATAATGGGACACACTGACACAAGTAAAATGCCAAATATACACAAATCTTGATCTTTATTCTTTAAATAAACTTTCAGTTCACATTTTCAGTTGTTCACGTGTGTACTAGAGAGAACTGACGTGACCTTTGAGGTATAATACTCTATGTAATATCACTTATATATCCTATAAAATTGGATTGGATCATATGCCATACTGTATCTCATTTGGTTGACCAGTTGAAACACCTTTAAATAAATTTTCATTACATTTTCAGTACAATAAAGAATGGGGAAACCAAGCCAACCATCTAACAGAACGGTTTTATAAGATGTGAAGGAATTATTTGAAGATTCTGGAGCATTCTGATTGTATCAAACATTTGGATGGCAAGTGGGAACTGAGCTGTAATTTGATAAATGTGCTTGACTAGCTCTGGTCCATAGCCTTCTACTGAAGCAGTAGAAGGCTATGGACCAGAGCTAGATCTAGAACAGCCATATAGATTGGCATGTGACACCATAACTACTAGACTAGTTACACCATAAACCTCATGTTCTATAAATATATATCAGTGCATACAGCTTTAAGAATGACACCAAGTTCACTGCAGCCAAATACTATTTTTATATACACTTCATATATACATCAAAAAAAGCGAAACAAGGAAAATGAAATGATCTGACTGTTACAAATGTTAAAATCTACCAAAAACATCAGTAAACTTTAATTAGATTGTACTTGCCAATAACAAAACATTGGGAGATGAGGCTACATTCACTTCTGCAGATGCCTCAAGCACAACTGCCACTTACTAGTGCAAAGAAACCATTCTGGTAAAGAGAAGATGCCATAAAACGGTCTTGTGTGTGTGTATATATATATTTGTTACATTATTAAGACTATTATTGCATGCCTTCAGTGGCTGTTTGAGGTATACAAACATTACTGGCAGTCGAACCTCCTACTGAATTGAGGGCATAATTTTATAATTTTAATCTTATATTGCAATCAAACCATCTCTGTTAAAGGATATTTACCTTATTACTAGCGCAATTGTTAATGATAGGGGAATCTTGTATCAATTACTCACGACAGACTTGGAGTGCGTTTGACATTATCGTGGAGTGTGATGACATTTTATTATTCATTCAATTTACATTTGTAGGAAGCACATGGAAACTTGCTATGCTACTCCCGTCCTCCGAAGCTAAGTGGAAGATTAAATATACAGCTTCACCAGGTGCTATTAAATAACTGGCCCAAGATTCATGATTTGAAACTGTTATCAGGAGAACAATTTTGTTTGCTCCATGTGCACTGTGCAGTTCATTAAAATTAACAGTAGCTTGAGTCAGAATGTTTGAAAGTTAGGATAAACATCAAGCATTCATTCCTAGTTTGCCTTTTCATCCAAAAGGTAGATTTAACAAACAAAACATGACAGGTCAAGTATATTCAAGGAGCAGATTCATACTGAACGCTCCTAAAGTGGGGAGTACAAGTTCCACTAGAGGAAATGTTCATTCTAAGCCTCCAATAAAAGACATTATTAGAGTTAAGATACCCGTGTGAGAAGACTTTTTGTGATAATATATTTCCTCCTTCATCCAACCTTCCTAATGCGCCAAAAGATGTACACATGAGCTATACAGAAAACAATTACCGGTAACACCAACATACCACTTAAACCCCTAGAAAAATCCACTGTATTACATTGTTTCTTTGCCATATTCTTCCAGCAACCCGGGGTTAATAATGAGATGCATTGCATTATCCATTAAGTGGTTGGATTTGAAATATGAATAAGCATTTAACATATGCTATAGTCATTTCACAACAATTTCTTTCAAGGCACTGCATACTTAAAATATGCCAGTCAAAAAATGGAATTAGGTGACCCAAATAAAAGTTCTACTCTTTGGAGTTGTGTGGGAGAATGGCTTTAGAACTACTGCCCACTCGGCCTGGGCCGGCTTAGCTGTCCAGGCACCTTGGCTGGTAATCTAGCATGACAGTGTCGTCAAGTTACTGTATATCTATCAATAAAGGCAAAATAGCCCCAAAAATATAAAAAACTGCCCACTCTGAATAGTTTCTGGCCAACATTCTAGAATGTTCATCACCCAGTTGTAGAATGTCTCTCATCCACATTCCATGTATGTCCACATAATTCCAGAAACGGGACGAGAGAAGGGAGACTCGACCAAGAGATCAAATACATGTATTGTGAAAGAAAATGATTGAGAAAAAGATGAAACACTGATCCAGAAATTGAGATGGAATGGGCGAGAATTCCACAACAGTAATGAAACCTACAGCCCAAACTTCAGTGAAAGGGTGGGGGTCTTCACTGGCTTGTTAACTTTGCCTGTTAATGTACTGGTGTGGAAGTTAAGACACGTTGTCCTTGGAGACAGTCTGGGAGTCGAACACCACCAGAGCTCACTTACTCTCCTATACTTTCTCCCTCCCAGTCCTCTGTATGGTCTCAATAAAGGCAGGGGGGTGGGGGTGGGGGGGTGTGTGTGTGTGTGTGTGTGTGTGCGTGCGTGTGTGATAGGGATGACAATTCTGAAACTCCTGCTTAATAAAACAACAAAAAAACAGCTTTGTTGTTTGTTCGGCGGGAATCACAGCGCTCTGGGGATTCAATGCAACCCTTGGATACTCTCAAAATCGCTGTTGTGGTTTTAACTCGGAGTAGACGAGTCCCTCTGCCGAAATGGCATCCCCCAGACCCACGGTCCGCAACGGCTGCTTGCAGACCAGCACCGGTGTGAGGTGGAAGACGACGTTGCCGCGGTGCCACACAGTCACGGGTTGTGCGGGGTCGAGGGTCAGCCTTGCTTTGTCCTCGGCATCGAACGAGCTTTGGAACTCCATTGGCGCCTTGAGCTCCACCTTGCTGGCGTCGACTGCAATGAGGCCGCAGGCCTGGGTGCTCGCCACTCGAGCCCCGGCCATCACGGCGGCCGCCTGGTTCCCCCAGTAGCCGTCCACGGCGGCGATGATGTGGTAGGCGAGGGTGTGGAAGTGTATCCGCGTCAGGTCCGCTTCGGACGTGGGGTCCACGCGGCCGTGCTCGTCCAGGATCCAGAGGAGGATGTCTGCAACTCTGCCCACGTCGGGGATGCCCTTCCAGGCCGGGAGGTCAGCGTGAGGACCCCCTCCGGCTTGAGAGAGGAACAACAGTTCCTGCTCATTCAGACCAATGGAGCTGACGATGGGCATGACCTGCTAACAGGAACACAACAGCCTTGAATGTTGATTAATCATTAGCAATGGGACTTCAATGCTTGTTAACAGAAGAAACAGGAGGCAGTCAATTAAATATGTTTTAAGGGCTTTAGTAAAATATGTAAAAATATGATTGGCATGACCTAACCTGGAAACCAGACAAATCCACTCTGTTGTGATTGGATTCCCCATGGGGCACCAATAGTATGACCAGTATGCAAATATGGGGCGGGTTTATCACCAGAGGCATTTTAGGAATTTGCCCCTTGGAAATGCAGGTCCCACACATAGCTCCCAGACTAATATCTACGCTGTTCATGCCAGGCTAGGCATGACCTGCTAACAAAAAGGTCAACTTAGAGGTGTGCATAGTTTAGCCGCATGGCTCATGTTCTTGAATGAATGGCAATGCAGTGGGGGATTGAGAGACAAGCTTTCATATGCTATCAATCAGTATCATAATTCTACAATAAACAGTTTAGAAGTCATATACAGTACAACAAATGTATTATTAATCCATAGTTGCTGAGGACCAAGCAAGATTTCTGTAGTACCGTGTTTTTGGTACCCTAATCATGCATTTTCTATAATTAGTACTATTTGTAATAGTATAACTCCTTTTTTGCATCTGTCCCTTGTTTGATAACTGCTGTAATGCAATTGCAACTGGCAAATTCCCCCTGCGGAATAAACAATGGAATGCTTAATTAACCAAAACCTGTTTGTAAGCTTGTTCTGAGACACCCAGACCAGAATTAATTCTATAATAACACTATTAACACAGCAATAAACCTATCCACATGTACCTCCTGCATTATGGTGTTCATGTATTCCCTGTCTGTCATGCTGGCCAGCTCCAGGTGAACGGGAACCTCTTTACGGATGTCTGATATGATCGTCACAGCCTGACAAACAGGAAGCAAGATGAGGTTAGACAAGACACGCAGACATTTCACAGCATTTCCGACTTTAGTCTCTTATGAAGCCCTGCAAACTGACACAGATTTGTTTGCTGCAAACATGGATAGGTGTCATTTAGGAAGTAAACATGATGCATTCGGTTGTTTCGCTGGGACTCATTAACTCTTTTGACTACAATGTATAGGGCATAGCAGTGGCGGCCATTTTCGGGTTCAGTCGATCCAGACCCCATTCATTTTCCCCATAGAGATTTCCAAAAATATTTATATAATTATTTTAAGTCTAGAATGAAGCCATCTAGGATCCTGGTTCACAACCATAAATCATTAGATTCTGTGGAGAGAGAGAGAGGAGAAAAACAAAAATGAAAAACGCAAGACAAAGGGTATTTATTAAATATAGTATTATCAAATAATTCAATATTAATACTGATAATAATCAGTAAGGTAATAATAAGAGTTGCACTTTCCTTGGTGCGTTCTTCTACACTAAATCTCTTCACCAAAAACAGCCGATCTACAAGTTCACAACGGAGCATGTACTGTAGATCTGCTATTGGACGATGGGGTTCAAGTGGTTAAATGTCAAGAATAGTTATTTTCAATCTGTCCTAATGAAAACAGATACTCTCCAGTTTTACTCGTGACCTACTGTATCTCAGGGGGTCACGAGTAACACACACACACACACACACACACACACACACACACACACACACACACACACACACACACACACACACACACACACACACACACACACACACACACACACACACACACACACACACACACACACACACCTCTTTAAGTCTGTCCTCCCACAGCCGTCTTCCTCGTCCCTCCATCATGTGAAGTCCAGACAGGACCACCAGGTCCGGCTGGAAGTCCTCTAGACTGGCTGCGAAGGACTCCAGGGAGCTCATGGCCCCGTTAGAAACGTCATGGGAGAAGATGAAGCGGTTGGCCTGGGGAGCCTGTGTCGGACCCCACTGCTCACCTGGAAACCAGGAGAGATGTCATCCGGAAATTACACAGCGATTCACTGCCCTTCTGAGCAGCGTTCATTTTGACAGCAAATTTAGATTTAGTTTTAGTCATGGTCTTTTGAATATAATGTAATTTAGTTTTAGTCATTATATTTAGTTATCTGAAAACTTTCAATTTTAGTCTAGTTTTAGTCGGTTTTGTCGTCATAAAAGTATTTTGGCAGGCTTGATGGCGTCGTTATGGCAGATTGTACACTTTGTTGCATGCTGAAAATTGCAGCTCTACAAGCTCACAACCCGGCGCACTGTGAAATGTTGTGAGCTTGTTGATCTGCTATTTTCAGCAACCAAACCTAACATGATTTGTCTTAGCCATCATAGCTTGGTTTTTCTGAAAAAAAGGTAGTCGACAAACAATTCGACAGAATTTTGACGATGAAATTTAACACTGCTTCTGAGAGGAATTTCTATTGGTAAAAGGTAAATGGTGCATTTATACTGCCTTTATCCAAGGCTTAACATAGTTCATTACATTCACCAATTCACACACACACATTCATACACCGATTGTGGCGGAAGCAACCAACACGGCAACCAACACAGGGATCAAATTTGGGGTTCAGTGTCTTGCCCAAGGACACTTCGACATGTAGACAGGAGGAGCCGGGATTCGAACGGCCGACCCATGGATCATTGGACGACCTGCTCTACCTCCTGAGCCACAGTCGCCCCTATTAGGATTCTTATTTCAGCTTACCAATGTTCTTAGGCGAGCTCAATATTTGCATGGCACATTTCCATTATTTTATCTCATCATAAAACCTTGAAACTTCTCTTATGAGTTTTAGCTCTTGGATCTCAGGTTCGCAGCAACACAAGAGGTGGTTCACCACACAGATGAACTGGTAAACAACCCAGTACTGTGCGTCGATGCAGACTATGGTGTTGGTTTGGTTTTCACCTGCTTTGTACTCCAGGATGAGGTGGTATTCGTCTACCTCCTGCAGGGAGCCTGGAGGGACGTGGATCTGCTCGTCTAACAGCTCATGGAGTTTAGGACCAATCGGGCCACATAACAACACCTGGGGGAGGAAAGCAGCTCCACATTAAGCATGCTGCCTTCAGTAATAATCCAGGCAACAGAGACACATTAATATCATGTTTGTTTAACTACACAGAAAAATGAATTAACATTAACCAACATAACATGTTAGTTAATATTTGCAGTGATTTGTTCATTTCTAGACCCACCATGGCCAGGTGTCTATGGCTTAGCCAGTTGGTCGTTGTGTCCAACATTTTGGTGTCAAACTTCTGGCTGTATTGCCATGGAATTAACTGTGCACATTCATGCTCTCTGAAAGTATGACCTGATGATTTTGGTGACCCCATGGTCTCTCCTCTAGCACTCAAAAACTGGTCTAGAAGTCACACATCTTAAAAAAGGTGCTCGTTGAAAAGTACAGAACCTTGTGTAGCGTATTTCATTAGAAGCAAAATGATACTGAACATATGGTATCATGTGAGAATGTGTGCAGGTTGTTTTCCTCTAAGTGCCATCATTAGGCCAGAATTTCCAGTTACACAAAAGATATCTAGGAGCCCGATGGAAACAAGCTAGGCTTTCCTGTGCTTTGTTTTAAAACTGTAAATAAAGTATTGACTATTCAATCAATCAATCAGAGGTAGATTGTATGATGCAGCCTCTATAGCCGTTACCAAAATGTCCACTTTAAAAAGCAGCCTGCTGCTAGTGAGGCTTCGTGGAATAATGCATCTTCTGATAATCTCTGTTCTCTGTGGTAAAGGTCAACAGTAGCCCCTTTTAGACAGCCTGTTCAAGGCGGGAATGTTGCACCATTATCCCGCACCACTGTTCTGTATAGAAGGTATGGACTATGGACACAGAATGGGAGAATAGGGACGGTGTTGCCATGTCAGCTTATTATTATTAAAAGCAACTTTGGGCTTATTTTTCTGTAAAGCTGCTGGTAAAATAAATGGTAATTGTGGATTGCAAATTATTATTTAAACCAGTGGTTCTCAAATACTTTCATGAAAATGTTTTGTGCCTGCGAGCATATGTGTTGAACGTTTCTAAAATATTCCAAATAATCCACATTTTATTTCAAGAGTTTTTGAAAATAGCAGATCTACAAGCTCTGATGCATATGGGTCTAAAGTGCTCATGTGGCCTACAGTAGTTGCTTCTTTTGGGCGTTTTCCTAGACCTGGTTGCTCATTTCTCTCACAAAATATTTGTTGTAGGCTTATTTCTTTCACGAGAGTTGGCAACACTGAATGGGCGTGGCATTGTTGTTCCGCTGTTGAGCCACTAGTAGAGGTTGTCACAGAACCTAATCAACATCTGTGTAAAAGGCACGGTTGGCAAGGTGGGACAGCGGTGTGGCGTCTAAGGTCCACGCAACTTTCTACGGCAAACCGCTCCTGGCTTCTATCCACCAATTTTATTGGCTTCTATCCACCAATTTTATTTCTGATCCCGCAAAAATTCTGCATGCAAAAATACCTCATTGTAATGTTATGCATTAACATGTATGTGAATGTGTGTGTGAGAGAGAGATCGAGCAAACAAGAGAAAGGGAGAGGGTGCAATTATGTTATGAAGTGGGCTTTGTAACTTAAAATTTTAACTTTAACAACAATTTTAGCATGTTCTGTTTATTTGGAAAACAGCTCTATGTCACTCAGTAAAGGAAGATGCTTCAGAAACGAAGCTCCTGGGACTTTGGTCTGCTACATTGTGAATTGTCAGCACATTTCGTGTCTGCATTTGTAAAATAAAACACATAGGCTTTAGTTGTAATTGTATATAATCTATCGGCAACATCCAAGTATAAGACTAGATGCTGACCCTATTGTGTCACTCACGCCTCTGATACTGGAATGCTGGCAGGCCACGTAAATACGGTAAATGTATACACACTATTACACAGGTTGTGGTTTGCTTTGGTGTAAAAAAAGAAAAGAAAAAAAAAGAAAAGCAAAGCAAGCAAATGACAAATCTTCTTTACATCACAATTGAGGGATTTATTTAAAAAAACGCAAGACACGTACCGAAAGTCTGGGGTAGGAGGCCAACTTCTGTCCAATGAGAGCAGCATTTCCACCAACATACAGCTGGGAGAGGAGAGAATGATGAGGAAGAAAAAGGACATGTAAATATTAAAATGTAGCTATAGAATGGCCTGAGACACCACCAGGAGACTTATGGGACTGTAACATCACTGAATTTTAGGTTCACCAGCTTCAAACCAGGAAAAGTATAACCAACTACCTGCGAGAAAACGCTAATGTTACTGACGCCGAATTGGTTACATTTTCACCAGGAACGGACCATATCAAATATGAATGACTAACTATCGGAAACGACACAGAGCCACCTCCCCGACAATATCGCGCTGGGTAGTATTTTTGGACCACAACTCATATATGAGACGATTCTAAGATGACCCAATGTTATTCTCCACAGAGAAATTACTTCCGTGAACCAGGGGATGAACGAGTGACGTCAGGACTTCGGTACGTCTAGTCTAAAGGGAGTATAGGATGCTTAGTAGTAAAACTGCTTAGTCGTTAAACACAGTATGTAAACTAGATCAGCGAAAAGGTTCACCATGGCACCGGGGTACTCTGCCGCCGCTCGTGCAATCCTCTGAAAAACCTCCTCATCGCTGAAGAAACGCTCTGCAGCCGCGCCCCTTTCCATGTAGTGGATGAACGCCTCCTTCAGGTCCTCTTTGGAGTGCAACACTTCATGGTCCATGCCAGCCCCTGGGTCCACCGCCATGGCCTGCAGGAGGCCTACTCCAGACACTACCACGTCCACGCACGCATTCACACTGGAGGAACGATAGGAGAGAGGAACTGCATATGAATCACTATCACATCACAGGATTCAACAATTTTACACCAGGCATAACGGTGTCTGAAAGGTTAATGCAAGCTTCCCACAAATTGTAGTTATTTAAAATAAGAATAGGAGTAAAAATGTAAAATATCAAATACCGTATATGTACCATATTGTGCTGAATATAAGACTAAGAATACTCTTTACCTGTAACCTTAGGCTGCTGTGCTGCCTCTGGGAGACTGATTTCCCCCGCAGGAGGTATCTAACAAACACTGGAGTAACTAAGAACAGTAGAACACGATCAACTCACCCCACGGCCACTTTACTCCACTGTCGAGTGGGCATGGTGATCAGAGCGTCCCAGGCAGTGGCGATGGCTTGCTCAAAGCTGGGCATGATTTTCTGGTTGGGAGGGTCGGACTGGAAGGGTGCCATGGTGGTGATGTACTGCAGGATGTCTGCTGGCAGGTCCGGGGTGCCGTTGTAGAAGTAGCCCACAGTCAGAGCTAGCAGGGCAGCTACCGAAGCCTGCCTCCACATGGTTCAGCCTCAAACACACTCCTGGAAGGAAAGGTTTTCATGAACAGGCAACTTTTTGCTCATTTAGACACAGTGTTATAATTTTGTCGACTAAAACAAAAACGAAAAATGTTTGTCGACTACCTTTTTTCACTGACGAAAACGAAATAAAATAATAAGCTAATAATAAGCAAACTAAAACTACGACTAAATAATGACAATTTAGTCTTAGTCACACTGCGACGCGTGAAACTAAAACGTTTCAGATGACAAAAATCGGACTAAAACAAAAATGTTGCTGTAAAAATCTATACTATTTGAACAACTAGGCAGATGCCTTGGGATGCCTTGGGAACAAAACAATGCCCATTGAGAACGTATACCCCTCCGGTTATGCAATACTCATGTATCCATTATCATATAGTACTTATGCCCCATCGGGGATCATATAGGCCTGTCTATTATGTCAGTGTACTATGACGTTGATACCATTAGGGATCCATCCACATGTGAATTTAGACATTTTCAGAGATCCACTGATCCAACCGACTTCACACGAGGCACAACCACTCTGTAGGGTCCTCAATGATACACGTGACTTTGAAGCTTGGCTGGTTCTCAAGATATGTGGGGAAAACACGGACACGCACGCAATGATGCATGTTATATTATATACGTAGCTAGTGAAAATTAGAAGTGAGAATGAATGAAGAAAAAAAACAAATACCAGTACCTATAATTGCCTAATAATTAGGAAAAAATTTGATTTTATATATTTTTTTTTACCTTTATCATATCATTTATTATGAGGAGGGCAAGTGAAACTCTGACGTTGTGAATGTGAATAGAATATATTTTTAGAAAACCTTCACTGAACCTTCACCTTCACTTACGTAAAAACATGTCCAAGCGCGTTATGTAATCCTTAAAGTGAACCAGAATGAACTAACTGGTTTGCACGATGTCAGATTTTCACATGTACTGCAGTGACTCAACACCAAAAGCTTCAGGCAAGCATTACCTGCCGATTCCAATAATTATGTGTCTTTTTGTTGAATAGGTAATCTAACACAGATTACATGTGGCCCCCACCTTCACTTAATGTGGCCCTCAGAATACCGATATATTATAGATCTGGCAGTGTGAGCAGAGAGAGACAACTGGAGGAGCAGAGCAGAAGGATTATTTATTTATAAATATTGCTTAATTAGTTTCTATTGGATGTACTAACTAATCCCTAATTTTTGGTACTTCAATTAGTATTGGGGCAACCGTTATACATTATCTCACAATTCTCAATATTAAGTTTTGATATTTTTAAATAAAATAAGTAAATAACCATTACTTATTTTATTTCATCTGAACAGTTTATGTAATGGCAGTAATCTAAAGCAGAACAAAAAAGTAATAAGGGACAGGGTATGGGTTTTCAATAGGGCCCCTAACTCTGTGTGGACCCACTGCTGTCTGTCTCTTACTACAAGAGCAGGAGGGTTCGCCAATTATGTGTGATAACTACACATTTATTTTACACAACGCTGATGGTGAAAACCATCAACGTTGTGCAACATCACTAGGAGGCAAACCATCAGCTAAATATGGTACGTTTTGTCACTTTGAAAGCCTCTTATGTTGCAAGGAAGTTGCAAGGAAGGCTTCCTTGTCTGTCTCTCTCTCAATTCAAAGGGCTTTATTTGCATGATAAAACATTAACATGGTAAAGGACAATGGGGAAAGAGCATCTATTTCCTTCCCCAGAGATTAGGCTATATTATTTGGTACATTTTCTGGTTGGTTTACTACTGATAACATATTGAAAACTGGCCAAAGATGCCAAACTGACTATCAATCCTGGACCATGCAGGAAATGTCCCCAAAAGCTAAACATGACACTCATGGTCACTCCGTCCTTCAAAGATTGCTCATCAATGTATTCCTTTCATTCATTCAATCATTCACAACTCCTACTGCATGCATGCCTGATGACACGAGTTCACAACTTTAACTTAAATTATTGTGCCTCTATAGACTCTAACGTTGGGACCGGGTCTCCCAGTTAACCCAATAGGCTTAGGCTACCCAATACTAAATAATAAATACAACACAACATATATGCATTACATGTAATTACACGCGCTCTCTCCTTTAAATTGTCTTTACATGATCTGACCACTTTGCATCTGACGTAACCATGGTTCACATGTCATGATTATGAAAGTCATGTTTCAGCCAGGGCTATACATCTAGTCAGTCGACCCCAGGCCCAGTACATGGATCCCACACAACGGTATAATGTTACAGCGAACGTGGAAGAGCCTGAATGGCTGCCCCCCCTAAGCTGCGTTGCAGTTCACTGAGGGCAAAATCATAATACTTGTGGCTTTAAACGAACCACACACGCCGGAATAGCACGGATCTAATTTAGAGACGATCGTTACAAGTAGCCCACAGCTTCATAGTAGTTAAGAAGAGCTTGGTAACCAACTAACCATTAACCAACCATCAAGGATGACTATAGTTTAGTTAGCAGGCAGCAAGCAGAACATACCGAATTCAAGCTGTTGGTAGTCGGGAGAAAGGGGATCGTAGTTGAGAGATTATGTTCTTGCAGGATCAGTGTTTTTATCTGGTTGTTGGTTGGTAAAGATGAACGGGAAGCAAGGCATTGAAGTGGAGAGAGGCATGTAGAGACAGTCTGTCCCAGCAGCAGCAGGCAGGCTGTCACTTCAGTGTGTGTGTGTGTGTGTGGAGATTGGAGAACAGAAAATACAGTCGCTTCCGCCTACCTCGCAAGGCGCATGCGCCCCAGGCTAGTGGTCGGCCGTGTTGCCAGATTTTGCGAAAGAAATAAGCAACCAAGTCTATGTGGTGGAAACAGAGCTACACTTTCTATATAAACCACTTGCTTTTACCACAAAAGCACAAGTAAAGGGTTTCAGATAAATTAGAAGCTTGTTTCACAAACAGCGCAGCTGTTGGGTTTCTCTTATCTTATGTAGGCCTACAGGCTGTACAGCCGTACAACCAAAGGGTCTCTTTTCCAATTTCGGAGTGTTGCTTGCTGCTGCTTGTTGCTGTGTATTATTGATTAATGTAAAATAAAAAAATAAATCACACCTGTGTGAAGTGAGTGGTGCAACTCTGTGTGGGGGTCACCAGGGAGTTCACAGAAGTTCCAGACCCACAGGAACAGGCCCAGGGTGCTGGCCCGGTTCCGGTGAGCCGCCCGCGTCCGAAATGGTTGAGAAATGACAGTTACCATGTGGGGGCCCCCGGAATATCCAGACCCCCAGGAACGCGCCCAGGGGGCCGGCCCAGTTCTGGCGACCCGACCTGCGTCCGAAACGGTTGAGAAATGACAGATTTACTGTGTGGGGGTCCCCAGGGGGTCCCTCTACTGTACTGTACTGTACAGTCACTGTACTGTACTGTCACACCCGAAATCACGTAATGGCTGCTAAAAACTCAGCTTCCCATCATGCACCTGTGCACAGTGTGAAGCTCAACAGCGCCACTTCGTCACCTGTTGGTGTTCTAAACAGACACACATATATACACGTATACAAAGGGACACACATTGCTGGGCATTGGAGTGCTGCATCCTATGGTTGCACCACTCAAAAATGATGAATGTAAAATGTCCATCCATCCATCTTCAACCGCTTATCTGTAGTCGGGTCGCGGGGGCAACAGCTCCACCAGAGTGGTCCAGACTTCCCTCTCCAGAGCAACATTAGTGACTTGAAGTCACTGACTTCCTCCTGGGGGATTGGGGGACTCCGAGACGTTCCAAGGCCAGTGAGTCGATGTGTTTCCTCCAACTGCGCCTTGGTCTGCCCCGGGGTCTCCTCCCAGTGGGACGTGCGTCGAGGAACTCCCTTGGGAGACTCCCGAGAGGCATCCTAACCAGATGCCCGAACCACCTAAGCTGGCTCCTTTCCAGGCGAAGGAGCAGCGGTTCTACTCCGAGTCTCTCTCGTGTGACTGAACTTCTCACCCTATCTCTAAGGGAGATGCCAGCCACCCGTAGAAGAAAACTCATTTTGGCCGCTTGTATTCGCGACCTTATTCAGTTATTCTTTCGGTCATGACCCACACTTCATGACCATAGGTGAGAGTAGGAACGAAGATTGTTCGGTAGACAGAGAGCTTTGCCTTCTGGCTCAACTCTCTTTTCGTCACAACAGTGCGGTACAGCGACTGCAAAAATGTAAACTGCACATGAACCGCAAAAAAGGAAGAAAGTAGACCAAAGCCTGAGGCAGATAAACCGTACATAACCGCAAAAATGACCTTGCTTTTGCTGAATTGACCCCACGACAAAAACTCCCATAGTTCATACCAAGATTTGTGAACTGTTGTGATCAAATTAAAAGGTTAGCCAATTGACTACAACTACAATTCTGTACCGAGTAGACTGCCTAGATGTACTACTAAACAGCTGCTATACCTTTAAACACATTTTAAATATGAGGCTTTTGTTGTATAGCCTACTATTTAAATCATTTAGACTAGAGAAAACATTTGTCCCAAAGTTACTGGAAAAGATTGGTGCTATTTGTTTCAAAACGTATATATATATATATAACTTGTATAAACGACGTAATGTGACATAATATAGCTCTGTGTAACACAATGCTGTACCCCCCAACTGTATCATACTTTCCCCATTTCCCCTGTTTTTATTATATTTCGACACTTGCTTGCTTTAACAATGTAAATGTATGCTTTCTCATGCCAATAAAGCACATGTCACATGTTTTGGGCTTTTGTTGCCCAAAACATGCGTCTAATACATGAGCACTTTAAACCAATAATGTGCATTGGCTATTTTCAAACAATTCTTGGGAATAAATAAATAAAAATAATATTTACAAGCTACTTTACAGAAAAACAAGCTAGAAGTCGTTTAAAATAAGCAGACGTGGCAACACTGGTGGCCGGAGTCCAGGCATAGGGTACTTTCTTTTTCCTCATGTTATGTTGTTATGCACAGTCTAATTTCATACAAACTCTTATGGGGTTTCATTGTCTGCAAGTCTTCAGCTTTTTTCTCTTTCTGGTGTCTTTTGCACTAACTATTATTTTTTACTTTTGTTTTATGCATGATCCTAATTTTATAATTGCATTTGTTCTCTGTGTAAAGAACATTGAATTAATTGCCTTGTTGGAATGTGCTATAGTATAGCACATTATACAAATACAACTGCCTTGCCTTACCTTGCCATGCCTTATCAAGGAATGCTAAATAACATGACACGGTATTGGATCTAGGCTACTTGTAGATCTGTATGTTAAGAGGAAAGCGCTACATTCACAGTACTATATCATCATAAATAATCATTTGGATTTTGTGTTTCACTATCCTCCTCCTACATGAAACGTCAAGTAACATATTAATCAGTTAGGCCTACCAAAACCAGAGAGAGGAGCCTTACATGATAGATTAACAGGAGCATGGTGTAAGTAAATAAACATGTAGGCCTACTCAAGTACTGTACTTGAGTAAAAACCAGAGGAATACTTACTTTAGTCAAGTGGATTATTAAAGACATGCTGTACTTTTTTTTCTACTCCACATCTCAGTGGCAAATATTGTACTTTTACTCCACTATAATTATTTGAAAGCTTTAGTTATACCAGTTAATTTGTAAATTTTAATACAAAACATTGCATCAACCACGTTATACCGCTACTTAAGCCATTTGAAAATAGCCTATAGCCTACAACGTGTCACCTTGTGAGCTTGTAGTTTTCCAAAGATTATTATACATTTTGAACACTTGTTAAAGTATATTTTGATGCTAATTCTAAAAAGTACATTTTCAATACCAGACCTTTACTTGTAACAGAGTATTTATTTCTGCATTGCAGTATTGATACTTTTAGTAAAACATTTGAGTACTTTTTCCACCACTGAAAGGAGTAATATCTGTAGTGAACCCTGAGTGAAATTCTGTGCATTATTGGCCCAGCAGATAGGCTTGCTGAGGAGCTTGCTCAGGATCACTCAACCAGGCCAAATACACGAGCCAAGAATCAAACCAAAGGTCTTCTCATTCCCAGACGTTATCACTAAACTACAAATGCTTTGCTTGAATTATTTTCAGGCTTGTCAGTAGTACAGCCCAAGGCTGTTCTGATAAGTGTAATGGTTACACTTACATGGGTGACTAAAGTCTGGGCAGTCAAGTGTAACTGAACCTTTCATTTCAGCTGCATTACATTACACAAATCTACCTAATGGTGTAAAATTATTTTTGCCAACTTTTGTCAGTATACTAATAAGGTTTGAGACTTGACATTAATGATCCAATTAAATTATTGCATAATTTACCTCCAATCATGTTTTGCGAATGAACAGAGGATTTATTTTGAATGTGCATTATGGTTCAACATATCAGGGTTAATTACAACAAACAACCCAATATTCATCCCGAAGTTCATCTGAGGTCTTGAGTGTGGATTTTGAGTCGCCCAGAAAGGCAGAAAGGTCTATGAGTGGTTCACAGATGGAAGTCAGGAAGTGTCTTCATTTCCATTTTATTATTCTAACACTCACAATTATTCCACAAACATACAAAAAAAAGGAAGCCATTGTCAACATTGAAGACGCAAAGACATTTTGCTTGGAACTGCTTAAAAATAGTATGTAACATACTGTGCCCCTGAAACCTACTAAAAAGGGACAGACTGTTGTAAATCACCTGTATTATATAAATTGACAGCACCTGTAGTGTCGTCTATGCTCTGTGCCCTTTTTTGAAACACATCAATGACAAATACTGTCCCAAGTGTCTTCAAAAGCTTAGTGCGCTCAAACACTGACAAATGCATCCGTTGCTCTTTGAGTGTGAGAGTTGTTATTTATAATTTCTATAATTTCTAAGTATATAATTAATGCTTAGTGCATCATTATCAGTCTAAAATGTCAAACAAAATCTTCTAAAAGGAAGTAAAGCCCCTGTCTCTTGTCTTCCTGCTCGATAAAATGAATAAAAGCTTTTAACTTGGTTGGCTGCATGTCACTACCATCTCTTCGTGCGTGTTCATGCTTCAGAAATCCAACAGGCACAAGCCTGTGCAAGATGTTTGAAATGTTGCTCCAGTAGCCAACTATTTATCAGTACACACACTGACTAAAACACCTAGCTGCACATGAGTCATATTTGCCTGACCCCATTATTACAATATAAAATATAACATAAGCGGGTAACGTTCAGCTTGCTCAAGGACACAAACCACTTAACCCTAAATTGACCGTGTCCCATGGTGGTCTATACTACACTGAGCAAGCCAGTAGGACCCCACACCTGCTCCATATATGATCCAGGGGCATCACACGTTGCTGCTTGTGCACGGTGACACCTCTGGTCAATGAAACCTCCTCATTCCACTGTGTGCAAATGTAAATGACATAATTATGTCAATTACATTGACATTTTGTAAACCGCGTCTTTAAAAAATAAAAAAGCTCTATAGGGAGGTACTGGGGCCAGTCTGGGACAGAATGGGAGAACTGGGTTTAGTGCAGGTGGTGAAGCTGACCCTGACGTCCCTGGGATAGAAGCCCTGGAGAACCCCGTCCACCACCACATCAGGAAGGTCTGTGGAGGAGAAAAATGGTTCGTCTACATTACAACACTGGGTCAAAACACATTTTTATGGGTCCTTTATTTTTTGTTTTCCTACATTTAATTACCGGTATTATAATTTCAAAATACAACTGTAGATTTAGTAGACAAAAATCTTATATTTAGTAGATTAAAAAACTTGACTAACTAAAACCTTTTAGATGACTAAAATGTGACTAAAACTAGTTTTTATTCAAAAGACTGACTAAAACAAGTCAAAGGCAAATTCAGCTAATTTTGAAAGGCATTGGCATAGCATGGTAATGCGACATGCATTGTGTGTACAATTACGCGTTTCGCAGGAGAAATGCACAGAAGTCCCCCTTTAAACTAAGAGTATTTTATACCTGATATACAGTCCGACAGATATGGGTCCCGTACATATCCCACCACACGCCGATGCTGTTGCTGCCAGCTGGAAGAACAAGAGAATGACTGTCCACAACATTGTTCACAAAAAGAGGGCATACTTCTTTCATATGGCGCCGTTTAATAATAATAATAATATCTGGGACTTATAGCGCTTTTCATGACATTCATGTTTATACTATTTTTAAGTGGTGCAACCACTTCAAGGAACAGCAATGTCTGTCCCCATGTATGTCTGTCTGTTTAGGGTACCAACAGGTGCAAAAGTGGCGTTGTTGAGCTAGAAACAGAGAGAGAGAGAGAGAGAGAGAGAGTATTGCCTGCTAATTACAATGTGGAGAAAATGCCTGCATGCGAGAGACAAAGAGGGAGGTAGAGAATACCACACTCTTACTTGTTTAGCTTTTTACCCCCTTTTCTCTCCAATTTAGTCATTATGCCAACTAATTCCTCCCCACACAAATTTGTGTCTTGTCACTGGCACTGCTGTTGTATCCTACTGACTCACCTGCCAGTGAGGATCCCCTCAATTTGATTCCTTCCCTTATTTTTCTCTCCACCGCCCCGAACACATTCCTTGTTTTTTTGTTTATTGATTATGCCACCTCAGAAAAAAAATCAGTAATGCTTGTCTTGTCTTACCTGTAAGTGTCAGAGTCATCTACCAGAGACCTGAAATAATAATGTCCCGTTTAGTCATTTTTCCTGTCTCAAAGTGTCATTGTTTATTCATATTTTGGGCCATACATTGAATAAAAAGAAAGAACATTTTCCTGTGAAAGATTTCGCATGCATTTCCATTTTTTCATTATGAGAAGATATCTACACAACCAAAACCTTGGAAAGTACACAATCAAAACATCTACCAAAGTGTCATTGCGCTTTAAGAAGTAATGGACATTTCTTCCATAAATCATTATGTTCCCCAGGGACTATTTTAGGATAGTTTCCTAATCAATCTGTGCTTTTACATGGATGTAAAGGGCTTTGCATCAATAAATGCCTCCTCATTTCCATCTCAGTCTAGAACATGAAAGGCAGCCAATAGAACTGCATAAATCTAGCAAATGCTCTCCATCTACAAATAGACAAGCTAGATATAGTCCTGGGATGCATCTTAAAACTTTGGTTGGAGTAGGCCATAAGCGTGTGCTGCTCTATAAAGACAAGCTTCAGGAACTACTTTTTAAAATGTCCTGAAAAAAGAAAGACCCGGAGGTTGACCGATCAGTGTCAAAAGGCCAGTGACGTTCTCAGTTGTTCTCATACTGTTCCAAATTTGTAAGGGACTGACCAATATATGAGCTGAATCTTATACAGGAAGCTTATGTTTATAGCATTTAACTCGCTAAAACGACACCCTGCAAATGTTCCATCCCAATGTCCTAATGTTGCAGATAAACCACCCTTATGTGAGGGCTTACTCCATGCTGCTAAAGGCTAATAAACAATACAGTGGTTTTGTTTATGGTACATCTGGTAGAAATTTTGAGGTAATTATCCTCAGTTTCTTAGACTACTTTCTGTTACCATTTGTCTGAGCTGTTTTTTTTACTCAAAACAAACCATCCAGTTCTATGTTGTTGGTACTGTACTTCTATTTGGGACATGACATGAAATAATTTCCCGTAGCACTACAGTACCCGTTACTGTTCAATCTGTGTGTTTATCGAGTCGGAGTGAAAGACTTACTCCAGACTGCTGATCTTGGTGCCTGTGTGGAAGTGTTTTACGTGCAGGAAGTCTAACAGCACTTGAGGCACATCTTCATTCTGATACAGGATGTCCTAGACAAATTCCAATCACAAAGAAGTTTAATACAGAGCATGCATTAACTTTATGCGACACTCGATCCACAGCATTATCTCAGCCATTAAACGTCATATCTACTCAATGTCTGACATATGGGGCTTTTTCATGGTCAAAGGTTAAGTCAAGAAGGTCCATTATTAGTTAATACATTGTCATAGATCAAATCACACACTAATCATTACAATAGTTCCACCTCACTGCTAAACTAATAACATAAGTCTTACTTAATGCGTTGGTAAGGTTTTATCCAATAGCGTCTCCTGTTCTGAGATCCTACTACCTGGATGTAGTCTTCAAGTTCCTGTCTCCTCTGCTCCAACGGTTTGGTCCTCAGATGGGGATTCCTTTTACTTGGGAAGTCTGGAGTCTGGATAATCTTCCTCAGCTAAACAAAAACACAGAAACCCTTCATATACAGTACACCTTACTGGAACCTACAGACCTTTAATACGTGTACATCTTATTGGAAACCTTAAAAAATTTACACCTCACTGGAACCATTAATACATGTACTGTACACATTACTGCACAGGTGGGCAACATTTTTGGTCTCTGGTTTCCAAGGCTGACGATACCTACCATTGCAGCCAGACAGTGAAAACCGCCATTACTTATGTCTTATTAGGCTATGGAGAAATGTAAATTATATTTTACTGTCAACACATCACTGTTGAGGTCTACAACACATGTTCTACAACAACACATGATCTTGTCTGAATACAAATCATAAATGAAACTTTGGCTCTTTAGAATTCAGGATTACAAAATAATGTTTCCCAGTTATCAAGGTTTATTCACACACAAAACGATCTTCTGCGTCATGGCCTTAGTCTGATAGTGTGAGAGTTGACACTGGGAACTAGCTACCAGGCCATCATAGTCAGGTTTCAGTTCTTACAGATGCAACAAGGCCGTCGTAATATGACACTGCTGATTGGTACTTTTTACTTTCATGTAAGAAAACAGAATAGACAAAATTCATGGCAACTCATGCACTCATCAAACACCATTCTGGTGAAAATTCACAGCAATCAGCAATGTCTGTTGACTCATCCAACTGAGTCAGGACAATGCAGTGGTCACATTAACTTTACAATCAGGCTTTGTGAAAACAGCCGTGTTGATTCCGATTGAGATTTCAGGTCCTTCATCCTTATAAAAGGAACTGGTTGGAAAAGTCTTGTCAGATGATTCGTAGTTTGTCACTGTGCAATTGCTACAGATGAGATACCATAAATACATTTTCCATTCTTCCTGAAGTCATTCTCAATACGGTTGTCTCGTCTCGTTAGCCGTGTTCGAAATGTAGCAGTAGCCGAGTACTAAACGGGTTACACACCTGGACAACTCATGTTTTTTGACACGGTCGTTCCAGGTTCATTTTGCGCTTATGGATCACACTTGACCAATCATAGGAGTTATGGTAAATGGTGCATTACATTCACCCATTCACACACGCATTCATACAGTAAAAAGTAACAAAGCTCTTAAGATTCTTCCACTTTCAAAGTCAAGTGCAGCTTCCTTGTTAATGTGTAGTTCTGCTGACACTATGACTTGATACAATGATAGCTACACCAGCAGAGTCAAGGAAGACTGACACAGTACACACACACACACACACACACACACACACACACACACACACACACACACACACACACACACACACACACACACACACACACACACACACACACACACACACACACACTTTTCGTTTCAGTGAACTGTACATGTCACTTTTTTTGCTTTCGTTTGGGTTTTTTAGCCTAGGGGAGGGGGGGGGTTGTATATGTTTGTGTGTTTTCATTGTGTACATGTGTAATGTCATGTGAAGAAATGTAAAAATAAAGTTTACAAAAAAAAAAAAAAAAAAAGACAGGACAGGACAATAAACAGTGACCATACTTTTCTGTGGAGGGTCTGGAACTCGCTGGATCTTCTGAGCACATAGTGCTTCCTCCCATTAAACAAGATCTCCACTCTGAAAAGCTGGAGAAGCAGACAGACGGAGAGAGAGTGAGAGAGAGAGAGAGAGAGAGAGAGAGAAGAGAGTGTTTTCAAGTTAATTGCTGTTGTAACCTCTGTGCCCAGAGACACATGTGTTGCGATGTATTTCAATTATGATGTGATTTCTTATTTTCTATTAATCTGCTGATCTATGTTCTATAAGAAGCCATTGAGTTATTATTTCATGTTCATGATATGGCTGTGGTGCATATTATTGCTGTGAGTATAGCAGTGATTGAGAAACCCCGCCGGCCAAGACTAACCTATCAAGCTAGACTGATTGAGTGATTGGCACTCACAATGTTTGTGGCACCTGGAGTGTGGATCTGGCAGTTATTGGGTTATTTCCCAAGTCTTGCTAGTTTCAATTGGATCTTATTGGATACTACCACTGGATGAAGTGAACCTTTCTATTGTGGATTATTGGATTTCTTGGAACAAGACATTCTATTAAAGGACGAACTGTGCAAAAGAGTTAAAAGGTGGTAAGAGGAGACTAACTTAGCACACTCACAGCATAGACTGGTTTGCATTTTGCCCCTTTTGGAACCCTCGGTTACCTTTCTGAATTTTGGACGGGGTCCCTTTTTTTAATAATGGGATGAAACTAGCCCCTCTCGGAACCCTCCATGAAGCTTTTCTGAAATTTGGATGTCACTTTATGTAGGGTCCCTGTACGTATCTATATTTTCGTATGGGAATGTTGGAACGCGGACATAAATATGCTCGGTAACATCGTATCTGCGGCGTTTGACGGCCTTTTTTTGTTTGAGTTATTCTGAATTTGTGAACTATAAGTAAATCTCTTTGTTTGACCGATTTGGTCGCTTTGATTCTTCTTGTTTATTTACCGTTTATTGTACCGCCTCCCGGTGTGTGGTTGGCTTGTGCCGGCTACGTCCCTGCCTCTGATCTGCTCTGTCATAGCTATAGCGCCACTAGCTAGCCAGATAGGCGGTACAATGAGGTGTCAATAAACAAGGAAGGAAGAGAAGAATCAAAGCGACCAAATCGGTCAAACAAAGATTAAAAATACTTAACGGCTTCCGCGCCACAGGAGATATTCGCAGCGGTATTTATAGGTACTTTAAAGTTCACACATTCAGAAGCCCTCACAAGAAAAAAAGTCCTCAAAGAGCGCAGAAGGACTTATTCGAAGGTGTTTACGTGTATTTATGTGTGCGTACCCGGTGGCAGGGTGGAGGTGGAGCAGGATCCAATGCTATCTGGGTCGTCAAAAATGTCAGAAACTTCAGTAGCATTGGGTTCTGCTTGTAGGGCTAGGATGAAACTAGAGTTACAATACCCTTCATTGACTCCCCATTCATCCAATTTGCGTTTGCGATCTGCTTGTATTAAACTACGTTAAACTTACCAAAATTGCAGCTCTAGGCCAAGCTTGATTTATCCTCTTTCAATCTGCCAAGCTTTTGTTTCATAAAAATCCACCGTAGACATGTTATGAGCTACTTTCTGTCAAGAAATCCTGTGTAGGTGATTCTTTTTCTAAGTTTTGGTGTTTGGAAGCACTCGTCGAAGTCACTGAACGGCCCTGCGTACCACCTGTTTCGAAATTGCACATAATGCAGGAGGCAGCAGTGCGACCCGTTAATAAAAGCGAGTGCTTCCAAACTCCAACACTAGAGCTGTGATGTTGGTTGAGTTTAACGTTGTTTAAGCTTTACCACTGTCTGTTCACGGACTTGAGTGTTGATGAAATGTTTCAAAGATGCATAAAGTTGCAGTAGGAGACCGCGGAAACGTGTGCGAAGCAGCGTTGCCGTTAAGTATTTGTAATCTTTTTTTGTAAGTTTTGGCTTCTATGAAATTCTATCTTCCTCACATCCCATGTCCCGCCTCCCAGGCTCCCACAACACAACAGCAATAAAAATCCAGCATGTATTGTACGTGGTTGGCCAATCAAAGGCAGTAAGTAGGACATGCACCTAGCCAGTCTCAGTGCGGGAGGCGGGACATGGGAAGTGAGGAAGAGAGAATTTCAGAGAAGCCAAAACTTTGCGTCCTATGGAGAGTGGAATAACTAGGTACCGCCATCCAAAATTCAGAAAAGGTAACCAAGGGTCCCAAAAGGGGCTAGGTTTGCATTTTGCTTTCTTTTGGACAGTGCCAGGAGGACACTACTTGATTTTCAGTAAACCTTTTTAGGACTGTTATATTTTATTTCGTTTAAGGGCATATTGTTATTCAAAGCTATATTTAGTTTTTGGGCTTAATACATTTAACCTTATTTACCATTTTATTCTGAACTGACCCACCACCTCCCTCATTTTTGCTATATTGGCACTTCAATTATTGTTGCGAAATTATGCTGACTTTCTGGCCTTGACAGCCCATACATCCAAACAGAAAAACTGCGTTAAACGACGTTAAACTCACTTTGCCACTCATTTTATGCATACCCTCTATAATTGCAGTGGTTCTCAACCTTTTTCATATCAAGGTCCATTATTTATTCTGTATTTGAGGCGATGGACCATTCGAGATTTTAGCCTCTCAGACCTAAAACGTAGAATATTTAGTTGTCGTTGGATAAGCCTTTGTCCACAATTCCATGCTGTATTGACGGTACCATCAAAACAATAATGTAACTCTTGATTTGGTTTCATGTTAATGCTCTCAAGAGTTAACTTAAAGATCTATAAGGGTCCATTTGGTTAAGAACTCTCCATCTTTTAGCTGGGGACCACCTGGAACCCCCTCAAGGATGACTGGTGGTCCCCAGTCCTAGACCGGACCACTGGTTGAAAACTAAGCACTGCTCTGTTGTGATCATCACATCCATTAGGGGGAGACAGAAAGCGGCACAGAGCCACTTAACTAGGAATTCAGTGTTGTCTTGGATACAAGACTACCGGTACACAAACTGAAATGCACTGAATGGCAAATATGATACAATATAAAGCCACACGGTGACAGACCCCCATTCCGAAACACCGCCATTCAGAAACACCGCCTTTCAGAAACCCGGTTAGGGTTAGGGTTAGCCACACTACGGCACACGGGTTGTCTTACAGAATCTATTCGTACTCCTAGAGCTTAGCTGTGTTGTTGGGTTAGATGTTGCGTGTGGCCATGACATCACTCACACACACACATACTCAGTCATTCAATCATTGTCTGTGCTAATTCTCGGTCTCTCCTCCCCACTCAGACTGACACACCCAGACTGGCATACCTGCAGCAGATTCCCCTAATTGTCCTCTGCTGCAGCCCTCTCTATAAAAGCCAGCCAGCTCAGTGTCATGGCAGACACAGACCCAGCAACAACTCAGTCCCACACTATGTCAATACTTGTTTTGAGTTTACCTTAATTTACTTTAGTTTGGCCTGGGGATGGCCGGCAGTCTTTGTTTTCGTTATTAGTTAGTTGGTTGTAAGTTAGGGGAGGGGGGAAACAGCTTCGACGTCCCTACAGGGGGTGGCCTGGGCCCCCCCTCATTCTCCTGTTTTGGCCCGCATCTCCAGGTCTTCCTTTGTTCTAAGTTGGTAAAGTACCACTGAAATGTATATTGTTTGATATTTTGGTTGCTCACATGTACCCAGTGATTTGATCCCTCTGTGGGGAAGTTGGTTAATAAAAACCGTTAAACTTGTGATTTTGTGATGTCCTTCCTTTATGTTGGGGTCTCCAATTCGAGCCACTTGTGTTTCTTATATACTTTGTTTGGAGACCGCAACATGATGGGGGCTCGCCGAAACTATAGATCTGTTTAATTTCCCTAACTTTGAAATTAATTGAATTTGTTGGTGTGCATATTTGAATTTTTTGGATTTGGTTTTGGTTTGGATTTATTTTATCCACCTTAATCAATTAATTGGCTTTAGGCTATCTCTTGTTTGCAAATTATTTTCAGTAATTCATTTCAGTGTTTAACTTTATACTGAGTTTCTGAATTTTGTAACTTGCCTAAGTTGGTGCACATCCCTAATTAGGACATCACTTGTTGAGAACTGGTTTGAGCAGGTTTTCTTTTCTTGCTGGTCTGTGTCTCATCGTTTTGGCTCATTTGCCTTATATTGTAGTTTTGCGAGTGTTTTGTGGTGGTCTTTGACCTTAAGCCTACACTGCTTTTTGCAATCTTATTTTGCGCTTTTGTCGCTTTGCGGTAAAATTTTCCATACAATTGGTAAAGGCCATAATCCAAAATGGAGTTTAAATTGGAGGATTTTGTTAAGCAGCCTTCCCTTGATATTTTCCATATTTGCACAAAGGGGGATTTACTTGATATTGCTGATTGCGAACGCAGTGAGCCACTTACTATGACAGCAAGGGCTGAATGTCTGTGTGTCTGTGTGTCTGTGTGTCTGTCCCGCTGTTACACCACCCGCCCGCCACCAGAGGGCGCAGCTGTAGCACACACACACACACACAGGGCGCAGCTGTAACACACACACACACACACACACACACACAACCACACACACACGAGCTGCGTTCGCTTCCCGCGTTTGCGCGTCTTACTTGTCACTACAATATCAAAGTCCCAAGTACTAGAGCAAAAAAGACAAAGCCTGAGTTATGGGCAGCATTGTTTGACCAAGGTGTTTTGCCTGACCCTGGTATTGCTGCTTCGCCAGTAAAACTAACTGAGTCTGATGAAAGCATTAGGAGGTTGGAATTGGAGCTAGAAGGGCGCCGCCTAGACCTGCAGTTTAAGGAGCAGGAAAATGCAGTTTGAATTAGGCAGATGGAGTTGAATTAGGCAGATGGAGTTGGAGGAGCAGACCAAACGAGAAATACGGTTGAAAGAGTTAGAGCTTAACCATGCCTCTCCTCGTGTCATTGGTGCCCCTGATTTTGATGTTAACAAATGCATCCGTATGATTCCTCCATTTAATGTTAAAGATGTGGACAAGTACTTTACTCTTTTTGAACGTACAGCTGATACTTTGAAGTGGCCCAAGAAGGTTTGGCCATTATTGTTGCAGTGTGTGCTAACTGGGAAAGCCCAGGAGGCCTATGCCTCGTTATCACCAGATGACTCTCTCGATTATGAGAAGGTTAAAGGTGCGGTACTCAGGGCTTTCGAGTTGGTTCCCGAAGCCTACAGGCAGAAGTTCTGCAGATTAAAAAAAACTGACCATCAAACATTTGCAGAGTTTGGCCGAGAGAAGGAGGCCCTATTTGACCGCTGGTGTCAGTCATCAAAGGTCACAGAATTTGATCAGCTGCGTGAGCTCATCCTACTAGAAGAGTTTAAGAACAGCCTATCAGATAGGATTGCAACCTACTGTATGTTAATGAGCAAAAGGCTACTACTCTTTCTGCTGCAACTGTCCTTGCGGATGAGTATGTGCTCACCCACAAGGACAGTTTTGACAAGACTAATGTGTCCTCGGAGCGTGGTTACAATCCTCCATGGCGGAAGCCTAACTCTTCCCACTCAGACAAATCAGACTCTTCTCACACGGCCTCAGCAAAATCCTTTGCTAAACGGGAGAGTTAAAAACCGTTAAACTTGTGATTTTGCGATGTCCTTCCTTTATGTTGGGGTCTCCAATTCGAGCCACTTGTGTTTCTTATATACTTTGTTTGGAGACCGCAACATTAGACAAGAGAAGAAACATCATAAACCAGCTTGAAGACATTTAGGTTTTTCACTCTCAGATTTATCGACAGTGACTGACAGGCTTGTGACACTTAATGACAGACACTGTGGGTCAATGTCATGGTCAAGTTACTGACTTAACAACCATGATGCCTTAACACTGATCAGTGATCATGATGCCTGGCTTTTACAGTATGCATGCACAAGAACTACTCTGCTGACTCTGCTGATCTCATAGTGACACAAATGTACAGACGGTGTACTGTGTACAATCTGTACACAAATCTTTCTTATTAACAACCAAAATGTCCTGGTTAATTAAACCAACACAATGTATCCATTCAAAATTCAAATTTGTAAAATGTGATTTAAGAATTTATGACAATTTATTTTAGAGACAATTTCCTGTTTTGCCTACAGGAAAAGGTATACATTATGTTTTATTGTAAGGCAGGCTTATTAATTCCTTATTTTAAAACAAATGAACCAACCAATATGCCATAGCCAAAAAAACACCAGTGATTTGAAGACCAGACAACCAAGACTTTTAGTATGTCCCTAGAGTGCAGTATGTGTGACATCCACAGCAAATTCCACAGACTTCTGTGAATTCCTGTCATTTTTGAGTCTAGGTGTAGCTGCTGCAGTACTGCCTAAACATGGTTTACCATGAGAACTTGACAAACACACGCTTGTGCCCTGCAGGCTGCATACCATTACAAATATGAAAAAAAGAAAATTCCGTTTCACTGGGCTCATCATATTAGAAAGCTCTGGATTTAGAAAGTCTGTTTTCCCCTGAAGATATGCCCAACACTTGAACGGTCCAGGCCAAAAACTATACTTTTTTCAATAGTGATCACTGATCACTAGCTGATCAGTCAAAAATATGCTATTTTTTATTAAGCTTTATTACAGTTCAGTTCAACTGAGTGACATATGTTTAGTTCAACTGTCCAATAAAACTATACCAAACGTTATTCTACAATGTGATTATTTAATTTTAGCTGGCCAGCCAACTCCCGTAGCTTTCCTCTATGCCTGCCAGGCTGCCACAGTTGTCAACAAAACTTACCTTACCTGTCGAACCATTAACTGTCAACTATATCACGCGTCGTGGACACGTCAACCTTCACATTGCGTGTCTGTCTACAGTACACACGTTAGAAAGTTTCAATAACCAGAGTCAATGTGGGATTGTGGGGCATTATATATCAGAATCAGATCATATTCGCCGACAAGACATATGAGATAAAATCACACCGCCGTGCGTGTCCTCACCTTTCTCAACTTTCCAGAGTCATCAACTTCCCTCTCCAGCGCAGGGATCGAAACCTCTATCATGAGGGAAATCTGCTGCAGCATCATAAGAAACCTTAACAATGAATTAGCTACTATCTATCCGTGTGAGATCAAATCTGACACCACACCATAAGGGTGTCTTTCCTCGCTTTAAGCACTTTGTTTTGTGTTGTTGAGGAACTGAAATGGAGTGGTTTGATGATTCTCTCTCCGTGAGAAATCCTCCTCGGCTGCAGCAACACTGTGTTCCAGCTCCACCTACAAACTAATGAATGGGTGGGCAGCTGGCACGCCCACGCTCCTCCTGACATGTTTGACAGGAGAAATACAGTGGTTCTCAGTATTTATTTTTGTCAAGGAAACCTTGCGGACCACCATTTAAAAAGATTTTGTGCCAGGACCAGGCACCCCATAATCCCATTAGACATGTGTGTTGTTGTATCAGATCTACAAGCTCACAGTATCTCATCGCAAAGTAATACATTACTACTTTATTACTACTTACTACTACACTACATTAAATGTAGACCTATGCTATTTTCAAATAGCTAAAGTATTATAGGATTAAATAGCTTTAACTGAGTTTATGCTATTTGTTATTAGCTGTTTTTCTGGGCTTATACCCAGCTTTGTGTGCGTCTGTACCCCAGTCCCCAGTCACTAAGTTACACAAAAAAGAGAAATAAAGCTATATAATATAATATATCATAATATAGACTATAAAAAATCATACAGAATATATAAAACAGAAAAAGTTTGAAAAAGCAATAGACCGGGCACTCGGGAGTAAATAGAGGAATAGCCTTTATTTAATTAAAAGACAACTGCCAACATGTTTTGACCATGAAAGGCCTTTAGGGCAAAAAGACAGAAAAATAACAGAAAAAGTTGACTGAAAAAGATCAACTCTATTACCATTAAGTTTCAGAGCAGGTGAAAAGTTGATCGTTCAACATTATAGAAAACATGTTAGCCTATTGCAAATATGAGGTTTTTAGGAATTTGCTTTGGAGCATCAGCAGTGTCAGGTAGCCCAACAACATAAAGGAACAATAGTACAATACACTAGCTGGTTTACTGACAAAGTACATGTCCATACAGGACTTACACAGGTACATTGAACAGACACGGCAAACATGAGACAAGCGCTTCGGTTTCTTCAACATTACAGAGACTGAATAGGCATACAGCATGAGACAGATAGAGCATGGAGAGCTTTAGTAACGGCTTATAATAAAGCCTTTGTTCTGGAACAGACAACATCACAAACCCTTTGAAATCTAAAATCACTTCCTGATGTACAGGAACGCAAAGTAAACCCATCATCCATATACAGAAATACGGATGTAACACTGAGATCTGGTTCCCAAACTTTTTAACCCAAGACCCAAAAGAGGAATTAGACCCAAACTAGTGAAAATAGCAGATCTACAAGGCTACAACGTGTCGCTTCACACCACGTAGATTATGCTACTTTCACAAACTTCTTAAAATGTTTTTTAAATGTTGTGATTTTGTTTGTTTAAACTTTTTCAAATCTTCTAAATGTATAGGACCGAAGAACGTGAGTATTTACCCGTGACCCATAAAAAACACAAAAATCTGTAGTCTGCATGTTAATTTACAGGTTTGACTCACTGGTGCAAAGTTTCAACCTGAATGTTCTCAGGAAACGTTTTGTTTTGGAGTCAGATTAGTTTACAATCCCCTTGAGGGTAGGACCAGTTGTTCTTTTTTATCCTTTGTGCATGTAAATAAACAAAACTTAAACCTATACTGCACACTCAAACTTGTATTACAACTTTTAAAACATCAGATTATTTTCTTCTGAGTTTAGAAACATTTGTTTCATACTGTGGTAACACTGGTAATTAAAGTCCCTACCATGAAACCAAATCTCCTCAAACGCGAGACTAATTTGCAGTTTACAGTCTCACTCACTCTCTACCATGAGAGAAGGATCACAACCAACACGTTAACAAGGCACTAAACATGTGCATGCTGAGCCACAGCAGTCACATTGCTGTCGTCATATGATGTGATTTACAGAGCACTGGTTTCTTTAACTTCTGATGGATTGAGCGAATACTTTATGAACCGTTTTCAAATAGTACAGTGGGACGATTATACAATGATGCTATTGTTTCCATTGTGGTCCTGTGTGTATTCCCTATTCAGTGTATCCTGTGTATTCAATTCAGCTGCTAACTTCAACTAACAAGTTTAGCACGGTTTCAGTCACTCTGCAGAGCAGTGGTCTGCAGGTCTCGATCAGGGTGTGAATGGAGGATCTGTCTGTCCAATAGAGTTCATCTCCATGGTGACACAGAGTCACATGTGCTTCCTGTGAGCATGTGACCTGTGATTTGTGTCTTTGCTTCCTGGTTGATTCATGGTCTGTGTCTTATTTAAGCAGCAAATAAAGCAACTCAGTCAGCACAAAATGTGTGACCTTCTCGAGTCACAGTCCAGCAGAGTAAAAAAAGAAAATAAGTCAATGTTGATGTATGAGCGTGGGTTGCTTACGTCATGATGTGTGTGTGTGTGTGTGTGTGTGTGTGTGTGTGTGTGTGTGTGTGTGTGTGTGTGTGTGTGTGTGTGTGTGTGTGTGTGTGTGTGTGTGTGTGTGTGTGTGTGTGTGTGTGTGTGTGTCAGTTGCACACGTGCAACTAGTGTGTCAGTCTTCCTTGACTGCTAGTGTACAGCTCTAGTGTATCATTGTATCAAATCATAGTGTCAGCAGAACCGCACTTGTACACATTAACAAGGAAGCTGCACTTGACGGAGTGGAAGAATCCCCCCACACACACACACACACACACACACACACACACACTGCAATAACTTGCACGGACAAGGACATACATACTGCAAGACTACACATATACAGTATGCTCATACTGTAAAGTATCTCTCACACATATACACAAAAAATTATAAACATACAGTACTTTACCATGACGTAATGTGGACCAAGAATTATGACATGAATTTGGGGCACAATGACACATTGTCCAGCAGCAAACTCCTTGGTCAGCATAACTCCTACGATTGGCTGACAGGGACAACACTGGGCCAATCAGCAAGGGTCAGAGGCTGTCCTCTCTGTTGGCTACTGACAAACCCATCAGCTCTCTCTCTCTCTCTCTGCACGCGCAGTGCCATGCTGTTGTTAACTTGACCACAGAATATTTCTCTCTAACTTCCTCTCCGTTCAGCACACAGTGTCCAGTTAAGGGTCTAAACTGAGCCTGGCACAGGACCAGAACAAAAGAATGTGCACGCTAATACAGTTAGCGACAGTGGACACACACACACACACACACACACACACACACACACACTAATCCTAACACTGACCGGACACTGACCCGGCATTCACCCATTTCCAACCTATCATCATGATGATGAGTTCTGGCATTGATAGAAAGCCAGTAGTTTCTATTAACTTGGATTCCCAAGTGCTGATGTCAGTATAGGTGGACGTTTCTGAATATTGTACCATATTATAATGAGGCAAATGAGCATTAGTGAGGACCAATAAGAAGATAGGTTGAAAATGGGCGAAGTCGTCCTAACAACTATCACAATCTAACCATTGGGGTAAAGACATACACATAACACAATGTATCAATAAATGCTAGAAATAAGCAATACTCTAATAAAAAAAGCTCTAAATGCCATAACAATATTCAAAGCTAGAACTAATAGGCCTATACTTCCATCACTGGAGATATGAGAGGGGGTTGATGGGCTTTGATCTCAGAGCAGCAGCAGTGGAACATGGTATAAACATAGTTTATATATATCTTTAATGATACTTTATAGAATCAGTGCCAACAAAATGGACTAGAATTTCAACTTCCAACTTCAAGCTACTGTCCGACTCCTTGTAAATATATATTTTGGATATAGGCAACACAATAAGCCTATGGTTGGAAAAACAACCATAGGCCTATTGTGTAGCGGAGCCTATATCCAAAATAAAGATACTTCTAACTTGAAGTTGAAAGTTGAAATTCTAGTCTGGTTTGGGTCGAGACATTATATATTGTACACTGACATGTATTGTGGGGGTCAGACAGATCCACATCCACATCTTGACTTGATGTTTGTTAACATCATTTCATTGCTATGAACACGAATCCATTAAGGTACCTGCCTAGATTACCACCTAGTGGTCATAGTATGTAACTGTAGGCCTACCTGGTCTGGAGAGAAACTGGTAAACTAGACTAGAAAAGACAGGGAAGCAGGAGAGCTGAAGAGGGAGAAGATTAGTTATTGTCCTCCTATGTTTCATTTCATTTGTTTTAACACCTTTTACTACCGTTTTGATTTGGACACTAAAGCAATTGGGTAGGGTTAGCTTTGTTTGGTGGCAAGCAACGTAGGCTAATTACAAATCAAACCAGCAATACAAAATCATTAAAGGACAACATTTTTAATACGGGTCTATTTTATTTTATGTGTATTTATCTCACAGTCACAGAAGAGAACATGATCATAAAAAATATAGGCATACTACAAAACTAGACTAATACCAGCTTACAGGCAGCTATTTGTCAAAACGACATATTTATCTATACATTTCCAGGTGTTTCTACTTGACGAAGATGATCTCACAGTATAGCCTATAGGTTTAATATTCCTAGAATTGTTTAGCGCAAGTGCAACTTTTAATCCATCCATCCATCCATCCATCCATCCATCCATCCATTCATCCATCTCACATCACATCACATATTTTATAGTATCTAGTAACCCCTGTCCCCTGCCTAACCTTAGGGAAACTGAGGTCACCCCTGTAGCCTACAGGCCTACTATCACGGTTCTGTGCATATGGTGGCCAAAGCATCCCTGGAAGAACATTGCTACCCTGCTGTTGTTTTGTTCTGTGTGAACGATACGATGGAGTCAAGAGCCCATAGCCTGGGCGGATGGTCATACTGTGATTGGCTTGTTGGTTATTATCAGAGGAGGAGAGGACACGTCACATGTCAAAATACCGCGGTATGTTAAAATAAACCAAGAATATTGTTTTTGCTAACGGCGAGATTAATTGATTAGACATAAAATGTTTGTTTCGGTAAACAAAAAAAACATAAATATGTTGTCACTTTGCATGACGTCACAAGATTCACAACCAATTAACCAATGAGCGCGGCCGTCCAGGCCGGCTATGGGATCTAGAGAGTCCACACAGCACTGTTCTAATTCTCCATCGTTGTGAAGGAGATTTCAGTCCAACAATGTCTGCCAGCTCCGCGTTCAACGATGAGAAAGGAGGCTCCTCCAGCGTCGGGGAGCCCGAATACGGCCACGACCCGGCCAGTGGGGGGATTTTCTCCTCCGACTACAAAAGGTCTGTTCTCGTTTGGTTTTTATATCAGGCCATGATTTTGTATGTATTGTATCAGGGCAGCTTATGGGGGAGGTGCCGCGAATGTGTAATTTCCTGTCCTGGCAAGATGCATTAACATTATATAGGAAATGGGCTCCATTCATTACATGGCTCTAAATGTTATTATCTAAAAATAACAACGGCCTAAACTTTCTCAGACCTCCCCGTGATTGAAAGACGGCGGTCAACTTCAGAGCCTCAGCCAACGTCTGAGCCGTGATTTAATTATTTGCACACACACAGAGGGGAGCAAATAGCCTAAACCTAAACATTATTATTATTATTAGTAGTAGTATTATTTATGCTATCAATTGGTCTGTTGTTGCCATGTCTAGATTATATATGGAGACTTATTGACGTCAGTATAGGCACTGCAGGCAGTGGATCTTGCGTGATTCAGGAGTAAGAACATTAAGCAGTATAGCAGGGCGGCTACTGTCGTTTGTTTGTATTCAAGCTGGTGAAGCTGCTGTAGCTGCACTGCATTCCAATTTTGTATCGTTTGTTTGTTAATTTAATAAGAGGATGTGATTTGACTGTGTGTTGTTTTTCGGTTGGTTGTAGTAGTAACATTCAAACGGGCTCGTGATAACAGGCCTCGCGCTAGGGCAGCTCGTGCCGTTTCAGCACCAACCCTGTTGGACAGCGCGACTGCATCATAACATAGACTAGAGTTATAAGCATCAGACCGATTTAACCGAAGGCAAGAACTGAAGGTTTCATTTGGAATATTTAATTTGGCTTTTATTGCATCAGGCTATGAACATTAAAATGTTAATTTCAACAGAGGCCTGGCCAAGAAAAGAAATAATAGACTTGGCTACTGGTTGCAAAAGTCACCTCCAGCCTTGGTCTTGGGAAGTCACACGCAGCACCACATGGTTTTGGACTAATTTAGAGTGAATGCACTGAACTGCACAATCATCAGAGAATGTAAAAAATCTATATATCCTTAATGGATTACAGGGGTATATATATGTTATCCCCATGGGTCTGCATTGACCAATTGACCTATTGATTCAATAGAAAGATGTTATTGACTTTTTATTATATTACCATATTACTGTGAATCTTGCCATTATTCAGGAGGAGCAACACAGAATCATTGTCTTTCTTTACCTATACGTGTATATATTTGGTTGTTGTTTTTGCTGCGAGAGTGAGGTCTAGCCAACACCAACTCGGGATTCCTGGATCGCTGCCCTCCACAAATTCCTATCCAACATCAGGTTCTTGAGCTCTGCAGTGTTGTTAGCCCATAGGGTCAATTTACTTGCCTCAAGTTCTGGGTGCCTGACACAGTGCCCTGCCACCCTCAATATTCACTCTCTGACTTTGTCCGTGACCCGTGGTAGGTCCCCATAGAGGTCCACATTTCTATTGCAGTCCGTCCATGTGACACCTAGTGCCATTCATATTCAAACTAGTGAGTGAATAATGCATGTCATATCTGTCTTTGACAGACAGATATGATGTGATTTGACGGTGTTGTTTTTTTCAGTTTGTCCTGCCTGCCAGGCCTCGTGCTACATGTTTCAGCTTCACCCCTGCTTCACTCCTGTTGTTACACTAGACTAGATGTTGCTGTGTGCCTGCATGGTAGATTAGAACAGCAGTCTGGTGGTGAGGGGGTCAGCTACAGCACAGCAGTGCTTCTCAACCTTTTTAGCTCAATACCCAAAAGAGAAATGTGATGTCTCCCTAGGGGCTGGGACCCAATTCCCAATTCACCAAAAGTGAAAATTGCAGATCTACAAGCTCACAACACGTCTCTTGCTATTTTATAAATGTGCTATTTTCACTATTAAGTGTTTTAAAAAATATATATAATGTAGGCTAATTCATGACATTTATTTGATTGCTGCATTTATGTATGACATTCTTTTGTTTCATTTCATTTTTTAATTTGTTTTTAATTCATGAACTTTTGAAATAATAATAATTCTAAACAAAATGTAGGAAACAAATGAATGGGTATGCCATCACGACCCATACAAATTGGTCCTCGGCCCACATATGGGTCCCGACCCAGTGTTTGGGAATCAGTGAACTATACACAGCTAGTGAGACAAAGCCTTTTGACCAGCAGGGGGCGCCTGCTCACTGGATGTCCGGGGCATCAATGGGAGTGCTCTTTATTTTTTATTGAAGATTTGTTGGTTGAATCTAGCCTGGTTAGGTTGAATCCCCATCAGCGGCTTGAGATCAAATGGTGAACTTTGTGGCGCTCGGGTGGCACATGGGTAAAGTATCTCCCCTTCCAGTGCATCCGGCTTGGCTGAGCATCTATATTTTCCTTGCTCGGTGGAGGGAAGCGGGCGATGCACTAGTGACTCCTATATGAGCTGCGGGGTGGCACCTGCGGGGTGCTATGTCCCCCCGGTGTGGTGTGCCACATGCACTGGCAGGTGAGCCAGTAGGTTACATTAGCAGCATGCATGTGGCAAATGGCAATGCAGAAATGTGTGTGGAGGGTCCACTAAGGCGTTTTTAGTTTTAGTTTTAGTTTTTGAATTGTTTTCAATGGGAACTGTGTTTATTCTGCGCTGTGCATTCAAGTATTATAAGTGCTATCTAGAATTTTTTTTAAAAGAGTAAATGCTGAGTTGTCTCTCAACTACTGTTTCTGCACTTAAAGGATAAGTGCTCTGTTTTTCAATCCAGACCTTTTATTATTTATTTAGTCATGCCTGGAACAACCTCGCGATAGCATTAGTGCTGAGATATTTACCACATAGCTGCAAATTCTCACAGTCTGACTGTGTTTAGGCCTTCAGAATCTATGATATGTATCCTTAAAAAACAAACAAGAAAGCAGGAAACTCCCAATGCATGTGTGTATTTGTCTAGAGTAGTTTATTCAGACCATGTCATTATAATAATTTCATTTGGAAATATTTGAGAAATTGATGTTCCCAACCATTAAACTTCTGTGCTAGATTTCTAGGGAGGAGGAATGTCAAACCATGCAACACTGATCAAACCAATAATTTGAATAAATCAATAATCTTGTTGCTATAGCAACATCTAAAATGACACAGATGCTTTCCAGGTTTTAAAGGTTTAACAACGTATAGGCTTTCCTGGTCTTAACACTACGACGTCGGAGCAGCCGTTCTGACCGGATTTGAGATTTAAAAGTTTATTTTCTTAGCCCATGGAGTCCAGAGAAAGTTCCCCTTGCATGACTTTGTCTAAATATTCGATTGAAATCATCTCTGTTTTTTTTTCCATTTGAAACGTTTTGTAAATATGATTTTAGGCATATATCTCTTACTCAGTCTGGCTATAATCGGCACAATCGACCGCCGTCCCCCTTTCTCCCCCACTCGCCTTTTGTTTGCGCTGCTTGATAATGGTGTCTTTTATAAACCGATTCCTCGACATTTCCTTTTCACTTGATATCGTTTCGTAGAGAGGGCCTACACAACCGTTCTATATACCAAATGAAAGCCCCAATTCCGTAGTTTACATGGTATGTTGAATTTTTTTAAATGAGCAAAAAATGAGCGAGTTATGATTTAAAGAAAAGAGGGGTGGAGAAAAAAAAAGAACACACAACACAGACAGCTGGAGACGGCATTGTTCAAGCCTGCATTCCATGTCCAACGAATTAAATCATATACGTTTGACTGGTTAATTAACTTGGAATTTGTTTATTATTTTGATAAGATAATAGGAATATGAATACAATGATTATTATCCATGATGAGGGTGGGATGTTATTGAATGCATGCTTGGTTAGACTCGACCCGACATTTACTTTCCATGAAGCGAGAATGCTTGCCGATGCGCGATACAAAATAAAAAGTGTTTGAAATAATTCCAACCAGATAGACCTCCCGAACCTCTAAATGTTAAAGGTTATCCGTTACTATTGCACAAAATAATTTCACAATAACATACTGTAGGTACATTAGTAGACCTCCCTTTCATTTGTATTACAAAAACAGTGATGTGCGCATATTTGTGCGTCTGTTTGTTTGCTCTGCGGTGAGATGTTTTCACGAGCTGATAATGTGGCCAAATTCTCCCGAGACACATTGAGTACAATAGTGTCACTCTGCCCATTAATTCTGCCAGTTTATTGTTATATGGAACAGCTGCCAGGCTGCCTCTCCTGGTGACATCACAGGGTGGACTAGTTGCCCTATTGTTCGTGTTGACAAATCAGACAGCCAGAACTGTACCACTGTCAACACTCACAGGAGCAGAACTGAGTAAATACTGCTTCAGGCTGAGATCTCCCTTTAAGTCAACATAGACGGACAGACAGACAGACAGACAGACAGAAAAAGAGAGGAGTAAGAGATGAGACAGGAAAAGAGAAGGAGAGACAGTGAGAGAGGGAGCAAGAGAAATGAGCTTAAAACACAAACAGAGATGTATGCAAGCTGGTTCATGTCAGAACAAAATAAAGATTTGAAAGGGGTGCATAACTGGTTTGTATGTCCACTGTGTGTAATCACACAGTGCATGCATGGTTCGATTGTGTTCGGACTCGGAGTGGGAGTGGCAGATGGATGGCGGATGTGGCGAGTGCTAACGTGGTGACTGGGAGGCAGCTCTGCGTTTATGTGTCATCACTGCGAAAGAGAGAAAGGGGGAGAGGACAGAGACAGAGGAGGGAGGTGTGGGTGGGTGGGTGGAGGATGCGTGTGTGTGTGTGTGTGTGTGTGTGTCTGTGTGCGTGCGTGCGTGCGTGCATGCGTGCGTGCGTGCGTGCATGTGTGTGTGTGTGTGTGTGTGTTTGTAATATGTATGTGTGCGTGTGTGTGTGTGTGGGAGGGGGGATGCTAACGTGGCGACTGGGAGGCAACAATGTATTTGTGTCATCATCATCATCACTGTAGCAGAGATTAGAACACATACCAGCTCCGCAGAGACAGAGAGAGACAGGAGTATCAGAAGGAATAGCACCGCCTCAGAGGAGAATGCATGGCAGAAGAGAGGAGACAAACAGAAATTCCATGCCCCTCCTCCTCTCTCTCCTTCTCAACCCCCAGTCTCTCCCCTCCTCCTCTACTCACACTGAGCTCACCGTCGCCTCACTGGTTCCATTTCATCTGATACATTTCACACAGCTGGCCGGTGCCGTTGTCCAGGGCGACTAGGAGCGAGAGCGACCATAAAACAAGCTGCAGTTCCTGGAGCAGTTCCTGCAGCCACAGTCCTTACGCGGCTCCACTGCGGTCTGCTGACTGACTGACGAACCCTGCTGTCAACAGGCTCGCAGCCACTCAGGCACCCTGGGAAACGTCACCGTATAGAAGGCAACATCAGCGTTGAGAAATTCACACACTGGATGTGATTCAGCCAAAGGCAGAAGAACGCTCATAGCAGGAGACAGGATTGGATGTGTGACAAAGTGTGTCCGTGACGGAGCTGTAGGATTTCACGCATGAGACGTCTACACATTTCTTGGATCACTGGAACAGCTGCGAGATAAGACTCAACAAGCTTCACTGAACTGCTGTCCACTCCTTCCCTGGATTCTACAGGTTGCTATGTTTTTAGATGGGGCCCAGATTAATATCTTGTTCCTTCCTCTCTGCATTATTGTTTAATTTAGACTGTTCAGTAAGAGGCAAACAGAGAACGGCGGGCCCAGGAGGAAGGCTGTGACGATATCCGATAGGGTCAGCTAAGGTGGCCTTACGTGTCAGCAGGAACCCTCCAAACCCAGTTTAGAATGATTCTGGATGTGTGACTCTGTCTGTACACGGCTTGCTCGAGGCGACTTCTCCAATGAGCTTCACACATGCCTTTTCTTTTTTCCTGTATACCTACACAAGTCTCGACTACATGACCCATCGACGGATAAAACTTGTTTTCTGAATCGAGGACCAAGCTTTTTGACACATTTCAAACTTCAGTTAATTTGGCGGTAGAGAAAGTTTCAAAGATGACTCCCATGCAGAGGCTGATGCAGCTGCCGGCCAGCGCGGCCAACATGGTGAAGACGGTGCAGAGCCACGTCCAGGGAACGGACGAGGACAAGAGCCCCGTTCTGTCCCCGGACAACGCTCAGCAGAACTGGTACAACGCCATGCACGAGCCCGACGAGCTACGGCAGCTCCGGCCCGTAGGAGGAGGAGGCGGAGGAGGAGGTGGAAGTTTCGGCGGCGTGTTTGGAGGAGGAAGCAGCGGGGGAGATCAGGAGACGACGGGGGAAGACGGAGGAGAAGGCGGACTCAGCGGAGACATTAACAGTACCCAGCCACTGCGGTAGGATATATGGAGACCGAACGGGACTCCAGGGCCTGCATAAATCCCCTAAACCCTACAGTACACATTCAATATTAATTCAGCTGATTCCACCTGATTTCCACCTTGACTAACGGTGTTTACAAGAGAGTAAGATTTAGCTCCTAGATGGTTTCAACCCAGCGGATAAACTTGCAGTTCACAAGGGGTTTAGGCTTCATACACCTTAAAATGCAACTGGTAAATACAACCTCAAATTAAATAGTCATACTTGAGTGTCCAGTGAGAAATGTGGCCTAATTCAATTATGGGAGGAGGGTGAATAAGTAATCATAGTAAGGGCACATTAGTCCTTCTTCTCATATTGAATGTTTCTGAAAAGGCTTTTTATATAATTTATTGCTCTCACAGAAGCAGACTGAAATCATTTTCACTCAGCCTTGACAGCTGTGCAACAAAAATGGTTTACTTTCCTAGGAGTGTCATCAGCATTAAATATCTGTTTGTGTACTACAAAGTGGCAAAAGGGAAAGCGTGAAATGTATATTATGCAACACACTTCACTCCACTGATATCCTTTCACCAACAAATGTAAATCAAATATATGTCTATGCAATAAGCAAATGGACCTCTAGTTTATATGCAACTATATACAGCATGAATCCAATAATTCTATTTCATTCATTAAAACCATAATACAATATAGATTCAAAGTAAATCTAAATGTACACAGCATTGATTAAAATAATACCAAGGAGCTGGAAACGATAACCTACTACTGTATTGAAGTGTTCAACTGTAGTGGCCTAAGTGAACAGAGACTGTGTGGTGCCGACTTCTTGACGTGGACTCCCAGTAACGTGAGCAGCAGTGGTATTATTTGGTAGTTAAATAATTCAGGGTTAGATGGAGACAGAGACACAGGACACCTGCTGCTGCAGGTATACAGTTACAGCATAGTCTCATTGTGACAGTGACACAGTAGGACTGTCATTTTTCCTTAAGGTAGAGGGAACGTACTTCACAACAATGTTACATACTGACCATAAAGTACCTTGTGATAGAGTATGCAGGGACTGATTCACAATTATGTGTACGCTTACACCGATTTTACATTTGAATTGATTCACATGTGCATGCATCGCTGTGACTGTAAACATGTTTCTACAGAAGTACTGAACCTTTTTGACTGCAGTGTAGAAGTTTCATCTTTCATTCGCCGATTCACATCACTGGCAGTTTCCTTATCCTTTTATTTTCTCCGCCGGTCCGGGGGAGATTATGTTTCCTCCCCTGTCTGTTTGTCTGGGACTAATCTTGCAAACTACTGGACCGATCAGCACCAAATGTTATGCGCAGGCTTCCAGTAGGCCAAGGAAGTACTATACATGTTCCACACATTTTAATATATTGGAGTGATATGTCATAAAAATAGTATGTGTGTTTCATGTCATCAGTGACTGAGCCAATAAGCAATTTCGAATGGTACTTGACCCACCAGCCTATTTGGGGACCACAACGGAACGATGCAAGTTGTGAATGCATCCACCAACCGGTTATGCAATACCTGTGGTACCCATTACCACCGTTACTCTATAAGCGGGCAGCGGCCTACTCGGGGACAATATACAGTATGTAATGTAAAATACAGTACACGATGAGATTAATACTATATATGATGAGTTTGCCGGTGGTAACCACTTTCATTTAGATGAGAGATCGTTTTTTGTATTCATCGAATAGAGAGAGGTAGAAGAGCATAGTATACAATGCAAGTTGGGAACAATGTATGCCCCACCTGTTTATCCAATACTATTGTACTTAGGGAACCCATATCTCTGTCTTTCACTTTTAAGCCCAGATGGAGAATTCTATTCTGTACATCTTTGACGTGTTTTCGTGACACCCACCTCTCTAGTATACAGTATGTGGACATGTTACTACTGCACGTTACGCTTGACGCGTCTCACGGCCCACCATCCAAGCAACGTGTGACGCATTTGTGATGCCCACCGCTCCATTTTGGGCATGCTACATTTGACGCTTGTTTATGACACCCCACGTCTCCATGTATGGTCATGTTACGCTTGTGACACCCACGTCACAAGCAGTCTACAGTAGACCCAGGACATAGGATACGATTTCATATAGGATGGCATTTTGAAACACCATAACCATATTTAAAGGACCACTTCACCACTTTTCAACCTATCTTCATATAATAGGTCTTCACTAATAATCATGATAAAATGGCACGATTTTTTCTACTCCGTCTGTGTCTCATAGGAGGGCTGTGGGCAGTTTAGAAACCGTCTTCCAGTGACATCATCATTAGGCAGATTTTTTTCATTATCGTGAGAACGATGGCTTCCATTTTCGCATTGCAACTTTTCAGGACTAGAAAGCCTGCAGTTTCTATTAGCTTGAATTCCCCATCGATGATGTCACTGGAAGACGGTTTCTAAACTGCCCTCCTATGAGACACAGACATGATTATTATGATTATTAGTGAGGACCTATTATATGAAGATAGGTTGAAAAGTGGTGAAGTGGTCCTTTAACTATATTAATTCAGCCTGTTGCCTTGCTAGCTGCTGCGTCAGGCTGAACTGAAGTACCGTGGGTCAACAAACAGCTTTCCCCCTCCTCCTCTCTCTATTAGATGCTCTTCTACCCCTCTCTATTCCATGAATTAAAAAATACGACCTCTCATCTAAATGAAAGTGGTTGCCAGTGGTAACCACCGGGAAAACTCATCATGTACATTATTAATCTCATCGTGTGCTGTATTTCTTACGTTACATACTGTATTCAACCACCTACCTCATCGTGACCACTGAGTTGTTTCAACACAATTCCTACAACAAGGAGAGATAAAGTCAGTCTGGAAGAGGCATGAGCCATTGGTACATTTAGGCCTGACGTCGAAATAAAAAAAAGTCTTCTGAAAGAATATATATTCAAATATTTGTGCCGTATTTTCACTGGTTTTTCAAAAATAGCAGACCTACAAGAGTGGCGCACTACGAGCTTGTAGATCTGCTATTTTTCAATAGCTAAAGTATAACATAATGCTTGGTTAAAACACCAAAAGGGGTTCCCGTCTAGAATGGGCTAGTACTGTCTGTCAATCTACAAGAGAGACGAACCACTGGTATGTCAATCTAGGTGTAGGAGATGGGCCACTGTTATTATGCCTGCACTGTAAAAGAGAGATAAGCTACGGCAATCTCTGAACTACTGGCACGTCAAATCTATAGCAGAGAGATGAGCCACTGGTTTTTGAATCCACAATATAGAACCATCACGTGAATCTAGAAGAGAGTTGAAACACCGGTGCAGTATGTCTGGATGCTGAAAAGGTATAGGTAATAACATTTTCTGATTGAAGCCATTTGAAGGAGACTGAGAATGATGAGACGGTTGAGAATGGGAGGCACAGGAAGGAAAGCAATGGTGGGAGTTAAAGGGATATTTCACTTTCAAATAAAATAAACATTAAAAAGAATTATGAAAAATTCATGAAAAAAGTAATGTATTAATGGAAAGAATCACAGCCCCCTCGTGCATTAGAAGGACCTTCTAATGCGTTAGGGCCGGCCATGATTTTCCATGACTCTTTTCAGTAATTTTTCATACATTTCTTTAATGTTTATTTTATTCTTCATGTGACCACCGCGCTCTGACTTTAGGTGCGTTACCCGTTCAAAACATATCAAATAAATAACGGTAGTGGGTCGCACACACCAAGACTGCAGTTCAAAACATTTATTTCATTTTTGAACAGGGACAAACGTTTCGGCTATCCAGCCTTCATCAGTGTGCACTGATGAAGGCTACACATGAACACATCATCTTTTCAGACATAGATTAGTAACAGAGATAACATCTTTGACTTGCTGCTTGAATCCTAAAATAATCCATTACTATCTGGCTTTTCATATCAGCTGTCATGTGATAACTAACGTTGATTTATGTTGTGAATTGATTCTTTGTCTGATAGAGATAGTCAATTATTTCCACACACACGCACGCACGCACGCACGCACGCACGCACGCACGCACGCACGCACGCACGCACGCACGCACGCACGCACGCACGCACGCACACACACACACACACACACACACACACACACACACACACACACACACACACACACACACACACACACACACACACACACACACATGTATCAATATTTATAGAATGAAAAACATGGTTAGAAATGGAAAGACTGCAATCTGCATCTATGGATTCTATGCTGTTGACAGCAGAGTGGACAGCTGTCACAACAGATACAATCACAGTGGGACCTTCCTGCCTCAATGAGACATCTAATCAACCATCAATGTTCAAATTGTCAACACGTCGAGGAACATTATGTAAACAGAGTTGTTGTGAAGGGCGTGGACAACAAAAAAGTCACATACTGTACTCTTTTCGTGCCAGTGAGACTATTTTGTCTAGATCAAAAATGTCATCAAACATTCATTGAAAGTCTTCTTAATCATTTATTTGCTGGTTTATTGGATTTTTATTTGCTGGTTTATTGAGTTATCTAGGAAGGACAAGAATAGCCTAAATGAAATTGTGAAAGTCTCCTCCGAGATAATTGTAGCAGACTTGTGCTCCCTCGTGGGAGAAACAGGTGGCCTAGAAAGCAGAAGGAATTATCGGCCAATCTGACCATGTTGTGTCCGGTGAATTCACTATAATGCCCACAGGCCAGCATTGCAATGAATGGGCCCCTTAGGAGACCAGACCACTACACTAAAGGCCATTCCTTCTGCTGCCAGGCTATTAAATGCCAACATTATTGATATGAACCATCCATAACAACATTGCGGAAGTGAGACACATGACATCAGTACATTCATGCAATCAATGCTCTCTTCTTTCCAGACATGATGACCTGAAAGAGATGCTGGACAGCAACAAGGACTCTCTGAAGCTGGAGGCTATGAAGAGGATTGTAGCTGTGAGTATGAGGCAGTGGTGGGAAAAGTACTCACATCTTTTACTTAAGTAAAAGTCATTAATACTGCAATGTAGAAATACTCTGTTACGTTAAGTAAGAATTCAAAATGTACTTGAGTAAACGTACAAAAAATTGGTATCAAAATATACTTAATACCAAAGTAAAAGTACAGTACCCTGTACCCATTATGTAGAATGTCCCATTTCACAAGTTACTATAAATGCATCGCATTGTGAGTCACAACGCATTGTGAGCTTGTAGATATGCTATTTTCAAATGGCCGAAATATACACGTGAAGTGTGTTTTGTAGGCTAATCATCAAAATATCTACAAAGTAACTAGTAACTAAGGTTTTCAAATAATTGTAGTTGAGTAACTACTACTAGTACAATATTTACCTCTGAGATGTAGTGGAGTAGAAGTAAAAGTACTGAATACTCCAGTATAGTTTTTTTTTTTAACTAACAAAAAACAAACAATATCTCAAAATTGTACTTATTCCTGTATAAGTACAGCACTTGAGTAAATGTACTTAGTTACTTTACAACACTGATATGAGGCTAATATCAAGCACTATGAAATATATAATAGTAATTATTCATGATACACTATACTATATATAGTATAACGTCCTAGAAGTAGAGCTTTAGACAGACTTAGATGTAGTAGCTCCAGCTTTCAGATGGAAACTGCAGTTAGCTGTTAAATATTAATCCTGCGTGTCTCTTTACTACTTCTGAAGCTCTTGTCTTGTACCTTCATTATTCCTTCACAAAGGAGGAGAGAAGAGGAGGCTATACGGGGAGTAAAAGAGCAGTGTTTATGTTTAATTATACGTAGCTTAATTTATAGTCATCATTGATAACGGCAGCAGCCTGCCCCGGCTGCAGTTCCACACAAGTTCAGCTCTGAACTGCACCAGTGTTGTGTCGGTCACGAGCGAACGAACGGCTCAAATGAACCAGTTCTTTTTGGCGAATGAAATGAACTAGGTCACTTCAGTGAAAGATCCGTCCAGTCCTTTCAGTTGCAAATGTGATGTGCCTCTTTCCTCATTGCACAAGATGGAGGGCGGGTCCGGGCTCTCCCGCAGAAACAGGCAAAGGAGGAGAAGGAGGTGACTGACTGACTGACTGACTGACTGACTGACTGACTGACTGACTGACTGACTGACTGACTGACTGACTGACTGAGAACGAAAAGGGATTATCGTTCACTCTCTGAACAAAGTGCTGTGACCGGTCCCCCCGGGTGTCTACACAATGATGCCGTTGTGAGCGTTCTAAAGACACTAACCCAGGTCTATGATTTCCAAGTATGAATTAACCCAAGGCTTAAGTCATAGATTAATATGAAGTGAGGTTAAACTCAGGGACGTCGCTGACGATTTGGTTGCCCTACTCGCATAATATTTGTGCTGCCCCCCCCCCCTCCTGACGAGAGTGCTGCGTTACCTTAATTAGCTTCAGTGCAATTCTGTCGACTACCAACTTGAAATCCAGAGGGTCATATCTATTTTTATCCACTCTTAAAAAATAAAAAACAAGACAGAGGAAAAACTGTACTGTGTGTGTGTGTGTGTGTGTGTGTGTGTGTGTGTGTGTGTGTGTGTGTGTGTGTGTGTGTGTGTGTGTGTGTGTGTGTGTGTGTGTGTGTGTGTGTGTGTGTGTGTGTGTGTGTCGCACACAGATGATAGCCAGAGGGAAGAATGCATCAGATCTGTTCCCTGCAGTGGTGAAGAACGTTGCCTGCAAGAACATTGAGGTCAGTGAGAACATTGATTACAATCTGGTTCATTTATTTTCAGATGGTTCTCATTCAGCTGGTGTCTTTCCATGTAGTTTTGTTTTGTTTTGCTTTAATATGTTTACTGGCAGAACACCTGCACTACATCACCCCCTCATACACAGATATGCATTTATACACGAATGTGTAGGATAAGCTAAGGCAAGCCAACCCATATTTTTGGTTGTTTATTTCATTATAATTAATTCCTCTCAAGTTCATAGTAGAGTTCATGGGATTACAAGTTAAATAGTTAAAAAGATAAAAGTTCATGCAGAAGTGTATTTAATTTTGTATGTAATGTTAGTGTTTTCTACTAAAATAGTCACTGTGTTCCTTGCCTGCCACATACACATACAGAGCTATGGCTCCACTGCACCACAAGGGGCTATTACACTCAAGTGAGCGCTACAGGATTCTGTCAGTCATTGAGGAAGCCAGTATAGTGAACGATGCACTGCAGGCTGGGCAGAAACGTGTCTTAATCATAGGTCTTAACTCCTCCAATACTGAGAAAGAGATAATGAGATAAACTTACCTTTGCACAGGTAGCCTTGCCCGAGATAACGAGATTTGATTTATTGTGGTTTATCCAGAAAAAAAGCATTTTTTAGCTAACGGCCGGACGGACGGACAGACGGACAGACAGACAGACAGACAGACAGACAGACAGACAGGAGACAAAAATTACATGGCTTTATGTCTCTCTCTGTATCTCTCTGTAGGTGAAGAAGTTGGTGTATGTATATTTGGTGCGTTATGCAGAGGAACAACAGGACTTGGCTCTTCTCTCCATTTCTACATTCCAGAGAGGACTGAAGGTAATGGAGACTCACAGTTGCAGTAATTACATTCAGAACAAGTTTGCTCATTAGTTTTAATGAGCAATTGTGTTTCACTTCTTAACAGTCAGTCTGTCAATTACATTCTGAACTTGAGGTGATCTCTATGTAAATTGAAGACATCGTTAAAATAATAGATTTCAATTTAGAAAGAAAATGTACGGTCCAAAGTTGCTATCCTCCAATAAGAACCAGACTTTGTTTTCATTTATTTTTGTTCAATCGGCCCTTTTGGAGGAGCTAATGGTTGTCAGTTTTGTTATTTTTATAATTATGATTCAAAATCGATAGGTTCTCCTAAATTCTAAACAGAACAATGAATGTGTTTAATTTCTGGTTTGTAGGATCCAAACCAGTTGATCAGGGCCAGTGCTCTGAGGGTTCTATCCAGTATCAGAGTGACCATCATCGTCCCCATCATGATGTTGGCCATCAAAGAAGCTGCTTCAGACATGTCTCCTTATGTCCGGAAGACTGCTGCCCACGCCATCCCTAAACTATACACGTAATTATACATATACTATACTTACAGCTATTCTGGAGATCATATCATATTATACATAAACTATACAGGCAATCCAGAGATCAGATCAGGTTGTACGTGACCCATAGCCTGGCTTGGCCAGCCTCATAGCGGAGATTCACTTAAAATTTCTCCCCGCATATGAGTCTGGTGTCGGGCCCATTGGCAGGGTCGGGCCCATTGGCAGAGAGTATGCGGAAGCTGGCGAAATCAGAAAATGACCAGAGCCAATCAGTGACTGTGTTTCAACGGCTGTCCGTACAACAGTGAAAAGCAGCCTCTGCTTGGTTCATATGGCAACATAACATTCATGCTAAAAGTTTACACAGAAACGATAAGAACAGCAGTTATTTCAGATAAGTAGAAACTAAACAGACCTTGTTGTTTTTATCGCGGTATCTTTCATGCATGAGGAGAAGACTAGTGCACTTGTGTGGTGTAGTCAGCTTTTTGTCTGTCAAGGCAACTACTAACGCCCACTTTTCATGCTGCCTACTATGGGCCCGACTCCAGACTCATGCGGGGAGGAATCTTCAGTGAATCCCCACTATGAGGCTGGCCAAGCCAGGCTAGGGTGAGGTGGTGTAGGGCTAGATCATATCATATCATGCGGGTGGTCTGAGGAGGATAGCTGGAAAGTCCATGCATTCATTCATTCATTCAACGGGAACCTCCTCAGGTGAAAAGAAGCGGCTGTCAACTCTATCGCTAACAACTGGGTGTATTGGAAGAGGCATGCGGTTGTCTACATCCTCCCAGGTGCAGGTTGTTCAGCACAATAGTGGATAATTACCGGTGTCCGAAATTAGAGAGAAAATTAAAATAATAAACAGAGTTTGTTTTTAAATACAAATTATATAAGTTATTTTGTTGTTCCGTAAACTTTATTTGTGAGTAGGGCTCAGAACATGTTTATGAGATATATTTCTTATTGCATTCTCTCCACTGGTTCCAACAACCCTTCAACTACCGATTAGCGTTGTCTTCTGATCAGAGTTGGACATCATCTACTACACTGACTGATCCAAAAACGTTTCATTTTAATGCTTTCTTCAGGGACCCCTCAGCTGAGAGAGATAAGAAGCAGGGACCCCCACTACATATTAAATTCACGTTTAACGACCTCAATACTTTGTAAATTTGGCCATTTGGTTCGGTGCTCTTTTCTTTTAAACCTGTAGGCCTACACCAAATCTCTTCATCGAAAACGCATCAAAGACGTGTTGTGAGCTTTGTAGATCTGCTATTTTCGGGCTAATGTTCCCCCAAGAATAGGGATGCAGTTGTGAAGGTTCAAGTGGTTAATGTAAAAATTAAAAAATAAAGTCCCTATCACACAAAGATTTGGCATCTCTGAGGACCCCCTGTTGAAGAGCCCTGGTGTCATAGAAAGCATGAAAGCATGTGTAGAGTTCTCCTGTGACCCCTAGGGTAGGTACCCTCACAAAAAACATGCAGTAATCCTAGTCTCTAACCTACCTCCCCCTGGCCAGCCGGGGCGCCTGATGGAGGGGAAAGGAACTGGTCGGAATAACGTGTTCCTTCCACGCGTTACGTCCGGCCCGGGGAAACTCCCCCCTGTCAGGTGAAAAGAAGCAGCTTGGACTCCACATGCATAGAAGGAAGCATGAGGTCATTCCGCTGCCCCCCAGGTTGGCAGAGGAAGTGTAGCACCCAGGATTACATTAGATACCTATAATTGACACTGGGTGAAAAAATGGGTTACAAAATCGTGGGATAAAAAAAAGAAAAAAAGAAAAGAAAGCATGAAACATTATGATATATGTGCAGAATGCCTCCATGTGTCCCTGTGTTCTCCTCAGTCTGGACCCAGAACAGAAGGACCAGCTCATAGAGGTCATCGAGAAACTCCTGGCTGACAAAACCACGGTGGGTTCATAACTATGTTGATTTTGACAGCAAATTTTGGTCTGAGGCTTCGTCCGAATGCATTGACTCATCCCCGACCTACTTCCTACTCCCCATATGGGGATCCAGATTTAGTGGATTACAATAGTGAAGATTTCGGATAATGCTCCCTATACTGTATATACAGTGCACTATAATAGTGAACATTTTGAACACTATACTCCCTATATGGGGATTCAATAAATAATAAACTTTCCAATGATTTCCAATTTATTATTATTATTATTATAAATACATACCGGTAGTTAGGAGGTTTTTATGCAATTCAATAAAATAATGTTATATAAATAGATTTTTTTAAATGAATGGATGGAAGGAATGAATGAATGAATAAATTAATTAATGAAAATATGTTTGTGCAGGCATTTAGGCCTATGTTTATGATAACATTGGTTATTCTTATAACATATAACATAATTATTATAATGATTATCGATAAATAAATAATAACATTAGAATACACAATAGAGGCCCAGGCCGTAGCGTAACGGTCTGGGCACCGGACTGGTAATCCAGTCGCAGTGTGCCGCGGGTTCGACTCCCGGACCCGACACGGCCTTTACTGCATGTCATCCCCCCATCTCTCTCCCGTTTCCTGTCAGCCTACTGTCTGTCCCTTCAAAAATCAATAAAAGGCGTAAGCCGCAAAAAAAATATCTTAAAAAAAAAAAAGAATACACAATAGAAATACAAAATGGCGGAACCCCCCCAGTGCACTATATGGGGCATAGGGGATGAATTAAGTGAGTCTATTGAAAAAGAAAATAATAATATATTTTGTCTTAGTTTTAGTCATCATAGCTTAGTTTTTATTTAGTTTTCGTCAGTGAAAACAGGTAGACGACAAACATTTTTCGTCGTAGTTTTAGTCTTGACGAAATTATCACTGTGTGTGTGTGTGTGTGTGTGTGTGTGTGTGTGTGTGTGTGTGTGTGTGTGTGTGTGTGTGTGTGTGTGTGTGTGTGTGTGTGTGTGCATGTGCGTGTGTGTGCGCTGTAGCTGGTGGCTGGGAGTGTGGTCATGGCGTTTGAGGAGGTGTGTCCTGAGCGTAACGAGCTGATCCATAAGAACTACCGCAAGCTGTGCAACCTGCTGATTGACGTGGAGGAGTGGGGCCAGGTGGTCATCATCAACATGCTAACGCGCTACGCTAGGACCCAGTTCCTCAACCCCAACATGAATGTGAGTGTGTTCTCCTACCTACATACGTCACGTCCAGTACGTGTTCAGTACAGTCTAAATACATTTACTTAAGTACTGTACTTAAATACGATTTTGATGTATATTTGTACTTTACTAGAGTATTTCCAATTTCCAATACTTTTACTTCTACTCCCCTACGTCTCAGAGGCAAGTATTGTACTTTTACTCCACTACATTTATTTTAAAACTTTAGTTACTAGTTACTTGGATTATTATTACAAAATATGAAACACTTAAGCCCTTTATACATTGAGCTTGTATTTGTATACCGGTACATTTCAAAACTTCAAATGGCACATTCTGCACAGTGAGTGCTTTCTATTTTTGATATATATTTTGTCATATATTTTGATGACAATATATTTGTACTTTTACTCGAGTACAATGTCACGTGGTTCCTTGTTTGACCCGGCAAAAACTCGGACGTGTGTCTCAAAGAATATGATTATTGGCAGAATCATGGAAATCATTTTGAATATTTGACGGCTCCGTTTAACATTTTCACAAGAATGGATGTTGCAAATACCTGTCATCAGGAATGGTGAAAAATGTACTTTTTTTGTTCATTTAATTAAAAGTATCAATATAGAAATACTGTTACAAGTAAAAGTCCAAAATTCAAAATGAAGTACAAAGATATTGGTATCAATTAAAACTGTACTTAAAGTAACAAAAGTAGAAATTATGCAGAATGTTCAATTTCATAAGTCAAATGTAAAGAATCTTTTGAAAATAGCCTCCTTTTCCTCTTTCAAACTCTTCCTCTTTTTCTGCTCAAATCATTTTTTAAGTCACTTGAAGCAACTATATTAACTTTTATTTGGGCAGATAAAACACACTGCTCATCACAAAGACCAAAGATCCCCAAGATGGCGGTTTCGCTCTACCTAATATGTTACTTTATTATTGGGCTGCAAATCTCCAAATGATAAAGAAATGGTATCATTCCCCTGATATCATCTGGTGTAGTATGGAGGCGAACTCCTGCGTTAAATCCTCTCTCCCTGCTTTACTTTTTACCCCCCTACCAACACAGTACTCACAATACACCAATAACCCTGTAGTCCTCTCTTTAAAAATATGGAATCAATTCCGACAACACTTCGCCCTGAAATCTCCCTCGGCTCTTATCCCCATTTGTAACAACCATTTGTTCTTACCCTCTACAAGTGGAAGGAGACGGGCTTGGTCTCTTTTAGAAATGTATACAGTGAAGGATTTTTTTTTTTTCACAGTTTTGTTTATTCAAGATTCAGGATATACAGTAAATCAAATAATGACAGTATATGTGACACACCCATATGGAACACATCAAATAGATAACATGTAAAATGTTGTGAGCACCATACACAAAATATTGTGTTAGCATAAAATAAAAATACAAAAATAAAATAAAAAGTTGCATAATCCTAACCCTGAATCAAGTTTTGAAACAAAAACAAGACAAACGTACGACAAGACAAGGCAAGACAAGACAAGACAAGACAACATGGCATGGTCATTGGTCACCCTTCCAAAACATAATGTACGTGGCAGTGCATCCACACATGGCTCCTAATAATAAATATACTGAACAACCCAGCTGCGTCAGGAATCTAGCATGCTCAGATCCAGGATTAAACTCATTCAATCTGGAATAGCTTGGAACTGCAAGTCAGTGAAGGATTTTTTAGCTCGTTGGGAGGTATTGCTACTATACCTATCATATAACAAATTTGAGTCTGTTTGGGTTTTTTCAACTATGTAACTTTGCCAGCACCCACTTTACATCCTTTCCTACTTTACCCAGTAAAAACATCTTAGAGACTATAATGGCCCCTTCAGACTCTTTTGAACAACATTTCTTCAATCTATAGCTCTCTTGTTTCTTCCCAAACATCCTCACTTTTTGGACTGAAGTATACATGGGAAAGAGAACTTGGCATTGAGCTGGGGGAGGATTTGTGGAGCGAGGCACCCGTATGTGTTTAATTCAATTTAAAGTAGTCCACAGGATTCACTACACTAGGGCCAAGCTGAGCTTGTTCTCTGATACAACAGACTCCTGTACTAGATGTCATCTGTATTTTGATACCCTGTCTACGGTTCTTGGTTCTTCAGTCCCTCTCTGCCCATTGATTGCTATTTTTGGTGTGTCTCCTGTGGTAGGCAGACTCAATAAGTACCAGAAAGATTTGATTGCATTCGCTTCTCTTATAGCTAGACGGCGCATATTGCTACAATGAAAGAGCCCTAGAGAAAATAAAATTTGCAGTCAGAGGCTCCTTGAATGGTTTCCACAGAACCTGGGACCCTTTCCTCGCATATATTAACTCATAACGCATTGGAGAAATAGCTGAAATATAGTGCTAAAGTGGTAAATGTATGTTTTGTAATAATCAAAATCTACAAAGTAACTAGTAACTAAAGTTTTCAAATAATAAGAGTATGTAATATATAATAGTAATTATTCATGATACATACATTCATGTAAGTAGCCCTGTAATAAGTGGGATAATGTCTGGCTAGCTGGTCATTGTTGGGAGATAATTCACCCGTTGTTGGGTGAATTATATATATACAACATAACTATTACTACAGTTTTCAAATAATTCCTGTAAAAGTACAGGAAATTTGAAATATTTCAGTAAAGTAAAAACAATCCTCAAAATTTCACATGAGTAAACAGTAATTGAGTACTTGGTTACTCTACACCCCTGAACAGGAGACGCTCTTAGAGGAGGGTGACAAGGCCTTCTACGGCTCCGACGACGAAGACGAGGACGAGGAGAACGATGAAGAGAAGGAGAAGAAGGTGGAGGCAGCGCCGCTGGCCAAGAGGAAGCCGTACGTGATGGACCCAGACCACCGTCTGCTGCTCAGAAACACCAAGCCACTGCTGCAGAGCCGCAACGCTGCGGTGAGGACAACGCTCACTTTATACACTATATTTAACAGCAATATTAGGCTAATATAGGTACCAACATGTATGACAAGTATGAATAGTATGAATAAGTATGTTATAGGCTATCCATCTATCGATACAGACAGACAGACTTTCTGTCTTCACAGACACAGTGTGTCTCATTGGCTGTAATACAGACCTTCTGGTCGCAACCCCGTTCATACTGTATGATGTCCAGTCGGCGAGAGAGCCAAATATCAAACCTGCTACTTATTCAGAAACGCTCATGAAGGCATCGCCGCATCAGCCGCCGGATCTTCTCAAAGAGCCTTTCACACACAGCGAGCAAAACCTTGGTGATCAAAGACCAATCTTTTTTGGTGCGTTTTGTCGGTGAGTGCCAAAAAAGCTCCCTGACAGCATAATCGGAGCAAATATCGTGCAATGTGCAGGGGCCATAACCGTCGTTCAGAACTTTCCAAATTTGTGTATCACTGGACCCCTTTAGTCGTACAGAAACAAAAAAATCACACTTGTGTGAAGTGAGGGGCGTCTTATCATCATACATCATCACATTCCGTGCTCAGCCAATCATGTGGTACAAACACACACACACACACACACACACACAAAGCTGTGCACAGGAGGGGCTAGCACCCCTCAAAATCTGCTGTGCACATTTGTGCTCCCAAGAGAAAGATGCCAATCAATGTTGATTGATGACTCCCATGACTATAGGGTTGTGATCCTTTTAGGATTTTAACGATTCCGTCTTGAGAGTGTATGCAATTCGTACACTCTCAGAGCTATGATGGTCCATGAAATTTAAACGTTTGAGAACCACTAGTATTGTAAATGTACAGTATAGCAGACGTGAAGTCCACATACCAGCAGTATGAACCTCTTGCACATGCACATACTGTAACAACACAAAATGTTCCAGGTGGTGATGGCGGTGGCTCAGCTGTATTTCCACCTGGCTCCTAAGGCAGAGGTGGGGGTGATTGCCAAGGCTCTGGTCCGTCTGCTGAGGAGTCACAGGTCAGTTCAATGCTCTACTGTCTCTCAAAACCATATCTCAATATTAATAGTCATATTTTCATTACATTTACTGTAGTTTACAGACTTATCCACGGCAACATAATAGAAGAGCAACTGTAAACACAGGTTTTATAGCAATTGGAGTGACGCTTATTCGTTTACACCCAAATCTGTGGTGGGCCATGCCGTTTCGACAAAGCTGTCGCCTCTTTTTAAAATATTTTTGGAACAGCTTAATTAAATATATCCAGGGTGGTGATATTTGACATATTTAGTGCCAGAACGCTGGTTTCCCTTCCAATAAAAACATTTGCACTTTGGCTACCAGTGTGCGCAGACACCTTTCATGTCTCTCGAAGACTGGTCATTTGGATGTTTTGTCAAATGTATCAATGTCATTGATTTATGGTGAAATTTGCACCACAGACCCATGCACGTGTTTGGATCATGGCACCCGTGATTTCAAAATACGTTTACACACTTGTTCCAACAGTGTTATTATAATAAAATATATCCTTTCACCTGTTCGACAGCAGGGACAATATCACTATAGCATCATTTTACATATTGTGTTGATTGTATAGGAATCAGTGCTAGTGTGTGGGGCGGCACATTTTCAGTCGTGATATTTTATTTTGCTTTAATCCATGCACACACACACACACACACACACACACACACACACACACACACACACACACACACACACACACACACACACACACACACACACACACACACACACACAGATTTGTGTCAAAAGGGTCAGTCCGCTAGCTGAATTCCTATTTATTTATTTATTTATTTAGTAGGTGTTGTCATGGCTCCAGGCACACAATAACGAAGTCATCATCAGTCAGTGCAGAGGAAATTGCAGTATTACTCTGCCAAACATTATGTGTTTATTCATCTCTGGGAGTAATTTATTCCCTTATATAACCTTTATTCAAAGTAGAGGAAAACACATTTGGATGAAAAATGTGTTTATGGAGAGAGAGTCATCATAGTAGCAGCACAACAGCTTTTGAACAGAAACACATAATAGTTGAAATAGTGAGGTGTGTGTCAGGCCAGGTCAAAATAAGCGTTTAACTAAATCCGGGAAAGCATCGATGTCAGTTTATCATTTTCTGCGTTGGCTAATATTGAAAGTGTGAGAACTACCGATTTGGAAGGCATTTTGTAGAATTAGCCTCAGATTGTAGTTCACCCAAAGAAATACTTATTTTCTATCAATTACACATCCCATAAAGCCTTGAATTGTAGAAGATTGTGTTGTTGTTGTTGTTGTTGTTGTCGTATTCCTAAACCTAAGCCAATAATTTGATAACCTGCGCAGTGTCTCAATTGGCCTGCATTTCAGTCAGCAAATTGTTGGCTCAGGAATGCGACAACAATCTCTGTGAATTCAAGGCTTCATTGGCCATGTAGAAAAGAAGTATTCTTTGGGGAGGTGAACTACTAATGGGTAGTTGTCATTGCTTTCTGATGTAACATTTAAGGTCCCTGCACACAGAGCTTGTTTTTCAGATTTTTAGCTGCGTTTCTCCATTGGTTTTCCGAAAAACGCTTCCAGTGTGCAACCACCTTTACTGTATATTTTCTGTCATCCTCAATAGAGATAGGTATGCGCATGACATCATCATCATGCAGGAATGCCTACTGAGTGTCAAAAAACTACTTTCTGGCCTTGACAACCCATGCATCCAAACAGAAAATTGCCTGATTGCATTAAACAACATGAAACCATGTTAAACTCACATTGCATGTTGCTTTGCCACTCGATGTGCCATTCACTTTAAGCATGCGCATACCCTCTATACATCTCTTTCTCTCTCCCCCTGTCCTCTGTTTCTCCATATTTATTTATTTTTTCCCCTACTACACTTGATAGTTTTACTCAAAAGGATGGTGCAGTGCAATGTGCAATGAGTGAAATGTTTGTGTCTGCAAGAGTCAATACTTTTCAAGCGGTTCTTCGGAACTTAATGCATAGATCCATGTGTTGCCTGGATGAGTCTGAATAGAATCATTGTTATTTGTCAGTTAGGGGTGTAACGATACAGCGATACCATATGCATCACGATACATGGTTGATGATATTGGTTAAATCATGGCAATACGAAAATGATTTGAGATCGATACGGTAACTATTTAGCATTAAATCTGTGTGAAACGGATATTGCCGGTTATAAATAATTAAACACAGTGATTATCTGGCAAATACATGGACATTGTATTTATTTTTAACACATGGACAAACCCGCACCTTGACAGTGTACACACTGTCGAGTACACACATTGCTAAATACAACGCACAAGTACTTAGTATCGATACAATCTATTATTTGCAGTGCAAAATTATTAATGAATTCTCTCTTTCTCTCTCTCTCTCTCTCTCTCTCTCTCTCTCCACAGTGAGGTTCAGTTTGTGGTTCTGCAGAACGTAGCTACAATGACCATCAAGAGAAGGGTGAGCTTCACTTTTAATAGCTTTTTTTTAATGATCATTACATTTTACCTGATGATCATGATTAATTGTCACACAAATATCTGATTAGCGATTTAATTGTTTTTGGCGTTGAACATAGAGCGTCGCAGTCCCGCCCCCTTTCAGAACGACGAGGGCACCTGGGAATACTTCCCCATTCATTGATCCCATATACGTTTCAAAAAGTATTTATTTAAAGACCGTTAAAGCCTCGGACAAGCCTGGGGACGAACAGATAATTAGAAAGACGAAAAAAAAGTGCAGGGTACAACACTTCTTGTTGTTTTTCTTCTTTCTAATTATTAGTTCGGCCCAATTGTTTTTGTTGATTGTCATGATTGGTCAACTCGGCTGTTGGCTTTGTCCGAGGCTTTAAATAAATACTTTATGAAACGTCTATGGGGAATTTATTAGTGAATTAACCTTGCAACCTTACACACCTCCGCCCCTTGGCGACACCTGCATCACAGGCCACCGTTCTCACCGTTACCCCACTGGCTTCCTCTAGCTACCGCCGCAACACAACAAATAGTGCCCTATACAATTTGGCGCCGCTGACTGTGTGTGTGTGTGTTGCATCCTTTGGCCGTCTTCTCCTACCAAATTACACCGTTTGCACACATCTCACCATGCACTGCAGCAACAGCTTGCCTGTCCACACATCAACCACTACTTTGCATTCATATTCATGTCATATTTACAGTACTACGGCCTTCACAGTGACCGGGATATTGTGTGTGTGTGTTTGTGTGTGTGTGTGTGTGTGTGTTTGCGCGCGCGTGTGTGAGAGGGACGATAAACAGTCAGCAACACGTTACATTTCTACTTCTACTAAAGAAAGAGGCAGAGATGGAGCCATAAGTCCATATCCATAAATGCGGGGACATAAATTGCGCAAAATACTGTTAAACATGACGGCAGCAGCCTGCTCATGCATCCTCCTAGCTGTTGTGTGCTAAGCTAATTATCATACAGAACTAGCCCAAAATTTTAGATTCTCGTAGAGGTTTTTTTTCGATTCTGACGAATCTCTCTACGAGAGTCTAAAAGATAACTCCGCCCCTAACGTCGAAGAAGCAACCTTGATGCCTTTAAATCACTCTTACCTTGTACAAATGCAAAATCTACGCTGCTTTTAATGTTGCCCCACTTGTTTGTGACGTCTGCGGAACCATATTAAACACCTGCGGGGCTTATTTTTCAATAAAAAAGGTATTTTAATCAACTCTGTCTCGGAATCTGGCGGCCATCTTGCTTTTCTCTCCATTGTAAATGCGCAAGAGAACCCTGGCCGCTAGGGGCGCGGGCAATATTCTGTTGCGCCGTTTACCGCATTTACAATGGAGGATTCAGAAACTGAGTTGATTAAAATACCTTTTTTATTGAAAAATAAGCCCTGCAGGTGTTTAATATGGTTCCGCAGACGTCACAAACAAGTGGGGCAACATTAAAAGCAGCTTAGATTTTGCATTTGTACAAGGTAAGAGTGATTTAAAGGCATCAAGGTTGCTTCTTCAATGTTAGGGGCAGAGTTATCTTTTAGACTCTCGTAGAGAGATTCGTCAGAATAGAAAAAAATCTAAAAAAAATCTAAAAATTTGGGCTAATACAGAACCACAACAGTCAACACGGCTCTGACCAGGGTTGCCACATTGACTGAGAGGGAAACAAGCAACCAGTTCTATGAAAATGTTAACAGGCCAGATCAAGTCAGAAAATAATAATAAATAAATCTAGAATAAGAAACAATATTGCTGACTGTCAAACATCATTGTCCAATGTTGTTTTAGAGCAGTGGTTCTCAAACATTTTCATGTCATGGACCACTAATATTCTATATATTATTATATATATATATTATAATATATATATTTACTATATATATATACACCGGTATATATACAGTATATACACACAACGTATATCTAGGTGTGCCCCGAGATTTTTAGGCTATGAAAAGTGTGCCCTGGGACAAAAAAGGTTGAGAAACACTGCTCCAACGCACCTACCCTTTTTCACACCGCCCCCCAGGCAGGCATCTGAAACAATTCCCCACACTGAACATAATTTGCTGTTCATATATTCAGAACGGGTAAGGACTAGTATTTATAAATTAGTGTAAGTAGCCGATCTGCTATTTCCGCTGCTTTTGGAAAACGCCCCTGCGTTTGAAATTTGTAGGAGCATTGTTTTCAATAAAAAAGGTGTTTTGATCCACTCTGTCTCGGAATCTGGCATTTTCCTCCATTGTAAATGCGCAACAGAACATTAGCCCCGCCCCTAGCGGCCAATGTTCTGTTGTGCATTTACACTGGAGTAAAATCCAAGATGGATGCCAGATTCAGAGACAGAGTGGATCAAAACAACCTTTTTATTGAAAACAACGCTCCTACAACTTTCAAACGCAGGGAGTAGGCCAAGCTGAGAAGTGGTGCAACAACGTAAGCACCTTAGATTTTGCGTAGGTACATGTTAAGAGCCATTATAGGTCTGCGAGCCAAGAATTGAAACACCAATGGGCGCGTTCGGAAATGCGCCCTGAACGCACTGGTGTGCTCTCTTGTCGTTTATTCAGTGCACTCAGTGCGTTGTCGTTCGAAAATCCAGTGCGCTGCGCACCGGGTGTGCCGAGTGCACGCACTGAGCAACCCTACCCTCAGGGTAGGGTTGCTCAGTCAGTGTGAATGGTGTGTTGTAACTGGTCGTTCGTAAATAAGGCACACTGAACGCACTCTGTGACGTCACCGCCCACCACACTCAACAAACTGACCACATTCCCGGTGCACATAGCCGAACGCGCCCCATGAGTAATGATCACTTAGACTCTCGTAGAGAGCAGACGTCAGAATCGAAAAATGCCTCTATGAGAGTCTAAATCTTAAGCTACTGTATTATGTGGAATACTCAGATCTGCCTTCTCGATATCTTTACAGGGAATGTTTGAACCCTACCTTAAGAGTTTCTACATCCGCTCTACAGATCCAACCCAGATCAAAGTGCTCAAGGTACTGTTCTTTGGCGCTGCATTGCGCTTGCTCTGCATTGAGTTGATTGATTGAATACTTTATTAGACAGAAATATAAACAGTACAGGATACAGCTAAACACTTGGTTAAAAGGATAGCACCAAAATAAATAGTCCTTGCGCTCTTGTTTCCATTCGGGTATATCATCACAAAATATAAAACACATCTGCATTTTTTGAGGACCTAAACTTATTAGCCATATTTTACTACTTTGAAAAACATTTAAAAATAGGCACGTGAAGTTGTAGATCAGCTATTTGAACAATTTTAAATGTTTTCTTTTTAAATAGTACACAATGGCTAATAATAAGTTTAGGCATAAGGGGTAAGGCAAAATAGGGCCTACAGTATACCAGTATTTACCCATGAAATGTTGTCGCCACGCAGATCCGTTCATTTCATGGAGATAGGTAGCTCTGGTCCATAGCTCTAATGTTTCAATGACAGAATCATAGAAGCATTAGAGCTATATGGACCAGAGCTAGGAGATAGGTGACGGCCAGTCGGCCACTGTACAGTAACTCCTTATTCCTTGGCGGAGGAGTTCTGAGCTGACTGCAGTGTTGCCTGTTACTCCAAAAAACTAAATCTAAGTCCTGGCAACACACAAATCATGTTACACAAACACATACTACGTCTCGAGTCAAAGTTCCAAGGGGAGTGAGTGACCTTTTGTGGAATGGTAGCTAATATTATTACCGAAATCAAGTTAGTCAAGTCAAGTTAAAACTCTTAAAAAGTATCTCTCTCAGTCAGAGAGAGTACTACAGACATGCCATCATGCATAGAGGGGGTTGTATTTCCCTTTTTTGTCATAATAGGTGTCTTTCACACCTCTGAGTGTGAATGTTTAATGATCTCTGACTGGGACCAGAAGGAAAACAACTAGCATAAACATAACAGGTTTTTTTACAAAATCTCATTGCTTAATGCTTATACATCTTTCTTTGAGATTTACATTAGACAATAAAAAATCCGATCTTTTGAAAATCATGTGATCGGGTAATATCGGGTAACATGTTGCTATAGTATTGCGTTACTATCCAATACTGCGCTTTACGTTAGGTTACGTCATCACGTGCCATTGGACCTGTGGTATTGTGTAACTTGTAATGTGTTCTGTGTTTGACAGCTGGAGGTGCTAACCAACCTGGCCAATGAAACAAACATATCCACTATCCTCCGAGAGTTTCAGGTACGCACGCACACACACACACACACACACACACACACACACACACACACACACACACACAGACGCACGCACAAACACACACACAGTAAATAAATAGTGTACATTTGGATATACACCTCTGCTTATTAACGCACATACAAGTCAGTCATAATTAGCCTTAATAAGCTAGAATAATTATAATAGTAATGACACTGATACAAGTGTATCCACCCCACCCCTATAACCATCTGTCCTCTTCCCTCTGCCTAACCATAACCTCCTCCCACCGCTATAGTAATCTTAGCCACTCGTCTCCTGCATTATGCCTAACGTTAACCTGTTCCGTGATAGCATCCCACTTCTTTTAAATGTTTAAATGTTGTAAGGGATGAATTGAATGTCATTCGCAGCCTGTCTTCACCAATCATGAGGTGACTGTTTCTGTAAGACTGTGTGTGATGTTGTAGTTGTGAGTGTAGTGAGAGTCTTTGGGAGGGAAAATGTCATTTCTGCATTCCAGTGTGGGCAGGACTAGTGTCTGGGACTGATGTAAAACAACGTATTGTCAAACCTCTGACAGATGGTCAGATATATGTGCCCCAGCACATCACTATAATGTAGTACCACTTGAAAGTGTAGTAGAATCATAATGATGTGTTTATATATTTGTCTTCAATTCTTCCCATTTTTCTTCTTCTTCCTCATCATCATCTTCTTCTTCTTCTTCTTTCCTCAAATTATTTCTTATTCTTGTTGTTGTTGTCCTTATTCCCATATTCTAATCTTCTTGGACTTCCTCTTCCTTCCTTCTTCTTATCCGTCATGCTGTCAGACCTACATTAAGAGCAACGATAAGGACTTTGTGGCCGCCACCATCCAGGCCATCGGCCGCTGTGCCACAAACATCGGCGAGGTGAGGGACACTTGTCTCAATGGACTCGTCCAGTTGCTGTCCAACAGAGACGGTGAGTTCCACCTATACGTTCTCAACAGCAGTTTATTTGTGTTGTGGCAACGTAGTACAAAGTGGGGTCCGGGGACCCCTAGGGGTCATTGAGGGAGTTCCAGGGGTTCCCCAGCTATCGCGTTTGCGATATTGTCGGGGAGGTGTCTATGTATAATTTACAATTTTCAGTCACTATTTGATACAGTCTGTTTATGGTGAAAATGTAACTAATTCGGCAGCAGTAACATTAGCGTTTTAGCATGAGTTGATGCTTCATATGATATCCGGATAATGTTTTTATTTTTGGAACACAGTTCTTAATTGACACGATATAAAAAAGTGTATGGGAATTTAGAATGGTGAAAAAAATAGGATGTGTAGGATGTGTAAATTACGTCAGACTTCAGTGCTCTATTAAGTTCCAATTTATCGGTATCACAGTGAAAACACATTTTAAAAGTTGTAAAGAAAAGTTATCATGTATATTTATCAATAAAATATCAATAAAAAGTGTGTGTGTGTGTGTGTGTGTGTGTGTGTGTGTGTGTGTGTGTGTGTGTGTGTGTGCGTGTGCGCGCGCAATGCAGAGCTGGTGGTAGCAGAGTCTGTGGTGGTGATAAAGAAGTTGTTACAGATGCAGCCAGAGAAGCACAGTGACATCATTAAACACATGGCTAAACTTACAGACAACATACAGGTGAGACCTTCCACGCCCACAATCCTTCATTACAGTTCATTGTTGTTGTTGTGTTTCAGGACCACAAGTATCATTACCTCTCTGGCTGAAGGTTTTTGTGTTGAAGCATAAAATAAATCACTCAAAGTATGAACTAAATACCTAAACAAAATTGAATATTTTTCTTCTTATTTTTCGTAGTAGTAGTAGTAGTAGTAGTACTATTAGTACTAGCACTACTAGTTTAGTTATGCTTTATTGAGTAGTAGTATTTACTTTCAATTTCATTAATTTAGGCATGTAACAATTTATCGTAAACCGATTAAAATCGATTCAAACTGGTGACAATTTAAATTGTGCGTCTTTTCCAGGTTCCCATGGCGAGGGCCAGCATCTTGTGGCTGATTGGTGAATACTGTGAACACGTGCCTAAGATCGCTCCTGACGTTTTGAGGATGATGGCCAAGTCCTTCACCAATGAAGAAGATATCGTCAAGCTGCAAATAATAAACCTGGCTGCTAAACTCTATCTCACCAACTCCAAACAGGTCACTATGCAGAGTCTATGCATTTGCTTAAATATTAGTAATAGACTTTCTGCTGTATTGGACACTACAGTGTCTGGGTTTATGTGGTTAACACCAGCTGGCTGAACCTGTTTAAACTTTTTGGTTGATACTGGTCTTATTTTTATTTTTTATTTTTTTGCTCAAATGAAAGTTGGATGAAAATAGATGTTAATCTACTCTATGAATTGAATGTCATTCACAGCCTGTCTCCACCAATCATAAGGTGACTGTTTCTGTAAGGCTGTGTGTGTTGCTGTAGTTGTGAGTGTAGTGAGAAGAGATCCTGCTGAACTGGTTGAATCATATTCAGTACCCTGTAGTGAGAGAAGGAGTCCTGCTGATCTGCTTCATAATAGAGTACCCTGTACTAGGGCTTTCATTTCTACTGATTTTTGAGTGGTGCAACCACTCCTACAACCAGCAATGTCCGTGTACCTGTGTACCTGTGTGTATGAGCACGAGTATGTGACTTAATAATACCAGTAGGGGGCGCCAGAAACAGAGAGGGGTATTGCTGTGCCTGCTGCCTGCTAATGAGAGAGAGAGAGAGAGAGAGATAGAGAGGGGTGTGTGGGGGGGGAATTGCACCACTCAGTTCACACAGGTGTGATTTTTACTAGTTGCCTAGTTTACTACTCGACTAGTTGTTTAACTATAGGCCTACGTACCTACTATGTAAAAAAATTAAAATAATAATAATAGTTGTACATTTCAACACTGTGTACATTGGTGATGGACTATAATCTAGCTGATCTTGTGGCCTACAAAAACGGGGAACTAGTACCAACAAAGTCGACTAGTGGATTTACTAGTCGACTAGTTGAATAATCGACTAGTTGCTTAAAGCCCTACCCTGTACTGTACATACAGAGCTAGTCGTGAAGTTTGAGAGTTTGATTGAAACCTGTGTCACTCACACATGTCATCTCGCTACTTGCTCCTCCTTCTCTTCTCTTCTCTTCTCTTCTCTTCTCTTCTCTTCTCTTCTCTTCTCTTCTCTTCTCTTCTCTTCTCTTCTCTTCTCTTCTCTTCTCTTCTCTTCTCTTCTCTTCTCTCCTCAGACCAAGCTTTTGACCCAGTACGTTCTGAACCTGGCCAAGTACGATCAGAACTACGACATTCGAGATCGGGCTCGCTTCATTCGTCAGCTCATTGTGCCCACAGACAAGAGTGGCGCACTCAGCAAGTACGCTAAGAAGCTGTTCCTCGCCCTCAAACCTGCTCCCGTCCTTGAGTCTCCTTTTAAAGGTACTATTTGACGTAAAAAGCATTGGGTGTGTGTTTATACGTGTACAATAATATGCAGATCTTACCTTGATTATGGTAATACTGCTGTCTATGTACAGTATAATATTATATGTGTATCTACAAAACCTTAATGTGTGTCTGTGTTAAGCTGGACGCATACTCCACTGACACCTCTCTTGTTTTTTGAGTGGTGCAACCACTCCTACATCCAGCAATGTCCGTTTGTATCATGAGCACGAGTGGTGTGCGCATGCGTGAAATTGGAACGAGAGAAGTATGTGACATGGCTGCCACCTGCTGGACGCAAACGATACAGAGAAGAAATTGGAACGATACAGAGAAGAAATTGGAACGATACAAATTGGAACGATACAGAGAACCAATAGACGGGAGTTGCACCACTCGGTTCACACTGGTGTGATTTTTATTCCTATATACAACTTTTCGTCCCGTCACGTCTCACATTTGCCATTGACAATGAAAGGAGAATTTACATCATATGTCCCTGAAATATGATGTAAATGTGTGGCATCAGAAACATTAAATACCATTGACAATAAAAGGAAAATGTACATCATATGTAGACGAGCATATCGGCTAACCATCAAAAGAATGCAGTTGTCATCTTATGGTCATGGTGAAAAGTTTTTTTAAAACATTGTATCATGGTTAAAAGATAATAACATAAGTTGACAAATGAATTCATGAATAATTTTTTTTATTGGATGATGTACGACGACAAGAGCGCCCCTCACTTCACACGGTGACGGGTGTGATTATTTTTTTAATCAAAATCACCCTGCTGCTGTTTGGTCCAGAAGTTGGGTGGCCGCCTGGGTGGTCCCCTTGGTTTCACAGGCACATTATGCAACAGAGAGGGGAGACACGGAACAGAAAGCAGCAGAAAGCAAACAGACCTGACTATGAGTGCCTGGTATCAGTAAAGTAAAGAGTGATAACCTAAAATGGTAGCATGCAGCCACCTTTACGGTCCCGGGCAGAACTCCAGCATTAATCAATTTCACAACCTGCAATTTCTTGATTTGGCCCTATTTTTGTCAGTGCTAATTTTGCTAAACCCCTTATCCCTAAACTTCTTTTACTATTTTGAAAAACATTAAAATTGTTCAACTATTCTACATAAACACGTTGTGAGCTTGTAGATCAGCTCATTCAGCTTATAGATCATTTGAACTATTCAAAAAATATTTTTCAAAATAGTAAAAAAGGCAAAGAAGTTTAGCGATAAGGCGTTTAGCACTGAAGAAAATAGGGCCCTTGTTTTCCTGTGTCCTGTGTTGTCCTCTCTGAACCCACAGTCCCACACCTTTTATATTTGACATCTATTTTAATTTTGTATTTCCATGTCTTGTTGAATGTTAACAGATTGAGACCACTCGCAGTCACAGTCACTCACGCCTCTATCTCTAACCTCTCGATTCCGTCTCTCTGTCTTTCTGTGTCTCTTCTTTCTCTCTTCCTTCCACTGTTTTGTTCCCTGTGTGTTTTGTATCTGTTGCTTCGTCAGATCGAGACCACTTCCAGCTGGGGTCTCTGTCCCACCTGCTGAATGCCAAGGCGGGGGGCTATCAGGAGCTACCCGAGTGGCCCGAAGCCGCGCCCGACCCCTCCGTGCGCAACGTGGAGGTGAAGGAGTCTGTGCGTGCAGTGGGAACAGTAACCTTCAGAGACACACAGAGGGGGAGGTGGTGGCGGGTTGCCTTTAGGGGCCAATAGGGCAGTGGATCCCAAACTTTTCCGGTCGAGACCCAAAAGAGAGATTAGACGTTTCCCCCGGACAGAAACTAGGTGAAAATAGCACATCTACATGCGTGCAACGTGTCTCTTCACGCCACCTTGCGAGCGTCTAGATTGACTATTTTTGAATTTCTTAGATTTGTTTGTTTGTTTTAACATTTATAAAATTATTATTATTATTATTATTATCAAAAACTTAAATGAAGGGAGGGGGGGGTAGTTTTTACTCGAGTCGTAACCTGTGAAATTGGTCCGTGGCCCACAAATGGGTCTCGACCCAGTGTTTGGGAGACAGTGCTCTAGAGGCCTCCGTACGAGGCCCCCCACTACACGGGTGGAATGGGAGTGAGGGTTGCTTCCCAGACCAGGGGCTGTGTCTCAGAGAGAGTGGAGCCCAGGCAAAGTTTATCAAAGCTGGTTTTGGGGGTCACTCACTCACAGAACATCATTCACATCCCATTATATTAACAGGCCTGACCCCAATCATCCAGTCAACATTCATTCGATACTGTTCATCAGCATAATGTGTTCATCAATGTTAACACACATCCTCTGCTTTCCTCTACAGAGGAAGATTAATACACGTCCCTCTGAGACATACGTATACATATGTATGCATATGTGGTGAGGCAAGTACAGTGTACTGTATTTTGTAGAGATGTTTAACATCTCTCTACAAATAGATTTGACAAACCCTGTATCGAAATATTCAGCTCAGTGAGTCAGTGATAATTAGTTTGCCCTCTCTGCTGGCCTCGCCTGCTGCGTTTGGGAAGCAACAACCCCCCCACCCCCCACCGCACCCCAGCCAGGTGACCTAGCTGTCACCTTTTGTTTTGAGCCAGTAGCACATGTTATATAGACAAGGGAACAGAAAAGGTGAATAGGCTAATTACGGTATAGTTCAAGATAAAACACTGATTATACTATTCACAACAGTCCTACAGGAAACAAGATTTCCCACCAGTGACATTTTGGTGCTTTCCAAATTACATTCTCCACTTATTGTAATCTCTGAACGTGTCTAAGCTATTCATACTCCTTTATCTAGGAGCCATGAATCACCCTGCTCTGCTGCATTCCCTTCATTCCATGTGCCATCGGTTCATAAATCAGTGAAATGCAGACAGGAAATCAAACCTTGAGTTCCCCACTTCCTTTAGTCAAGTCAAGCGACGGATACATCCGTTTGATTTGTGTTACAGGAGTGACCTCAAGATTTGATGGAGTTGTCACAATGTTGGTTAAGCTCTCTGACTTACAGTATTGTTTTTTCCGGTGGTGACCCAGTTTGGTCTATTTATTCTGGGACTGGAACCCGCGATGTGCTGTCAGGCTGCATTAGGTGCCTGGACCACTAGGCCGGGCCAAAATAACTGATTTTCAAGATAACAACACAACACGCATTTTAGTATAAATTAAGTGTAACCCTCCTATTTTGCAGGCTTATTTGAGCTGTTTCCTTTTCTTTTTTTTAAGATTTTCTTTTTTTGGGGGGGTATTTTTGCCTTTATTGATAGTGGAGACAGACGAGGAAAGAGTGACAGGGAGTGACATACAGCAAAGTTCGTCAGGATTGGGACTCGAACCCGCAATGCGCAGTGTTGAAAAGGAGATTACTGGAGCACATTAATTAGTTGTCTTTATTTAAGATATACTGTAAGTAGACTGATGTCTATTGATTGTTGGTAGACTCTTGTCAACATCCTGTCAGCTATTTACGCCAGTAACCAATTTAAAACCACAATAATATGAATGATGATAATAATTTCAAAACATCTTCTGGACATTTTGTTTGTAGGCTGACTACTTAATTAACCACTTAAGCCCTATTTTATACTTATGGACAAAGTAGCTATTGTCATGATTTGATTTTTTTTTTACTATCGACATGCCTAAAATATATTAATGCCAGGTTGAAGGTGGTTAACTAATAGCTGTCTTTCTCTGATAGTTTAGCGCGTCTCCTATAGGATAGTGTGGTTACAAACCGGAAGATATAGTTTACAGCTCAGTAATAGACAGCCATATCACCAGTAGATGTGGTTCGCTGCTTAACGACAGTCCACGTGTCTGTCCACGTCTCTCTGTCTCTGAATGCTCCTCCATCACAGCAAGAGGAGCTGAACACGGGAGAGGGTAGGATTGGGCTACTGGGAGAATTGAAAGAGGTGCCTCCTCACTCACACTCACACACACACACACACACACACACACACACACACACACACACACACACACACACACACACAGGAGTGTGGTGGTTTGCTGTGATGAGTGCTCTCTTTCTTCCTGACTGCCTCTGAAGCTTTTTGAACAGCTGTGTGTGACCTCCATCTTTAACCACGTACACCATATTATATAGTGTTGATTTTATGTCGTTTTAGTCATAGTCTTTTGAATAAAATTCCATTTAGTTTCAGTCACATTTTATTTCAACTAAACTAAACTAAACTGTGTGTCCGTATATTAAGTCATCATTTTAGTCATCATATCTTAATTTTTATTTAGTTTTTATCGAGTTTTCATCAGTGAAAAAAGATAGTCGACGGACATTTTTCGTCACACTTTTAGTCGACTTGATTAACACTGTTATACAGTAGGCTATACTTTGTCATACGGTGGTATTGTGCAACGAAAATAGCATAGAAATATATAATGATGACATTCCCAAATTAGGGACGCCAGGTTGAATGTGGTTAATGTAGTATTCATACTGAGGAGGACAGTGGCACGGAGGACACTGGACAGATGAGTCTGGTCTGGTGGGATCATCTTTATCCCAGGTAACCAGAGCTTCTGTCTTTTGGGGACCGCATCCATCCAATGACACTAATTGCTTCGTTAGACATGTGGAAACTGTTTGTTAGCAGGTGAGGACAGTGAGCCACTGCTTCCTCGTGTGGACCAAATGAGACATTACAAAGTCTGTGTTGTTTGTGTGTGTGCACAAAACTGCATGCGTGTGCATGTGGTGTGTGCATGTTCTCATCTGATTACTACTGTCAGACACTTTTCCTGCAACACCTAAATACAAACTGTCCTCTTCCATCAGTCAAAACCCATTCATCTCATTCACTTTAATCCCATGGTTCTCAAATGTTATAATTTCAAGGACCCCCAGTTTGGTATTGTATGCATAAATTAGGCCACAGACCCTCTAACTCAGTGTAGAAATGGACCTTTTGCGAGGATGTAGTTCCAAAGCAGTGGAATAAACTTGCAACCTTTTTCATATCGAGGTCTATTATTTATTTGGTATTTGAGCCACAGAGCACCATTTGATGAGATGTTGCGTCTCAGACCCAAGACTTTATGAATATTTTGCTGTCATTGGATAAGAATTTGTCCACAATACCATCCATGCTGTTTTGCTGTGATACCATAGGAGAGAGATAACAGTCAAACGTGATCAAAATAACAATCATTCTACATTCTCTATTGTGTAGACTTCTTGTAGCCTAAATTAAGTAATGCAGATGTTTAACAATAATATAACTCTTGAGAGCATAAATTGGCCCATACGTCAAGAGTTAAAGGTCTTATTAGGCTCCATTAATTTGGTTTGCACGTCTCCATCATTTAGCTGGGGCCCAGATCACCGATCGAAAACCACTGAACTAAACCACTGCTTGCTTTAATCCACATCGTTCCAAAACCAGCACAATGTCACACCGTATTAGGTAGGCAGAGAAGTGACTACCATGGCAGAATGTTAACCCTCATACACATAGTAGCCAAGTTAGATTAAAATATTGTTAATAAATAAATAAAATAGTGAACATTTTATTTTAGTAGAATATTGTGTTCCTTTCGTCTTTGCTCAAAATTAATTGTTGCTAAACTTGAGGAGAATAGGCTTTATGCACACAGAATAACTCTTCCTACTTCCGGACTTACAATGAACAATGAACCTCTGCCCCAAATTTTCAAGAACGGCCTATTATAGCGCCATCAGGAGGCCACAACCTGCCCTGCCCTGGTGGAGACCTGTGCCCTGAGGGGCACTTTTTCTACTTAAGACTCTGTTCCAAACAGAGTCAAGGTGCTGCTATTGTGCATGCTGGTTCCCTGGAAACACTTTGCCGGAAGTGGGAAGAGTTATTCTGAGTCCATAGAGCCTATTTGGTAAATTTGTGGCGTTTAATAGGCCTATGTCTTTTTCCATCAACTGGAACAAATGACCGAAAAGCCTTCCTGTCTTCGATGTCTTTGCTTTCCTGACGTCTTTTCCTAATTTACTTCCTTTTCTTAATTCTCTCATCTTACCTCCATTCCAATCTTTTTTCTGTTTCTTTTCCTGCATTCCTGCTAGGTATTAACGCTGCTTGAAAGAGTTACAACATTGACCAATGTGAGTTAGTTAGCGGTAAAAAACAGAAGCTGTTCCAGCCTCGAACCCCATAGAGTGCCACACAACCTAAGTGCTTTTTGAACACTTCCTGCCCACTGTACCGTACTGTACCGCACTGTTCTGTGCTTAGCTGAGATGAAGCTGTCCCGACTCCCGACACACCCCTCTACCTCTGTCTCTGCCTCTGCCATTAAACAAGAGATCTCTCTGGACTACGAGACACTCCTCCCAACAATACCAGACTGATCCAAAAGGGGTTCTGTAAGATGGCAGTGCAGTAGAATGATATAGTACAGTTACTTACTGTACGTTTAATCTCATATAGGATCGTATGTTATGTTATAGTGTAGCATAGTATAATACAGTGCAGAATATTATCACCTGCCCATCCTTTATTTGCCCTGCCTGAGGGTGTTGCAAAAGGACAGAGAAGGTCATAAGCTTGCGTTGTTTGGTTAGCTGCCGTATCCTCCTTATGGATATGGCAACTGACCAATTAGCGCCTCACTCTAGACTAGATGGTTTGGTAAAATTGTATTTAATAATTTAATTTACTTACCAACCCAAAACAGCAATGGCCTTGTCCACTGGTAAATGCCACTCAGTCAATCAGACAGACAGACAGTAATCAGACAGATATACAGTTTGTCCTGGGAGGAATGTCTGTGCTCCTCAGACATCACTTCTCTTAATGGAACTGCTCCCTTTATCAACAACTTTAAAACTTTCCTGTAGCTGGCCATGAATGCTTCAGCTGGCGCTAGCATCTACTGTAGCTGTGTAATAAGACATTTACAATATCCCAGGCATCATAGTTTCATAACATGGCTGTTTTTGGCTGTTTCCTGGCTGTGTGCCAGCCAGACTGAGGTGTTCATGGTCATACGTACTTGCATTCCTTTGCCCTTGTCTGCTTCAGTACCAGCAGGTGTGTGTACTGTGAGTGTGTACTAAGTGATGCATCCTGTGTCCAGGTTCCTGAGTGGACGAAATGCAGCAGCAGAGAGAAGAAAAAGGAGAGGAAGTCGGACAAACCATTCTACTCCGACTCAGAGGGCGAGTCTGGACCCACCGAGTCAGCTGACAGTGGTAACAAGAGAGACGGGGAGCGGAGGGGGGTGTGGGGGTAACCAGCAGGGTGGCAAGGAGGCTAACAGTAACTACAGAAACCAGCTAGGTCCTTCCGAGCGAGGTAGCTACAGGTTACTGTTAATTCAGGGAGTAATTGTGGTGAGGTAACTAGAGGTTAACCAGAGGGCGTTATGTAACTAGAGGGTATGTCAAGTGCAGGTATGGGGTAGTAGAAGTAAAGTAGGTATACGGTTAATTAAGGGTAACATGAAGTAAAATAGGGATAAACTTGTTGGTAATAGGGTGAATTGGGTCTGATGTCTTGTATTATTCTTGCCCATGACAAAGTACACTGGAGAACACTGCTACACATCTGGTGCGTGCGTGTCTGTGTGCAGTTGGAGTGTTTGTATGCAGTTCTTAAAGTCACAATTCAACCGTCCACTTTCCATATGAAATAGTGTACCACCTGATGTTTTATGAACTGTGACCTCTCCTCCTCCCAGAGTCGGACTCAGCCAGCAGGACCGAGAGCAGGAGTGGCAGCGAGGAGAGCGAGGAGGGCTCCGAGAGCTCCGAGAGCGACGAGGACTCAGAGTCTGAGGACGAAGAAGAGGACTCGGTTGAGGTTGAGATGAAGAAGAAAAAGAAAGAAACCAAGATAACAGTGAAAGACAAAGAAAGGTAGGAGGTTTTATTGACAGGTCGAGTGCTTTACTGTCTTGTTTTATTGCTCTCTCTGTTTGTTTTTATTGAACCAATAGAAACAGACAGAGAGACATACAGGGTACACAGTTTTATTTGCCCAGTTTTATTCTGGGCAACTGTGATTTCCATCATTTTAACTTCTTCCTCCTGTGCTCTGCCAGGCATTATGGACAAACCAGACACACTGTAAAACCCCGTGTTGATTTAACTCCCCTTGATTTAGACCCCCTTTCCACCGGGTTGAATCAGTTCTGTTCTTTTTTTTTCCTGTCTTAAGAGTGTTTCCATTGAAAACATTTTCTTGCTCTGTACTGGTAACCAAAATGTGTGTGTCACTTTTTACTGGTTGGAAGATGCAGATGCGATATAAACAATGGCAAAGGCAAGCGGAAAAATTATGATTAAAAACAATTAAAGAAAAGTGTAACTGCCACTCACAATGCATGGACACTTTGACCTGTCATATTCAACACATTGCTGTCCAGGAATGGAATCAAACATGGGGCAACTGGGGACTCCTCCTGTCCCTAATAACAATGAATGGTGCTTTAAACTGGTGGAAACACAAGCTGGTCCGTCGATGGTTCCGTGAAAGCACCAAGATTCCAAGGATCTAGAACGGAACCAGTTCTAGAACCAACCAAGTTCATTTGGTGGAAAAGGGGCCTTTAACGTGTTGATTATTCTTATATTTGCTTAGGCCTTGATATTTCTACACAAATACATTCAATTAATTTGCTTAAAAGTAATTAGAAAGTATCCTCATTTGCGCCATTATTTAGAATCAGCATGATTTTCTGGCAAACAATCTCTTACATAAGTACCTCGTGACCTTTGACCCCATACAGCGAGCAGAGCAGTGATGAAGAGGAGAGGAGGAAGATGGAGAGGAAGAGCAAACCACCGCCACCACCACAGAAGAAGAAGAAGGTTGCCTCTGCGTCAGAGTCTGAGGAGGAGGAGTCCGAGTCAGAGAGCAGCCAATCAGAAACAGAGGATTCAGAGTCCGACACTGAAGTAAAAAAGAAGAAGAAGGTACAGATCGGGGTACCCTGGGCTGTCACCATTACGACATTTTACTTGACATTTAATTGTCACTCAAATTAATTAAGATTAACGATTTCATTGTGTTTCTGTCGTTGGACCATTATGAATAAAATTGTCATTTCTGTTTGGCTTTTAGCCTTCGTAAAACTAAAGTGGCAGTGCAGATATGACAAATAACACATAAAAACAGTTAAACACTTGAAAATAAACATGAATGGCCCGTGTGTCCCATTCCTTTCTCAGACTGCCGTATCCAAACCTCCCTCTAAACCAACCAAGAAAGAGACCAAGAAAGAGCCAGAGAAAAAGGAGATGTCTTTACTGGACTTTGACGACTGTAAGTTATGTCACTCATAATGTACTCATAGCTATACCGAGTCTGACCCAGTGCGTGTGTAATGACAAAATAAGTAACACGTTGCTAGACTGGGTGTTTTACATAATATGGAAGGATTCACTTTTTCTAAAGAATTCAGGTACAGTATATGGACATTCTGTTTTTTCTCGCTGTTACGCAATTGCATACCAATAGTAATTAATTCATAAATGACAAAGTAATAAAATAAAAATAAAACAAAGAAAGGAAATATATATATATATTTTTTAAGATATTTTTTGCGGCTTACGCCTTTTATTGGTTTTTTGAAGGGACAGACAGTAGGCTGACAGGAAACGGGAGAGAGATGGGGGAAGACATGCAGTAAAGGCCGTGTCGGGCTCGGGAGTCGAACCCGCGGCACACTGCGACTGGATTACCAGTCGGGTGCCCAGACGGTTACGCCACCGCCTGGGCAAGAAAGGAAATATTAATGGAAAATGATGATGAATAAATATACTCAAATCAGCTCATTATCTTCACCAGGCTGACAGGCCTGGAGGTGGAGCTTATGTTTTCGCTCTGCGGCTCCTGTCCGTGTGTCCATCCGTCTGTGCACAGCTAATCTCAGTCTGTGTGTCCATCCGTCTGTGCACAGCTAATCTCAGTCTGTGTGTCCATCCGTCTGTGCACAGCTAATCTCAGTCTGTGTGTCCATCCGTCTGTGCACAGCTAATCTCAGTCCCTGCTGGATCGATTGCAGTCAAACTCTGCATGCACACTCCCAGTAGCCACTGTATAGTTCAATTGATTTGCAATTGATTCAGATGAATACATACATCTCAGCAGAGTTTGTTTCCTCTCCTCTCAGAATCATAATAATCTGTATTATTGTCATCATGTGACAGGTTTACAGGTGTAAATAAGTGAGTAAAATGATTTTTCCCCCCCTCTCCTCTGCAGTTGAACCCACTCCGTCTCCCCAGTCGACACCAGTGAACGCGTTCCTCTCCAGCAGTCTGGTAACAGATCTGGAAGGATTGTCTTTGACAGACACCGTCATGTCTCCAGCGGTGAGTCTGACAGTGACACATATCACAACTCACAACATAATCATTGTGTCAGTCTGTTCCATCCATCCACATAATGGTATAATCACTTCATATATTTTTTGTTACCACTAGGTAATGGGGCGTTTCTGACTGGACAGAGATCAAAATGATGTTTAAAAATATAACTTCCTCCACCTGTGCTAAATCTTGTTGACTAAAACTATGACGAAAAATATTTTCTACCTAAAACTATGAATAAATTGATTGACAATTTGGTCAACAAATAAAAACTAGACTAAAATGTTAAGGAGGGAATGTTAAGGAGATCCAGTAGAACTATTTTCAGCATGCAGCGTGTAAAATCCTGCCAAAATATATTTTGTTGACAAAATCAACTGTAGATTTGATCAAATATGACAAAAGCGAAATGAAATCTTAACATTTTATATCAAAGTGAAATCACAATGAACACTGCCTCCCCTCCATCCTTCCACACTGCCTCCCATCCTGTAGGCCATCGCTACATCCAGGTCCATGAAGAGCTATGAGCTGCTGCATCGTATCACAGGCGAGGGTCTGTCGGTGGAATACTGTTTCAGCAGACAGCCCTTCAACCCGGACCCTCACATGGTGGCCGTTCAGATCACCTTCACCAACAGCTCGTCCTCAGAGGTCAAGAGCCTCCACATGGAGGATGCACGCCACGCGTCAGGGATGAGGGTGAAGGAGTTCCCTGAGCTTGGTAGGTAGATCTTTGAAGTCAGGTGGTTTTTCAACCCTTTTCATATCGAGGTCCATTATTTTATTCAGAATTTGAACCACGAAGCACCATTTGATGAGATATAATTTATTAGCCCTCTCAGACACGAAACTATCGTTGGATAGGATTTTTGTCCACAATTCCATGATTGATGTGGTACCATAGGCATAGGAGAGATAACAGGCAAACGTTGATCAAAATAACAATTCTTCAACATTCTCAAATTTTGTGGATTAATTTTGTCTTGCAAATTAAGTAATGCAGATGTTTAACAATAATTGAACTCTTGAGAGAGTAAAGTGAAACCGGTTTCATTTCACGCTCTCAAGAGTTAAAGATCTATAAGGGTCCATTTGGTTACCAACTCCATCATTTAGCTGGGGACCACCTGGAACCCCCTCAAGGGCCACCACTGGTGGTCCCCAGACCACTGGTTGAGAACCACTATTTTAAAACAGAGCATGTTACAGAATAACTGCAAACCTTTTTTATTATCATGTGATTATTGGTCTAATCCTAATGTTTCTGGTATGATCAGAGGCGTTACCAGCGGGGGAGTCGGCTACGGTTTTGATGGGCATTGACTTCTGTGACTCGGTCCAGGCTGCTAACTTCCAACTCTGGTGAGACAACACACACCATGGACACTATCGTCCTCATTTCTTAGTAGGGCAGAACCATTATGGATTTTAGGGCAATTCCACAGATTGATCATCAATCAGACAGCACAGACAATGTGCACAGTGGGCTGTAGCGAAGAGAGGATGGAAGCCTGGAGAATTAAAAAACTATTATGATCAAAGATTATTCGGGTTCCATATTTACAGTTTTACAAATCGCTTTGCGACACGTAATCAGCTTGCCCACCGTTGCCGGGGTTATTGCATTGACAACCAAATCTATATTGGCCGGGTTATTGCGTGGGTTAAATTGGCTCTCTTCCTCCCTCTCTCGTCTGGCATCTCCATATATGGGCATGTGACATCATTCACAGCAGAAATCGATGTCACGTATTCGAAATCAACGACTTCCTGTTGGCCACATGGCTGACATTGACAAATATACAATTACGATTTTTAGGATGTAAAATTGTATATCGTCCAATTATGATGACTGATCAGTGTATTCCACTGACACAGCATAATATGATTACATACATTCATTATACAATATAAAATAACAATCCTCCGTTCTGTTTGTTTCCAGCACCAACACCAAGAAGTTCTTTGTGTCGATTCAGCCGCCAGTCGGAGAGCTGATGACTCCCATCTTCATGACCGAGAATGAGTTTAAGAAGGAGCAAGGTCAGTTGAATATTTATTATTTAACCCATTAAGCCCTGAGGCTAAAACAGTTTTCTGAACAACATGTTGCTATATCAGTGGTGCTCAAATGCTTTCATGTCAAGGACCCCCACAATTATGTGTTTGGTCGCCAACCCCCCATCTCAAAATATTTTGTTCTATGGACCCTCAAAAGCAAAGATTGGAGTTAAAAATGTTCGCTTTAAGAAAATTATATTGAAGATTTGCACAAATTGTCACGATTAAAAAAAATAAATAAGCTTGTACAGTAGTGTGGCACAAAGTGAGCTTGTATATTGGCTATTTTTGAATACCCAATAATGATTTAAAAGTCTAAAATAACACGTTTTAATGGGTTAATACTAGGCGTAATAGTTACATGATGTGTTATACAGCTGTCAAAATAAAGTCTAGACCGACTGAACAATATGAAAGGAAACATACTCTTTAATCAATAAATAAATGAAAGCACTGGCAGCGTAATTATCAGCTATAAAAGAGTGGTTTTAAAGAGGATATTGTTTTTACACCGGTCTAAAATCCTTAGGCAGTTTGTTCCACATCAGTGAAAGGATTATCTTGAGTAGTTTCTTATGTTCTGTTTGCACAGTAGCAGCAGCAGCAGTGAGTCTACCTCGAGAGGAAAGAATTTGATTACAAAAAACTATTCAATAATAATTCTTCAGTCTTCAAGCCTCCCTTTGTAATAGTACCCGGTCTCTGTCTTCTTAGTGGGTTGACTACAGTACTTCTAATGAAAGTATGAAAGCAGTCACACAGACTTAGGAGAGTTTCTTCCAATAATAACAACAATGGACGTCAGGGGATGTGTGGTCCTTAATAAGGGCCATTAGTTTGGCTCTGACAGACACGACACAAAAGCAAGGTCTGGTCTCATCTTGAAATAGATGTTGGCATTGCTAGTAGAATTTCTGTAGTTCATGCCCATAATACTGCTTCTTGCTTTTACAAAAACGTAGTGTTTATCATAATTGAGCTATTTCCCAACATATTGGGCGCGTTCGGAAATAGCGCACTGAGCGCACTGTGCAATGCAAACTAACATGCTAAACTTGCGCACAAGCTTAAGTCTTTATATGCATTATGGCTCATAATCTGCTAAAATGACATCCCGGCAGGATCCACCGGGAGAATCTAGACCAGTCAATGTAGAAACAGACCAGCATCTATATCTTGCGCCACCCCTTACCCCTTATCCCTAAGCTTATTTGCGTATTTTTTACTATTTTAAAACATTTTAAAATCCTCCTAAATGCACCACATCTCTGTCTGCGTGCATGCGTGCGTGTGCGTGCGTGTGTGTGTGTGTGTGTACGGTAGTAATGCACATAACTCAAGAACCGTTTGCCCCACCGACTTCAAATTCGACACACGTTCCACACCCCCGCAGGGAGTGCAGTGCCCGGTATCGAGTCGGTCAGACCCACGGTGCGCCATGTCTCTGTCTGTGTGTGTGTCTGTCTGTGTGTGTGGGTGTGTGTACGATTGTAATGCACGTAACTCAAGAACAGTTCCCCCTTGCCGACTTCAAATTCGACACGTGCGTTCCACACCCCCACAGGGAGTGCAGTGCCCGGCCTCGAGTCTGTGGCATACAAAAGGCTCTGGACTGGTTCCAGCATCTGCCTCCACACACAGGCAGACAGACAAATACAGGGATCTCCATGCATGTGGGACACAGACAGATAGTTAAAACGGGTGCTATGACAATGGGGATTATTAGGTTAAGATTAAGTTGCATCGTTCCAAAGTACTGTAGGCCAGTGACTGACGGGCACGTACAGGTCTAGTAGTTCAAATAGCTGATCTACAAGCTCACAATGTGTCGATGTAGATTGGCTAGTTGAACTATTTTATTTATTTATTTGAAAGGGACAATGCTCATTAATCAACAGGTCAGTTTTCACATCCATGTAAATGGGCCAGAGTTTAATAGCCAGAAGCTAATTTACATCTGTAGTCCCTGAGCAGGCTCTTAAAAATTAAGATAAAACTATTCATACAAAAACACATTTTTAAAGCGCAGCTCAAGACCCAATTCTACACTCTTGCTTTTAATTGATCTTTTAAATTCCTTGTTATTCATGTACTCACTGTATTGCATTACTGCTATTACTTTAATGTTTTATGCCATGCCATGCTTTTCTTTTCTTCTCCATTGCTCTGTAAAGCACTTTGAGCTGCATTTCATGTCATGAAAGGTGCTATACAAATAACGTTTATTATTATTATTATTATTATTATTATTATTACATACAATACAGTACAATACAGGATAAATATAAACATTGTACAGGGGACAGAACAACGAGTGAGAAATCACACCAGTGATAAAATAAAGCTGATAATTACTTGTGATTACAGATTTAATTTATTTTTAGCCACCTCTTCAGGTTGAATTTGAAGGTCAAATAGTTGGAGGTCTCTCTTACTTCTGTAGGGAGACTATTCCAGTGATGGGAGGCTCTAACAGAGAAGACTGTTTTACCAAACACACTACGTCTGGTTGGTACTTCACAGTCCCTTCTGGTAGTTGCCCTTGTTGCTCTATCACCACTGTCCCTTCAATCTATGAACTGTTTCAGTGGTGGAGGTGCAAGTCCATTTAAGATCTTAAAAATGCTAAATGTTTAAAGCTGTCAAAATTAAATAAGTTGAAGTTTTATGTGGCAAATTGGCAATGGTGGTAACGGTTGGGCTTTTAGTCAAGTGTTTTTAATGTCTGTTTGTAAAATGATTCTATGGGGTTTAAAGTTGTCTGATTTGTCTGTGACCAGGTTGTGAAACTGTTATGTGTGAAAAAACCATAGCATGCATGAAGAGTTTAGCTGCATCTGTTCTTATTATATGGTCTTATGTGTCTGAAATTAGATACATTTAATTAGATTTTTTTAAATGTCAAGTTTGAGTTTGTGTAATTCCAAGATATTTAACCCTGAATACTACTACCCTCCATAAGAATGTCAATGTCAGGGTCTGTGGAGTTATGTGAAAACCACATACCGACAGTTTTGTTTGTGTTCAGATGCAAACATGAGTTCCTCAACCAATCAGATACAGTACATGGGCCATGGCTGCAGTTAATTTATCTGCTGCTAGTTGTTGTTTAGCGTGTATATAAATAACTATGTCATCGACATACATTTGTATGGAGACAGTTGGACAGACGGAAGGCAGATCATTTATAGTTGAACTATTTTAAAATGTTTTAAAATTGTAAAAAATGGCAAATATGTTTAGGGATAAGGGGTAAGGGGTGGTACAATATGGGCTCCATTTTTGTTTTATTTATTCGGGGATTTAGGAGTGGGGAAAGGGTCCCCGTCCCCCCCCCCACTAAAGTTGGTATTTTGGTTACTTGTCTAAATCCCATAAACACCTCCGTTACCCGTTATATTATGCATAGGTGTGGTTTGGGCGTATTTAACCAATCACCAGTCCACGTGCCATTGCCTTTAATAGATCCCTTATCCGTTGCCCGTTAGTGCTATATTGCTTCATAACCACTGCCCTGAAGTCTCACTGCACTAAACTCCACTATCGACTTCCCAAATGTATGTGACCAAAATAGCAATTTAGGGGAAAGCGTGCCAACACGCCCATGACCACACCTCTAGGCGCAAATACCGGTGTCGGCAAAATAGATAGCGGGTGACGCGGGACGAAAATACCATTAAGGGACAGAGAAAGCTCCTATATTCGTAATTTTCAGGCAGCGGCTGAATTGCGGGCCACGCTGCGGGTAAAGTCTGAGACAAAAATGGAGCCCATAGGCCCCAGATCTTTAGATCAGTGGATCTCAACTACACTAGTAGCTTCCTATTTTAACAAGGAACACAATTACACGTGTCCAACGTCTAAATGAGACCTGATTAGACAGATAAAATTAAAACCAGAGTCAGTAGTATTCTCTTGACAGCCACTGCTCTACCTTCAAATGTGATGGTCCTATCTATCCAAGGTGGTGGCCAATAGGGTAGACAATGGCACGTAAAGCAGTCACGCACGGGAAATATCATTCATCGTCTCCAATCAAACCATAGTCTGTGTTACCATCATGTCATTTTCATGGTTCTTCCTTCTTGGTTCCAATAGAGGCACTGTTAAAGAATGTTGGTAAGTTGACTTTGATAGATCTGTTGTTCCACTTCCCAGCTCTTTGTGCGGCACTTGCCTTCTAGCCAGCTATAGCCTCACACACCAGCAACCACCCTACACCCATCCCCTTCCTCCTGCCTCCCTCCCTATTGAGAGTCGCAGTCCCGGCCCCCTCGAGAGACCCGGAAAATAATTCCCCGTTCATTTTCCTTATAGACTTTTCAAAAAGTATTTATTTAAAGACGTTTACGCCATGGACAAGTGCCAACTCTTGTCATGACAAATCATGACAATAAACACAATGTTTTGGGCCGAACAAATAATTAGAAAGAACAACAAATTTTTAATTGTTTTTCTTCTTTTTTATTATTTGTTTGGTCCAAAATATTGTGTTTGTTGTCGTGATTTGTCGCTTAAAAGGTCTTTAAATAAATACTTTTTAAAATGTCTATGGGGAAAATGCATTGGGAATTATTTCCCGGGCCTGGCGTCGTCATGAAAGGGGGCGGGACTGCGACGCTCTATTGCTTTAGGCTGAGTCCAACACGCCCCCCCCCCCTTGCCCCCTGGGGCTTTTATTTCAACCAGGGGATTGAAGCAGGTGTGATAACGGGTCAATCCATGCTGAATAAGAAGGCAGCTGCTGCTCTAGCTGCTCTCTATGGGTTAATTGGCACTTTCATGCAGTGGTGGAAGAAGAACTTGGATAAGTTATTGATTAATACATTAAGCGATAGTTGATTCACCTTACCGATTCATTGATAAGCAGTGATTTTCCTGAGAACCTGAATTTACTATTACTATACCAACTGCTTAGTAGCACCTGAGAAAGACAATGCTTGTCCTGAAAATATTACACAAATACTATACAAAATGCCACAATATTTCAAATTAAAGTTCAGAATCAGTATTATTAATATTATTATTATAATTATTGTTGTTGCTTTATGCATGTCAGAAAGACTGACTGTATTGAGAAGTGTATGATTCAACATTTCATGGTTTTTATCGTTTATAATTGTTTTAAAATGTTCTAGTATAAAAAAGCAAAGTAGCCTATATTGTTTAGAATTGTTGACTTGTATATCTATAAAACATAATTAACTTGCTCCCACTGAGTCAGTGTATTTACATTTAATTACACTTAGGGTCTCAATTCAATTCAATTCAATTCAATTCAATTCAATTCAATTCAATTTATAATGTCAAAGCAGATCTTTCTGATGAAGATGTCAGCTGCTCTTTGTTATATTAAAGTAGTAATAATAATTCAACATTTTAATGCCATTCTTTTTATTATTCAGACAGCCGGCAATGGATTAAACGCTCTCTCTGACACCTCCAGGGGCCACAGTCGGCTTTCAAAGATGAGGAATAATGCATTGAATTTGACTGTCCACTTCCTGATTGGTTAGTCATTTGCCAGCAGAAAACATTGGACCAATGATGACAAAGCTTCTAGGACAATCTTTGAATGCCCCTAGAGGTGTCACACAGACTAGTTTTGAGAGCGTTTAACCCAGTTTATAGCTACATTAAGTGACTCAGAGTGACAAGTCCTACCTCAAACCCTAACCTAACCATAACCGGAAGCACGGGAGCAGGCAGATGACATGGGCAGCATTGCTCTAGCTAGCAGGTTACTAGTGGCTGGATGATGGTATAATAGTGACTTTATCTCCGCAAAACCAACTTGGCTGTATAATTGTCTAAGTTACAGTGAGAAGAAGCCCAGATGATTGTATACACTCTGACAGAGCTTCTGTGGTTTTTTAACACATTCATGGTTCTTATACTGGGAAAACGCACGTTGTGTCACTTTGACTCCAAAATGTAATAAAAAACATTAGAATGACTTGACACCTGAGAGCATTATGAGTTAATATTAAACATCATCTGCAATCATCTGTTTTCTAAATTGACAGAATTAGCCCTCCCCAACCCGTCCTTGTCCAATAGGCACGTTAGCAGCGAGGAGACAGCTAGGGCACACTGTCCTTCTCACCCATTGAGATGCATGTTAAATTACGGGATTTCTCCATATAAATAATCGATAATTTCAGCAGCAAGAGCATCAAAATGTCTTCTGAATCAAGTCAACCAGGCCTGCAGTAGGCTATGCACTGGACAAATGTGCATGACATAATTTAAATAAATTAGAAATGCGAGGAAATGACAGATGGAACAGTATCCAACATCAACTTTAACGACTGCCCAACAGGAGTTTTCATGTTGCACGGTAATTAGTCATTAGTATTATTGCCATCACCTGGGCAGGTCAGTCGTGTAACTTTCCTGACATTAAGCTGCCTACACTACGTGTTCAACAACACAACCATGCAAAATAACACTGACAGCTATGAGGTGACGAAAGCGTGTCCTGCATAGCAACAGTTGGGTTTTAGCAAAGGGCTAATTGTTATTTTTTTCTGTTTTGTATCTGAAATGTACAAATATCATTTTTGAATGAAACCTTTAGTAACAATTGTATGTATGTACAGTACGTACTACGTACAGTATACACTGTATGTGTTGTGTTGAAACATTCCTAACCAGCCTCAATGGTGTACAGTACTGAAAATAACCCCTATAAAGCTCCGTTCAGACATGGATGGTTAGAGCGGTGCAATTACACATAAAGTCAATGCAAAGACGAGAAGTTGCGCAAATGGGCGTGGCGCGACCTGGCGCGGTACAAATGGGACGAACTGAGGCGGATATATATATATTCAGGTCAGAATGTGTTGAGATAAATGGAGCTGAGCTAACCTAGCCTGGCTCCAGACCATAGACCCTGGCAACTCCACTGACTGCTTCTCTGCTTCAAGCTTCACAGAGCTTCAGTCTGATAATCAGGCTAGAGCTAACCTGCATCTAAAGGCCAAACCACACCAATGCAACTAGTCACAGCTCCTTGCAACAAAACGGTTCTAAGGTCAACCACACCAATGCAACTCCTTGCAACTGCCATTGGGGATAATGGTTGCAAGTAGTTGAATGTTGCAAGGAGTTGTATGGCGAATGATTGGTTTGGAGTGGGCTTTAGAACCTTCTTAAGACACTGCACTTCTTCACTGAGAGCACACACCCTCACTCACTGTAATGTTCACAAAACCATTGATCATACTCACAAGGCAGCCATTTTACCTTTACTGTATGTCACACTTGGGGACCCCAATCCACCCCAAGTGTAATGCTTGTTGACATGATGTGTGCGATGTTGCGTGCAATGTATGTGATGTGTGCTTCAACCACATGTATGTTATTATTACACAGCCAGGAACCACTAAAGCACCGACTGTGTTGTAATCTACTAACCAAATGAAAAGTTAAACTGACACTTCAATGTGTTTATCCATCATTCATTCATGTTAATGAATGTATTTCATGTTGTGGGACCCTCTCTAGGTCAGCTGATGGGTATGAATGAGGTGACGGAGAAGCTGACCCTGTCCGAGAAATGTCACAATGAACACGCCGTTGTCCAAAGAGTCACTGCCGCAGCCAACCTCAGTAGGGTGCCTTGTGGCTCTGATAAGGAGTGTAGGTAAGACACGGATGTGGGAGGTTTGTTGTGACTTAATTTATCCTTGAAAATGCTAGCAGTGCTTAAAAACAACACGTTGAACAGGTTATTCGCCTGGTGCTATAGCTTTATTTATCAGTGGTCCAGTCTACAGGCACTGCAGGCAACAGTATATGCAAAAGTCAGTCACAGTAGCATCCTTTAGGTTTAGCCTTGCTACTCTAAAAGCTAACAGTCCCAGGCCAGACTGGTGGTGGCCCTGCTTATTACTGAGCATTTACAGCTAAGGGTTTACAGCTGAAGCGAAGGCCTGTTAATTCAATCATATCTGTATAAGTGCATAAAACACATTGTTTTTGTTCATCCCACATCTCCCTGATGCCTGACACAGCCATGTGTTCCTCTGTTCCCTCGACTTTACTTCACCTTTGTTTCCAACCTTTGCCGCTGCTACTACTACTGCTGCTGTGACCTCTGAACTTTCTGAACTCTAGCCCCGGTATTCCTCCTCCTCCTCCTCCTAAATTTCCTGTCCACAGGTTTGCTGGGAAGACAGTGACCAGTGGCAGCATGGTGCTCGTCACCGTGGCGACCAGAGAGGAGCGTGGAGCCCAGCTGATGATAAACTGTGAGAAGATGCTGGTGGGGGCCATGTTGGTGAAGGACATCATGTTGGCACTAACGCAGTGACACCTCACCTCCAGCCGCACCCTGTTCCCCTGGCCTACACAATCAGCATTCATTTGACTCTGAGAATGTACAAATGTAACCAAATTGGTTAAATTTGTACACTCTCAGAGTTACAAATGCAAAATGAACATTGAGGATTTTAAAGTGTACACGCCCAAACGCAACTACACACAACAGAGTGCAATGGTCTTTTTTCCACTATGTGGGCTGTGCCGTGCTGTGCTGTGAGATTCGTGGTTAAGAATTATTCTCCGTAATATCATATGCTTGGGCATACATTCTAATGGTGAGAGCTGTCGGTCCTTCTCAGACCCGCTTGTCACCTGGTGCTGACCCGTTTAGAATAGGGCTGTGGAGGCCAGGTTTACATTTTACGTGCACATGATTGTACTGTCAGCTGTCACTCAATGAAGATAAAACGAAAGGTAGTTAGTAGTACACACACACCAGGAGCGACACGAATAAACAAAACGAAAATGCATCGCAATTATTTAAAACTTAAAACTTTTATGTTGGTGATGCCTTATTCATTCAGGTTGATTTTTCCGTGCTGAAAAATCGATCTTTAATAATTATGTTGCTTCATCGCCTCGTTTAGGTGTGCTCTAAGCGCAAAACACAAACATTGTTTTAATTAATGCAAATGAATCGCACAAAATAAACGCTCCCGGTGTGTGCTGACCTTAATTCATGCAAAAACGTTTCAACATTGGTAAGTCAACAATGTTACTAATGGATTTTTACAGTTGAAAATGACATCATTCCACACCACACAGTATAAATTAACCTTCAGCTGGCTAACATAAAAGTTAACAACTGAATGACTGTGGCACTGAGTTACTATAGCAACACCATAGCAACGAACATAGTCCTGATTGACAGAACGAAAGACAAACAGGCTGTAAAAGGCTAGAGCCGCATGCTTCACCCATTAGCTTCACCCATTACACAGACCCGAACGGCTGCACAGCACAGCCTGGCACTTATGGAAAAGAGGCATTACAGACTTGAATTAGCATTTTCATTTTCTGAGTCATGGGTTTCCTCAACAGATATAGAATTATGCAGAAAATAAGATCCGTGGACCGTGATTGGCATAAGCATAAGGCAGTGGTTCTCAACATGTGGGTCAGGACCCGCAGGGGGGGGTCCCCAGGTGACAACTATACTATAAAACTGTCCCCAGTTCAAATGATTATTTTGAGGTGAAAAGGATGAGAACCACTGCTGTAAGGAACCCAACCGTGGAAGTAACTTCTGCGTTTTAGCCTACAAAGAGACGTCGTCAGTCGTCACTAGAAGTGCACTGCATCTCCATCCTTTGACGTTCCGTTTATACAGTAAGCATACTGTCCTCTCCCTTCCTATCGCTATCACATTTACCTACACCCACACGACAAGTTAACACAGTTACATCCATTTTCAAAACACTATAGCACCTCCAATCTGCTATCCTAGTGTCTGTGTTTGAAGAGATATGAAAGTTGAAATTCCCATTGCTGGTTTTACCAAACCACCTTTTAGAAGCTGTTCATCGAAACGTAACAAAATGCAGTATGTTGTAGAAGTATTTGTTTATGACAATCAGACATGGACCTTGTAGGACCAGGTGGTAGATAGAGCAGACACAATTACTGATTTCAACTGTAGGCTTTATTACACAGAAACGTCTGGAGAGAGAAAGTATAGATTACGTAACGGATGATAATCAAACTATTTCAGTTAAATATGTAATGTAGCATGAAGTTAATTCACATTTGGTTTGATTGAGAACTTGATATCTGAATAAGTTCATATCTCTGGCACAAAAACAGATACTGTCATAGGCGTTGACTCCACGAATATGTGCTCAGTTCATAATCCAGTATAACAATAATGTTTTAATGCCAGTTTAATTCCCACATCTGAAACTTTGCTGCACTTGTTTTCTGCTGATTTCGGTATTCACCAAGCTGACATGGCAATGTCATTGGAAGGGACTTTCACATATAAAAACTGGAAAAGTACATTGTCATTGGAAGTATTGTACTATGTAATACAGTAAAACTGTAAGGCGTGTGTGTGTGTGTGTGTGTGTGTGTGCGCGTGCAGACAGATTTTGGTTAACACTTTACTTGAAGTGTACACTGGGGCATCCTGAACATGTACTCAGCTATCACGTTTGATTCATGACAATAACGTGTTCAGGATGCAGGTGGCTGGTCATGTTGAGTTCTAACGAGGTCTCAGCTGAAGTTATTTTATGGCCTTTTAACAACTTAATTTATTTCATGTTTTCAGGGTTAAAGGGTTAGTTCAGCCAATACATGACTTATTTTCAATTACACACCCCATGAAGCCTTGAATTCATGGAGATCTTTTAGTTTTTGTCGGCGGAGTCTCCAGACCGGATCATCGAATTATTGGCTTAGGAATGTGACAACCCCATCCATGCATCATGGGGTGTGTTATTGATAGAACATACGTCATTTTTGGGGTGAACTTACTCCTTAAAAGGTCAGGCTGTACAGTAGGCATACAGAATAGCAGCTTCAATGTTCTTATGCGTCCACATGTGACCTTACTTAATCTAAACCTCACTATTTATTTACTTTACCGTTGGGAAATGTTGCATTTTGTTTGTTTGACCAAAGGATTGCATACAGGTTTGGTACGTCCACAATGGACAGAGCTGGGGAATGGTAGAACCAGTGGATCTGAACTTCAGTCTTCTCACTGCACTGCTTGTCTTGCAGTAAACATAGTTCACTGGTAGAATACAAAACAAGCAGCGCCAGTTAAGAACCTGAAGAATCTGATAAATACCGTTTAGTTTTTTACTCTGTGCATTTGTTGGTTTTACTGTCTTCCCATTGAATCTTGCACATTTCCAGCTCCTTTTAAAAAAGAATGTAATTTATTTGTTTCACCAAATGTATTGTTCCAAATTGAACATGTCTCTACTCTCATGTGTTAGACTGAAGCTCCTTTCTATCTGGCCATTTTCCCCCAGACAAGCTTCTGGTTTCAGAACTGGTTAATTATATCCTCTATGTGGTTGTGAAATGTGGTCTTGAAGTATTACAGCTTTATTTATTATACAAATAAAAATATGGATAAGATGAAACATAATCATGTGTCATGGTTTTTGAGTGGTGCTAACCACTCCTACACGCAGCAATGTGTGTCTGAATGTCTAAGCACGGAAGTACCTTTCTTTCACCAAGTGTCACTGTTGCACAGCCTAACACACACACACACACACACAGTACAAGTATTCTCAGGTCTACAAGCTCACTGTACAAACAGTACAGTACTACAAAGTACAGTACTACGAATAACAGTACAGTACCACTCACTTCAGACGGGTCTGATTTTGACATCAGTCTCGACCAGTGGTGAATCAGTGTTCGTTTTTCTTTAGACTTGTACAGAGGCAAATATTTGACTCTTTGACTGGCCATTTCCTGCTTCAGGCAAATTGTTGTTGGCTTAATAATATATAAAACCATTTACTCTCTGTAAACCTGAGTTACCGTGGAGTAATAACTTAAGATAAGAACTTAATTTTTGGCTTGCTTGGCATTTGACCTTCAGAGACAGGGAGAGTTGCAATAACTTGCAGCCTTTCTTTTTCGACTAAAAAAGTTTTGTGTTTATTTAGTTGAAGGAAATATCGCCACAGAACATGTTTGCATATTGACCCAGTGAATCTACGCTCTATGGCACCATAAAGGCTACTTGATGACAGAGCTATGATGTCATCTGAATAATTATGGTAAGATATAGTTTTTTTATTTTGTATTCTAATGAATGGGAGAATGTTAAGGTTTAACAGAAGAGATCCCTAGGGTTAGGTACAGTAACTCCACACGATATGTTACAGCTTTGTTTATCTAATCAAAGCAGACATGTACTTGATGTGTGTAGCAGAGTTGTCCTGCCTGAATTCCATGTGCCCCCCCCCCCCCACACCTTGGCAACACATTACACCAATTCTCAGAACTCTACACTGTCTTTACATCACTCAATCATCCTACGATTTGTTAAATAGCTCAAAAGCCTTTATTAACACATTTTCTGCCCAAGACGTTGTTTTTTCTTTAAAAATGTCAAAAAGTGGGTCTAAAAAGTGGGCACCCTGGGTCGCCATTTTGAAAGATTAAAAGGGCACAATGTGTTAAGTATGTCGAGTCTGAAATGTGACCATACCATATCATATCATACCATATCAACATATCGTGTTTACCCTGGTAAACACGATCTCTTGTGGAATGTCGATCTAACCATTTAGGAATTGTCCAGGTGTTTCAGTTGGTGAGCATCAAGTGTCACTATACACTGGCTTAAAAAATACAGTAACTGGAAGATGGAATATTCACTTTTCCTTAGGAAATATATATACGCTGTGGCGCCTCCTCTGGTCAGCCAGGTAACCCCACAGGTAACCACCATCATCCCTATAGGCACCTAAAATATTATATTATATATAAGTATATAAGTATAAACAGCTTGTTCAAAATATATTTATCTAGACTACTAAACATATCTAGAAATTAGATTTGGTCTTTTCATGAGACAGAACTAGTGAACATTAGGAAATATATAAAACAAGGCACATAATTGAAATCTATGTGCCTAAAAGGTAGCTGATGAGTTTCCAACATACATTCTGAACACTTTGTTCAGGATCCAAACATCATTCATCACTATGGATACACTGGTAGCACAGTGTTTCCATGACAAAAAGGCTTACTGAACAACATGTGCCACCAAACTGATATGAAAATGGATGAATCAGCTGAGTTCTGTGTGTTTGCTCTGTGGCAGCAGTCGAGCGGCCAGACCTCCAACCAGAAGCAGAGCAGACACCAACAGGATTGGGACAGCACAGCTCGTGTCCACCAGCTTCCCAAAGACCATGTTTCCCATGATAGCGGCTATGCGGCCAACTCCCGTGAAGAAGCCAAGAGCAGAGGACCTGAAAAAGACCGATGACATGTGTGAGTAGTTTATTAGACGTAGATTAAAAAGAGCATGTTAATGCACATGCAGAGACTAAAATGAAACAAGGATGGATAGGATCAGGAACGAGTACATCAGAGGAACAGTGCGCGTTAGATGTTTTGGAGATAAAGTCAGAGAGGCTAGACTGAGATGGCTTGGACATGTACAGAGGCGGGACAATGAGTATGTGGGTAGACGAATGCCGAGGTTGGAAACTTGGAACTGCCAAGCAGGAGGAAAACAGGAAAAGAGGAGATTTGGCTTGGAGGTATGTAGTGAAAGAGGACATGAAGTTAGTTGAAGAGGAGTCAGGGGACAGGGTGTGATGGAGGCAGATGATTTGCTTTGGCGACCCCCTGAAGGGGACAGGCGAAAGGAAAAGAAGAAGATGACACCTTGCGTGTCCACGCCTCTCTATTTATGCCTTGTTTCTCTCTACAGCAGAATAAAAAATAAAATCAATACAGCTATCGTTTACCTTAGCTGTGTGGGGTAAAGCTCTGTTCCTATGACATCCAGTGCATTCCAGGCGATGACAGAGACTCCACTGAACACACAGGACAGGACCAGACTCTGGCCTTTAGTCTGGACCATGTAAATGAGAAACACACTCACGCTGGACATCAGCAGACTGCAGACTGTCACGTACACACACACACACACACACACACACACACACACACACACACACACACACACAGCTAAAGTTAGACATTTACACTGCTAAAACATTTTCTAGCCTAATTGTATAATTTTGGACGGTATCTCAATTTAAAGATGCATTTTCAGTTTACTAAAGAGATGGCGTTACCTCATTTAGTCTTGTTACTGAATACTATATAGCAATGAGTGCTATCAGAATATATAGCTTTAACAAAAATATATAATTAAACGTCCCTGCACACACTGCTGCGTTTTCGGACCCAGATATTGTAGTGAATTTTGGGTGCGCCGTTGTTTTCACTATTATTCCGAAAAATGCACCAGACTGCAAGGACTTAATGCAAAAAACAAGCTCATGGCTTTATTCCCACCTTAAATGACAATAGTAACTTAAAATGTACATGCTCCACACATCTTTGAATCAGTATTAAACTATCAGATAGTTTGGATAACTCAATATTTTGTTATTTTTTATTATTATTTATTTCAAGATTATTCTGATGATTTTAGAGACAGTTCTAACTCGATAGTATTATCAGATTATTAACTCCATGTACAGAAAATCTAGCCACTATCCAGTGATTGACTGGGGGTGGGGGAAGATGGTGAGCAGACTTACAGAGCAGTGTCTTGCCTCCTATGCTGTCCATCATTATAATGGTGAAGATGTTTCCTGGGAGGTTGGAGGCTGCCGTTACAAATCCCTCCATATAGACTGACAACAGAACACACATCAAACATTTAGAGGATTTAGATTATAAATCCATAGTTCCTAAGCTGCTGTACACATCCATGCTATTATGATCATCATCATTTTACTAAATACCATGTCAATATCAATACAGGATATTAGAATAATTATCAAGCCTTTGTTTGCCTTTAGGTGGGGGATGGGGGGGGGGGGGGGTGTTAGCTAAAGTGCCAACGCATCTAGTAACCTCACAGTTGAAGGAACACATCATGAACATGCTATAAGTCTGTATCAGATGCTATCTAAGTCTACAGAAATGCTATCTAAGGGGGTAGGGTAAGTGCTATGGGCCATGATGGAGTCTAAAAAGGTGGGTTTTCAGACTACGGCGGAAGATTGGGAGTGATGCTGCAGTTCTGACTGCAATGGGAAGTGCATTCCACAGTTTTGGAGCCAGAAGGGAGAAGAGTTTGGGACGTGTGGAGCGTTGTCCCGGCGTTTTTAGTGAGGGTACTTCCAGCTTCCCTGCGTTGGCTGATCTGAGTGCGCGGGAGGGTTTGTAGGGTTCAATGGCTGTGTAATGGTGAGAGTGGCCGTCAGCAACACCTGCTGTATTCTTACTATTTTCTGCTGCTGACTCCCTCCCTGCGCTCGAGGGAAATACTGTGTACCAGTGTGAATACTGATTTGTTTGCAGAGGCACTTCCTTCTTGACAGTTCTAATTTCTTTATTTAATTAAAGGCAGGTTATCCAACTGAGATCAGGCGTAATTGATGCAGTCATGCCCGAGGTGATACTCCTGGGTGACAACCTGTATTTCATGGCCATTCCTTGTACTGTTGAGGGAATGATATTGCGCCCTCTGGTGTACCCAGAGCGTCACAACATATTTTCAAACTCCAGCATATTGAACCCTAGCATCTTTATTCTGGAGGGAACATATGACCCGTTGTGAGCTTGTAGATCGGTTAATTGTTGGCAAAGAGATTTGGTGTAGAGGGGGAAACAGAGTACAAAGCCAAACCTCAGTCAAGTATAGAGAGTTTAAGAATCCTCAATAACAGGTGCAATACATTCAGTTTATCGAGTCCTACAGTATAAGGTGAGTGGGACAGAAGGCTACCTGCTGTTTTAACAGGGTAGCAGTTGGTGTGGTTGTTGAGGGAGGAGGACCGAGACATGTTGGAGCAAGGAGAACCTCCATCCTCTGCTCTCTTAAACAGCTCTGGAAACCACATCCACAGACCATAGTACCTACGCACACACACACAAAAGAAAGTCGGAAAAGCATGCACACCCCATACAGACATACATGGGAGAGCATTGATTTATGTTAAAGATAAATCAAAGATAAAGTTAAAGGAGGAAGTCAGTCTCCGGAAAAAAAACAAGCCAGGACTAAATGCCCCAAATCACAGGAGACATAATCAGAAGTAGAAATCATAAATTTCTAAGGAGAGAGAATCCAGTAGCCATATGGTAAACAAGACATGCATTTCTCCTCCTGCATGCGTTGAAAATGTGAAACTTTTCCTTCCCAGCGGTGTGCTTGTCTTCTTGACTTACCCAAAGGAGATGCAGTAGAAGATGATCACCAGGGAGATGCTTCTGGTCCTCAGCTGTCCTCTAAACAGCTCTCTGATTGGTCCCAGTATCTAAAGCAGTAAACACAAACACATTATAAAACATATCATCTTCAAGGACCACGTCACAAAATGCAACGCATGAACTCAACTTTACAGCAACTGCTACTGACTAAAGACCATACTGAAACTCTTTGCGCAAAGTACTGTAGCACACAGCTTAGACTATCAGTTCCTTGTTTCTGTTTTCGTCTCTTTGCATTAACATGCCTCTTGAAATCGTATGGATGCACAGTAAAGGTACTGTATGCACTTTATATGTGCTATTACCTTTTTACAAAGGCCTATGGGTCCGTGCCTCTGTCCTGTATCTCTAGCAGCTGGGGAACTGGTACGCAGACCAAAGATCTGTGAAACACCAACAGATGAGAACTGAAGAACCCAGCAGTTTTTATTTTAAACATGGTCGCCACAAATGCTATTTTCAGAGGCGTGAGCCATGCCCAATCGACTTATTTCTGTGAATGAACTGGTAAAACGTAAATATGATATGCACTGTTAATACTTCAAATGTTCGCAGGACATAATGGATTGGGTCTTTACAGCTCCAGAAAACCTACATCTTTTTCATTTTAACATTTGCGAACATTTATTTGTACAGTGGATTAAGGTTAAATAGTATGGTTAAACAGAATGAGATTCTTACTGGGAATGGCTTGTGTTGGCCCCAGTGGTTCACATGAAACATTATGCTGAACACGTGGACCGCTTCTTTCTCCCGACCAGCCTGACAGACACAACAACTCATCATGAAGATGCTTCTATGTCTGTCACAAAAGCAACTGTATTCCTACTACTACTAATTTTCTACTAATCTTTCTTGAATGATTACCAATTATTCTTATTCTTATGTTATAACCCATTCCCGATCCTACAAATGCCTTCTAAATCTGTGCCTTCTAAAAACTTTACCCCCAAATTAATATATTGTTTTATAGCTAATATAACAGCTTAATGGCGATTTATAACACAATGTAATGTAATATAAAGCACTTTCATGTTTCCCACCTCCATGAGGAACTTCGGGCTCTCTGGTAGCAGGAGTCTGAAGACGAGAGCTGAGGAGAGGCTGGGAATGGAGCAGAGAACCACAAACAACCTCCAGCTCTGGAAGTCCAGACCCCACAGGGGAAAGTGGACCCACGTCCTGGGAATGACCAACCATGCCAGGCCTGGAGAGACCGGACCAAGACCCACAGAAAGCTTACTTCGTCGTATCCACTTGAAAATACCAAAAACCTCTAATGTGGTTGGACGACGGAGGTCTTTCTGCTACAAAGCCCCATCTGATTGCAATAATCTTCCTCTATCTCTTAGATCTATTTAATCCGTCATCAGTCGCAGCTTCTAAACTGACAAGTACAAGCAATGGAATACACTGATGTATTTGCACTGTGCCCTTCTTTCCTCTGTTGTTTAACAGCTGATGATGTGGTGGTTGGTAGGGTGGATGGAAGAGGGTGAGCAAGCTATCTGTGTATAATATATATATATGTATCTGTAGTGTACCGTTTGTAATGTTTCTATGCATCTTGTTCATGTTTTATGGGTCCCCATTGATAATGAGATGCTGTATCTCAAGGGGCCTTGATCTGAAAGAGTGAAAGAGTGCTGTTAGCGTGCATGGGCATGAATAAAGGTTATCTTTCAACATTTCTTTTGCTGTCTTAACAACACCCATACATGTGCCCAGAGTTGTTTCCTGGTGCAGAGAGACAGACAAACCTGCAGCCAGGATGTTTCCTGCCATCCAGAAGGTGGCCAGTGCACTGATCATGGATCCTCTCCTCAGCCGTGGCAGGAACTCCGAGAAGTACGAAAATATGACGGGAATTGAACCGCCAACTCTACAGGTAAGGTATAAAAAAGTAAAAGTACTTGTTAAAGCTTGGATTTCTTTTGTTACACCATCCATGTTGAGCTGTTTAATTGTGTATATATCAGGGACCTCTCAACCCAACCCAACACTTGCTGGAGGCAGGATTTAACTTGACCATTCAGTGTTACAGGTCAGTCTTTCAATCCAAAGTACAGTTGTAGAGTGTGGTGCTTCTCACCCGACACCGCTGATGAATCTCAGAAGCAGGAAGAGCCAGAACTGCGGAGCCAGACTGGCCAGTCCTCCAAACACCCCATTGATAGTCAGAGACACCAGCAGGACTCTGCGGCGCCCCCTCTGGTCAGCCAGGTAACCCCACAGGTAACCTCCCACCATCATCCCTATAGATAATGGGTATGCGTCAGACATCATCATACCCGAGAGGTTATGCGGGAAGCCTACTGAGTGGGAAAGAATACTTTCTGGCCTTGACAGCTCATACATCCAAACAGAAAAGTCCTATCTGATTGTATCTTTGGTAATAATATCAAAGAACACTGTCCCACTGTCTGGAACTTGCAAAAATGTAGCTCTTTATTCGGTCGACGTTTCGGTCATAAGACCTTCATCAGGACAGACTGAGACAATGTCCTGTCTGTCCTGATGATCTAACGCAGTGGTTCCCAAACTTTTTCATGTCAAGGACCCCCAAATTGACACTATTTAGCCCGTGGACCCCCATTTGAAGAAATATGCCAGAGACCCCCATAAGAAAAGATTTTCATGGCTCTAGCAGTGATTCTCAACCTGTTTAATTTCAAGGACCCCCAGTTTGACATGTATTAGTCTACGGACCCCCATTTAATGGCATTTCTATCTCTGAGACCCCCAATTTATATTGTAAAATCAATGTTAATTTAACTCTGAGTGTACAAATGAAACCAAATGGACCCTAGGGGAGGGTCCATTAGCTGGGGATCCCCTGGACCTCCCTCAATGACCCCTGGAACTCCCCGGACACCACTTTGGGAACCACTGGTCTAAACGACCGAAACGTCGACCTAATAAAGAGCTATTTGTATGAGTTCATACTATTACTAACCGAGGAAGATGCTGGCGGTCAGCAGGCCCATGTCAGAGGAGCTGAGGAGGAGGTCACATCTGGCAGTAGGAAGGAGGAAGGAGACACACAGTATTTCCACTGCATCGCTGGCGTTGGCCCAACCACAGGCCAGTAACAGCAACACATGGAACAACCCAAAACCTGGGGACAAGGTAGACATTTAGCTGATGACCTTGTTTTAGTTCTGGATAAGCTGAGATTGATGATGACAGAGGGTTTTTTTTATACAGACTTCAGATCATCTAAAAAAAATCAAACACATCTAACACATCTAAACCGAGAAAGCACCCGTGTCATTTTAGATTTTTGCGTCGGGTATTCAAAAATGGCAGATATGCGAGCTTGCACATCTGTTATTTTTTTACATTTAAAAAAAAATGTTCATAGTGTGAGAACTACTGTTTTAGAAGGCATTTGTAGAATCGTCTTAAAGGACAACTTTCTTTTTTTTCATCCAAGGTTCATGTTTTAGGTTGTTATTAGAGAAAGTAAAAGGTGAGTGTATTTTTTTTTCTCCATTTGCTGCTTTCTTTCGTTTTAGGGATTATAGCCGTTTTTCACAGGGGGGCGGGGGCATTCGAGCACGGGGCTAAATAGGTATTTATTTACTAAATTTTATAGCGATTTTTTTATTTTTTATTTATTATAGTCTTATTAGACACCAAGAGATTATATTTGGCCACAAAAGATCACGGGATCTACTGAATGTGTCAAACTGGCATATTGAGCCTATGACACACAGTGTGGCTTCCCCCCAGTAGGCCTCCTTCACATTCAGTAGATCCTGCGATCTTCTGCGGCCAGATGTAATTTCTTGGGGTCTAGTAGGACTATAGTAAATAATAAAATAATAAATCGCTATAACATTTTGTAAAGAAATACCTATTTAGCCCCATGCTCGAATGCCCCCGCCCACCTAAAGCTAAAATCCCTAAAACTAAAGAAAGCAGCAAATGGAAAAAAATTACACTCACCTTTTACTTTCTCTAATAACAACCTAAAACATGAACCTTGGTTGAAAAAAACTAAAGTTGTCCTTTAATGGGTTAACTCACCTGCTTCTTCAACGGCTTCCTCATATGTTAACTTCCTCTGTGCACTCCCTTCAGCATCACAGGTGTGGCTTACTGTGCTTCTATCAAAAATGGTTTCGCCTAGTATGAAGTGGACGCACGCACGCACGCACGCACGCACGCACCACACACACACACACACACACACACACACACACACACACACACACACACACACACACACACACACACACACACACACACACACACACACAATGTTAGGCCTATTACATATTTTAAGGAAAGGTAGGAGCTATACTGCATCAATAATGCAAGGTCAAGCCTAGGGCTGGGTAATCTGATAATATTGCAAAAATAACAATAATACCCTCATATTGATATTGTGACAATATTGTGGGGATGACTATTGTTTCTTTCACAAAATGTTTACAGTTTTACACAATTCATTTTTGATAAATAAAGGCAATAAAGGCAGGGTAAAGGCAAATAGTTCATCCTTTAAAACCAAGAAAAGTTAACACTTTAATATATGCCATAGCACAATATGATCTAAAATGTCTGATGATATCTAGTCTCATCACAATATAGACACAGTATTCCTATTCTGCTTTCCTTGTAATACAGCCAGGCTCATGGTTACCAGTCTCATGCATGCTGAAGAAGTGGCAGTTAAATTATCAGTAAATGACATTTGGGTGGATTGGACACTGGAGCTTCTCTGCTCTGAGGGTGGAGGGAAGATTAGATAACCGACCTCTCTCCTTGAAATAACCATAAAATACCTCAGGTCAAATAACTTAATTATCACAATTTGGAATTATACCTCCCCTCTCCTAAGTATACAGATATATTAATATGAATATTAATATTAATAATAGCCATAATATTGTGTATTTTCGTTATAACCAAAATACTGAACCTAAGCCCACTGTCTTGTCTGACTCTGTGGGACTTTTCTGACAGCAATTTGAAAAACATCAATGATCACAACAACATTAGAGATCATCACTACCTTCATCTGAGTCTAGGTCTGATGGATTCGGGTCATCATCGCCGACGAGAAGCGGCTCGCGTGCCTCAGCATCACCGGACTGCGAGCGACGAGACATCGAATGTACACTATCTGGAGTCACAGGATTTGATTGGTCACAAGTATCTGTGCAACAGCCAATACCGCCATCCCGTCACACACACAAATACCGGTCTGTATAAACCAAAATGAATGAAACAGCTGGGCTGATTTGGCTAAAAACAAAACGGTCCCGATCCCCAAAACCACTGTTACGAAAACTATAAACAGGAAGTACGTTTAGCCCGCATACAATCAATCAAAGACACTGTATTTGTCGATACAATTCTACTTGGCGATGGACTCACTCGAGTCCAAAATCTGAGTTAAATTCTACATAGTATCACTGATTGTAGTTGTATTTTGTTACACCTGAGCTCAGTCTTCGCGGCGCGGCCCATGGAGCGTAACAAGTACTACACGGAAACTGGTAACCTGTCGAATTCGGTGACTCTCTAAAATCAAGGCAAGCGCATCATCTGTAGCCTGACACTCAGTCTGAAATTTCATTTCGTTTCACTTCATTATTCATATTCTGAATCGCCAGAACATATTTTCTTAATGGGCGTGGCTAGCGATTCAGGGCTGGAGCCAGGCTACATCATCTGCACAAATCGCCATCGAAGTAGCCTCGGAAACCCCTCAAAACAAAACAAAAAAACAATCATATTTTGAAACACTAATATGGAGATTGCAAAACAGTCTATCTCCTAATGTTTTTCATACCAGATTTCATTGTCATTTGATTTTTATTGTATTTTTATTATGGCTATTTAAGTATTTATTTGATGCGTCCTGTTTTATTTAATTATTTGTAATAATACTTAAAATATCACTAGCACTTGTCAACCTTTTTCTTTGTTCATTGGATTTCCCACAGATTAGAAAAGAAGCATTCAATAAAAACGATTTTTTTTTAAACAATGTGCATTTTCCCCCCACTTGACTCTGTCTGAAGTCACATAATTCGATAGGTTACCCACTGTGCTGTCACACTGGTAAGCACAGGGAAGCGGACCCGTGTGTGTGTGTGTGTGTGTGTGAACAAACTGAACTGAACTGGTGGGTGTTTTTGTTTTAAAAGATTTTGAAGATGGCGACCAGTTCGGAGCGCAGTCCACCTCCTTTCCCCGACTCCGAGGACCAAGAAGTGGAGTCCGAAGGAGTCGGCCTCAGCGACGACGATGCAGACGAAGACGACCTTTTCACAAGTGCAGTGCGTGTCACTTTGAACCTTATCGATTATAGCATGTTGATTGATTTACTGCCAACTTCCTGGGCAACCTGGCTGTGCTAGACCAAGAATAAAGATGCCATGGATGGAATCGTGACGTCACAGCCAACCGTCCTCTAGCGGAAGTGCTGTAGAGCGACTGTTGTAGAAAAATGGTCACGCGACACTATCTGTGACGTCACTAACTCATCCGTGGCATTTATTGTAGGCTAAACGTACTACCAAGCGAGCTAACTTTAGTAGCTACTATAGCAGTTAAGCTAACAAGACACTTTTATAGTGGGGAAATGTTCGCTAAGTTGTAAACGTTATTTTCACGAGACACTACTTACACGGCCCAGGTAATACGATCCGTTTGAATTCTAACACGTAGCGAACAATTGCCAATTCATTGTACAACTTCTAACGTTCATTGAACAAATCTGTGCAAGTGATTGTGGTTTATATGTAGCTAACTTTTTCGCTCTCTGACTTTGTTTTATTTTATCGTTTTGCATTATGATTACGCTAATGAAAGTAAGTCTTCACTGACTGATCAAAATCCAGTCTTCATGTTGTGCTGTTGGAGAAGTCAGGCGTGTTGTTGTTGTCATTCGGTTTGGTCTTTTAACTAGCCAGGTAACCGAGACTAACGTTACTTCCTATTCGGTGTAACGGTGTGGTGATTGATTTGATTTCGTCTTTTACTGTTCCATGCCAGCCTTGGCATTTTCCTAAAATCTGACCTTCACCAAATGCATTTTCACCAAATCTAGCATTAGTATCAACGTTTGAGCTTTACGGATCAAGTCTAGGTTGAAAGCAGTAAATCAGTTTGTGTGTAGTTTGTTGCTGTCGGCGACATATTTTGGCTGAGTGTGTTAAGTGCCTTTGTAATTTACCTTAACCTTTGGGTCTGATTTTGTTGACACAAGCTAAGCTCCGACAAGCTCAGACAATGATCACCAATAAGTTGTTGATGATTGTGAGGCTGGATTTTACTCTCAGAATGTTCCCCATAATATTAAAGTAAGAGTAACAGTGTTATAGCTCATATATTTACAAAGGTTAAACGGTCATAGTTTTAAAAGTATCTGAGTTGTAGCTGAATATGTTTAATAATTAATAAAGCATATAACCGTTAAGCACACAGTATTTTGAAGCACCTTGACTTGTGCATCATACAGTGCAGGGACATTCGAGTTCAAGTTGTTATTTTTTATTTTATTTTATTTTGCCAAAAATATATAAATATATTGCCAAAGTTTAAAATGTGCACACAACAATCACACATTATACCAAATATTCATCTTAAATACAGTCAAAGGCAAAAGTACTTTTGCAGAGCTGAACCTCCCGTCGTCATGTGAGTCTCAGATGTGGTCACATGGTCAGAACCCGGATGTTTGACTTCTGGCTGACAATGAAAAGTTCAGAGGCTAGATTGGAAAGTTGCTGTCTTTGGTTTCTGTACTCTGTGGAACTGATTAGTCAGCAGTAACAGATTTACGGTATCTTATGGGGATGTTTTGAAACGGAGCGACTGATATCTATTGGTGGATTCTCTCTGCGTCTGCCTCCTTCACATTACACAACATGCCATTAAAAAATATATATATATAATCATGCAGGGGACTGCATACTGGGAGCAAGCTCTCTTGTCCAGATGAAGAAAGTTTTAAATATGAACAGTCAGAATAACCAACACACAAGGAATGAACAGTGAATGTTGTTTACTTTTCGGAGCACATTTATTATTTTATTTCTTTCCCCTTTTTGGGGGGGGGGAAGCTTTTTATAGGTTTAAACTAAGATGTTACAGGAAATGGCGAGATAGAGATATGGAGAGTGACATGCAGCAAAGGCCGTCAGGATTGGGACTTGAACCTGTCGGGCAACATTGAACCTATAGGTGCTGGACCCCTAGGCCAGCAGTCTGGGCCTTTTTTTAGAGAGTTACCTATATTTAATTTTGTATACATTTTGAAAGATTATTATTATTATTCTGGAAGCGGAGAGGCTTAACCACTCCACTATCAGGACTCAGGAGGCGAATGAATATTCCTTCATTTTATGTGGCTTTTGAAGATTACGCCATATGGCACTATGGCAGGCAGCCAAGTCTGGGATTTTTAATGTTTGTTTAGAGGACTTATGATGTAATTTGTTTTCCAACCAAGTGCATGGTTGGAAAACACTTTAATGTTTGCTTAGGGCAATTATGTCATTTTTTTGTTTGTTTAGGACACTACATTTCAACGTAAGACGTCATGTGGCCCTCTGGCCGATATAAATACAGTGGGTGCCCCTCACTTCACACAATTATTTTTCCTTACTCCGTAGATTGAATCTCCACTGATCACAATGGACACTGCGCTGCCAACGGACCACTTCATAACCAGTCCACCTGACCTCACCATTTCCCCTGAGTCGCCTAACGATCCACTGAGCGACCTTGGCAGCAGCCTGTCGGCTAACGAGCCAGCAGCCAGCGAGGCCACCAGCGAACCCTCGGATGATTTCTTCGACCTGATGAGCAGTGAGGCGGATTCTCCAAGTGATGCCATTCCCATAATGGAAAGTTCCACAGCGGAAGAGAAAGTTGCAGCAGTGACCGAAGTGGCTTCAGATGAGCCGTCGGATGACTTTGTTGATCTGTTGGGAAATGAAATTGACGCTACAGGAGAGGAGACACTAGTAGACGCTGAGGATGTTACTGTTGACCCAACAGCACATGCAGCTGATGTTCCATTTGCAGGCACCGTCACTGATCCCCCGGGTGATGACACACCAGGAAGTGTCGTTGACCAGGAAGTAGAAGAACCTTCCGATGCTCCGATATTAGATGAGGAAGTAAAAGCACCTTCCAGTGCTCCGCTATTGGACCAGGAGGTGAAAGAACCTTCCAGCGCTCCTCTATTGGACAGTGCTCCGCTATTGGACCAGGAGGTGAAAGAACCTTCCAGCGCTCTATTGGACAGTGCACCGATATTGGACGAAGAGGTGAAAGAACCTATCAGTGCACAGATATTGGACGAGGATGTGAAAGAACCTTCCAGCGCTCCTCTATTGGACAGTGTTCCGCTATTGGACGAGGATGTGAAAGAACCTTCCAGCGCTCCTCTATTGGACAGTGTTCCGCTATTGGACGAGGATGTGAAAGAACCTTCCAGCGCTCCTCTATTGGACAGTTTTCCGCTATTGGACGAGGAGGTGAAAGAACCTATCAGTGCTCTTCTATTGGACCAGGAAGAGAAAGAACCTTCCAGTGCTCCGCTATTGGACGAAGAGGTGACAGCACCTTCCAATGCTCCGCTATTGGACCAGGAGGTGACAGCACCTTCCAATGCTCCGCTATTGGACCAGGAGGTGACAGCACCTTCCAATGCTCTGCTATTTGACGAAGAGGTGAAAGAACCAGTCAGTGCTTCGCTATTGGACGAGGAGGTGAAAGAACCTTCCAGTGCTCCGCTATTGGACATCAGCGATTCACCCACCAATGACACAACACTGCCTCCGCTTGTTCCTGTTAGTGAGATCATCGTGGCCCAGCCCACAGTCACAGAAGTGAAAAAAACTGCCATTCAGACACCAATCGATCTGTTCGAAGATGAGCCCAGCGACCTGTTCACAGCACCATTGCTAGCCAAGTCTGCCAAATACCCACAGAAGAGCCTCTTTGGTGAACCAGATGAGGACCTATTCAGTGAACCGCTCAGGGCCACTAATACGGGTCCCATGAAGAAGACTGTTGGTTTTGCCAACAGTGTCGAGCACGAGCACAGGGACAAACTAGTCTCAACCAAACTTGGCGGCAGTGGTCATTTAGGGGCTGGACCCCTGAGTGACGAGCCAACTGACATCTTCACCGAAGAAGCCGTTGCCACAGTGACCAGCGTCGTCAACACCAGCAGTGATGTCACCTCCAAAACGAATGGGGTTCATTCTGAAGAAGACGCAGACATATTTTCTGGTAAGGTCCCTAGCAGCATGCATGCAGACATGGTGTAGGAGAGACTGACATGTATGGACAGCTGAGAGGGACACGTGCAGGAGAGATGGACAGTAGGAAACCATTGAGGGAGATGGTGTAGGAGAGACACAGTAGGAGATGGTTTACGAGACAAATGTTAGTAAATCTGAGAGGGAGACAATGTAGGACAGCTGAGAGGAAGACTGTATAGGAGACAAAGACAGGAAGCTTGAAAGGGAGATGGTCTAGGTGAGACTGACAGTGGGAAATCTATGAAGAAGACAGACGGTGTAGGAGAGACAGACAGTAGGAAAGCTGAGAGGGAAGGAGAGGCAGACATTGAAGCAAAATTCCAATACCCAGAATCTTGGCCACTCGCTCACTTAAACTCGGTCACTCCAGCATGTGAAATTGGTGACCTGATGAAATTATGTGACAATCGTGTAGACGTCACATAACATCAGTGTCTGAACGTAAACCATTGTAGTTTGTCCACAAGATGGTCACATATGTCGGCAGGTCACCAATTTCACTGTAACACCACCATGCTGGAGTGACCGAGTGTGAGTGAGCGAGTGGCTGAGATTTGGGGTATTGGAATTTGGCTTGAGAGGGAGATGGTGTTAGGAGAGACAGGTGGTAGGAAAGCCAAGAGGCAGTCGATGTTGGAGAGACAGACAGTAGAACAGCAGATAAGGATGTGAGTAGGAGAGACAAACAGGAAAGCTGAGAAATGCCGTGTAGGAGGGGAAACAGGAAAGCTGACTGTAGGAGAGAGACAGTTGTAGTGGGATCTGACCAGCAGGGGTACAATACATGAGTCACAAGATGTTTTATCATCTGATTAAGGGATAAATGTGTTGTTGCATCATGTTGCAATCTGACCCGCTCACAACTCACAAGGTCACGAGTTTAAAACCTCCCCTGTCATTGTGGGGGAAATGCCATTGCTGCATGCCAATGCTGGGAAATATAACGTTCTATAGGTGTTTTAATCAACAATATACAAAAAGATATTGAAACGTATTTTGGTGTTGTTGTCGTGGTGTTTGTTCAACAGAAGCTACAGTGGAGTTGTCTCTGGACAGTCCCAGGAATGACAGAAAGAAGGAGACAACCAAACCCTCTGTGTCTGTCCCCTCCCTGTCTGCTGCTACAAGCCTGTCCACACCTCTGCCTGCCACCCTGGAGGAGGTATTCCATTCAGTTTTAATGTATTATATTGCACTCTATTATTATTTTACTCTGTTGTACTACATTACATTATATAAAGAACAAAGTCTGACAGCACTGCGGTGCTGCTCGAGGCTGTCCTCCCATGGGTCACGCTTAGGGTCAGCATAGATTTCGTTATATAAGAACCTTGTTCCAAAAATAAGCGACAGACTATTAATTATTTGTACAGCTGACCAGTGACCACCCCCATAGTCAAATACTTGACTAGTCATCTGGCTCTTATTGGCTGAAGGTATTTTAGTCAGGTGTAAGTTGAGAAACATTATCAAGTCAGTTTAATCAACAGCATTACTGTTAAATCCAACAGTTATCCACAAATAATCACAAATAATAAAATATAGTGACTGTGCCAATGTAGATTATTATAATAGAGACAATACAAAAATGACTGCAACTTTGAACCTGTATCCTCCTGTCATCGTATTGTGAAGAGGACGTGAAAATCAGTCATGACTCTTTAATTAATTCAGTCTGTCGAGCTTGCTGCCAACCTGCATAAAATTGGGAATTAAAATAAATTTCTTCGCTAATTTTTCAGCTGGAAGAGGATGAACCGGAAGATAAATTTGAGACCAACATCTCTATCACCAACCCTGAAAAAATAGGTAAGAACCGTCTGCATTATTAGATATTCTACAAATGCAGTTTTATGTATGACCCAATCTTCACTCATCAATGTTTCAATACAGAATAGCTTATCATTGTTTCAGTGACTAACAATATATTTGACAAATTCAAATGTCTATTCATTAAAGAAAAAGTTATACATGCATTTTCATCAAATATGATACAAACTAGAGTGTTACTGTGGTCTCAGCAACTGTGTGGTGTTTATTTCAGGGGATGGTATGAACGCCTACATGGGTTACAAAGTCTCTACACAGGTAGGACTCTGTCTTGTCAACAGCATTTAACTTTATATGCAAGATACCATTATTTATCCTGCGGGTTAACCCAGATATACGGTTAGGATTCACGGTAACGTGTTACTCTCAGAAAAACACAGCCCTAGTTCTGTCAGACCAGGAAACTCCAGCATAGTGCTTATAAAACACTTTACACAGCGCATGTCAGTGGTCTGTTATTTTGAACTGACAAAAACTGACATACACTGAAAACGTTTTTTCCCCAAAAATATTTAGAGTGGCCAATTATTTTTTCCCCCTTTCCCCCCCCCCAATTTAGTTATGCCAATTAATTCCTCCCCCCACATATTTCTGTGTTGTCTTGTCACTACTGTCGTATCCTACTGAATCACCTGCCAGTGACGAGCTCCCACCGGGAGCATATAGGGCCTTCGTCCTACTCCTCCTGCCCAACACTCCCTGCTGACACCCCAGCCTGTAGGATTACATGAAGTGGCAATTATCACCCTCCCCGCCCGGCTTCCCTCCCTCCTGAACACAGGCCAGTTATGTTCGCATAGACGCCCGACAAAGCCAGATGCACCATGGTGGATTCGAACCCACAACCTGCCACCCGAGCACTTATACATAATTGAGATTTTGACTTGAAATCCTTTTTTTTTCACCTGCAAATAAGCTTCAGGATCATCGCTTTGGTTTAAGGACAGCAAGAGTCATGGTCAGGTTTTTGGCATGAAGTCTAATGGGGAAGAGTTCATATTTGGGAGTGAATCTGTAACCATGTTTGGGTTGTCTGTATCTCCAGACCACGCTGCCCATGTTCAGGAACAAGTCTTTCACAGTGAGGAGGCGTTTCAGTGACTTCCTGGGTCTCTATGAGAAACTATCTGAAAAACACTCAGCAAACGGCTTCATTGTCCCTCCCCCACCAGAGAAGAGTGTTCTGGGTAAGTGGAATGGATTTTAACCTGGTTGGGAGACTAGCATTCAGACACCATGGAATGTCTTCATAATGTATATCAGCAGTCACAAGACACACACGCACACACTTGTGTGTGTGTGTGTGTGTGTGTGTGTGTGTGTGTGTGTGTGTGTGTGTGGATCTATACAAAGCTTCACTATTATACCGTAGATCCATTTGGATCTATATATTGTGTAGATCTATGAGGTTGTTTTCAAGCTTTTAGCTTGAAATCAATTTGAAGAGAGTTCATCAATTTTATTTACACCGCACATTTCATACATTGAAGCTCAATGTGGTTGACATTAAAAGACAACATCGAAAACATTTTCTACGATGGGTTGGTCTGAGATCAAATGTCGTTTTGGACAGGAATGACCAAGCTGAAGGTTGGAAAGGAGGATCCTTCATCGGCAGAGTTTGTTGAGAGACGAAGAGCTGCGTTGGAGAGGTAATGTGAAGGAGATTAAGTAATGACATTGGGAACAGTTTAAATATTAGACCAGTGATTCCAACTTCTGCCCTGGGCAACAGGAACACCAAACTAGCTGGTATAGTCCCTTTCTCGTCATACCACAAGCATAGCACTGCTGAACTGTGCAAATATATGTTGCACAAACATATGCGCCACATATTGTATAATTATGTATATTTCCTGTTCTTATCTTGCACACTGTAATTTGCACATTGATACTGCCACTTGCACATTGTCGTTTTCCTTGTAAATTGTTTATTATCCTTGTTCTTGCACCTTTGACCAAAACCAACCTCCTACATTACTGGGAATAAAGATGCTTCAATGAACGGTGTTTCCCCTCAATGCGACGGAGCTCTTTGTTTTGTCGATAAATTAGTTTTGACGTCTCCTCTGTCAGGTACCTCCAGAGGGTGGTGTGTCACCCCTCCCTCATCCAGGATCCTGATGTCAGGGAGTTCCTGGAGAAAGATGATGTACGTTTATGTTTTTGTTACATTGCTAGATCCCTAATGTACAGACATTACAGTCTTAACTGAACCTGTCATCAGATCTGGAAGCCTTTCAGTAGACAAGTATCGTACACTGTATGTGGAACATATTGAAATACTGTTGATTGTTAATATGATCCTTAAAGACATGCATACATACACACACACACACACACACACACACACACACACGTATATGTCTGTGTATGGTATATATTATTTGTGTGTGCAGTTGCCCAGGGCGGTGAACACTCAGGCTCTGAGTGGTGCAGGTTTCATGAAGATGATCACCAGGGCATCAGATGCTGTCAGTAAGATGACCATTAAGATGAACGAGTCAGATGTGGTGAGTAAAGTAGATCTACCATGTTGTAGTTTGACGCCTTGGTCATTTTGAGCTGGCTCTGTAGGGTTTGTCACTGTCACCACCATGTTCCGTTCCGGAGGTCTAGCGTAGTGGAATTCACTTTTTGTCTGCCCCAAACCACAAGTTCTCCTTTTAATTTCAAACTATCATTCATGTTTAAGGAACTGTGGCTGACTGCACCATGCTGCATGCCAACACTGGTTAACATCATGTATACCTAGTTATTAGTGGAGTGTGCAGGCTAGCTTTGCATAAATGTCATTACATAAATTCACAACTTCTTTCAAAACCCCCAAAAGTTTTCAAAGATACCAAATACTGCTGGTTTTCCTCCTACCAGATCAAACCAGTCCCTTATTAGACAAATATATGTATCATGTCATGGTAGGATAGAAATTCAGTATTACCAGTCGTCCCTGAGGAATAGAGTTGAGATCCACTGTTCTACAGTAAATGTTATCAGTGACGAGTCTGACGACTCACAATAGACAGATGATAATGGTGCTATTTTGTTTTGCAGTGGTTTGAGGAGAAACTACAGGAGGTGGAGTCTGCTGACCAGCAGTTCAGGAAGCTCCATGGAGTCGTCGACTCTCTGGTTGGCCACAGAAAAGGTTGGTCACACCCCTTTACTGTCGCCTTCATCATTCATTGGACCTGAGCGTTAGTGGCAGCATAGTTTGTACTCACACCTTATGTTTGTTTCCGTGCCTCCTGTCCAGAGCTGTGTCTGAACACGGCAGGGTTTGCTAAGAGTGTAGCGATGTTGGGTAGTTCAGAGGACAACACGGCTCTGTCTCGGGCGCTGTCCCAGCTGGCCGAGGTGGAAGACAAGATGGAACAGATCCACCAGGACCAAGCTGCTAACGACTCCTTCTGCCTCGCTGAAATGCTCGCAGACTACATCCGCTTGCTGGGAGTTGTCAGGGTACGCACGGCAACACAATGATGTGGTACACCGTGTTTGTTCATTTCATTCTGAGAGTGTGCATAAGGGTGAATTAAATGTATTTACGTTTGTACACTTTCAGAGTTGGATAAATGAACACTGAGGATTTTATTGTGTACTGTAGGATAGGATCGTATGATTTGTTGTGTTGTTGTGTTGTGATTTAGAATAATATAACCATTGTGGCACAGCCATTTATGGCTTAAGTGTCCACGGTTCATTTCCAGGCTTGGGACCTCTTTTGTGTGTCCTATATTTAACGTCTCTTTTGCCCTATAAAATTCTACTAATACTATGAAAAATATATTGATGTCCGTCTTGGAATATAGGATCTAGGATCATATTATGTAGATGTACTATACATATTGACTACCAGATCAGTCTTAAACTATTGTTAGGTTGCAGTACATATATTTGGTGACGTGCTATATAATCAAAGGTTGGTAGAGTATCCAAAACCTGTATGTTATGTAGTTGTGTAGCACATTACTGCCCAACTCTGTATATGGTGCAAGATACTGTACTGTGTTGGATAGGATTCATGAAATCTGAGCGATATGGGGAGGGTTAACCGCTACCGTACAGTAACGTATAGTATATTGTGTACGTATCCCTCAGGGTTCGTTTGACAACAGGATGAAGGCATGGCAGCGCTGGCAGGATGCCCAGACCATGCTTCAGAAGAAAAGGGAGACTGAGGCCAAGCTGCTTTGGGCCAACAAACCTGATAAACTACAGCAAGCCAAGGAGGAAATCTCAGATGTATGACGCAACTCATGCTGCTCACATGCATAGTTAATTGGTTATTCTTAACTGGTAGTTAAAATGTCTTAAAGGCACTGTTGGGTAGAAACGCCAGGGTGTTTTGACTGAGAAATGTGATTTAAAAACTGCAACCGATTGCAATTTTTATGTAGGATGATTGTCACGGCATGGGTTGGGTTGGGTTGGGTCAAATGAATGCCTTTTAAATAGAACTCCCTGTTTTTTGTAAGTGTTCCTGAAGACAGACAAATGCGTCTATTTCTTTCTTCATGTCTTTAGTAGAGTTGAGAAATTCTTAATATTTTTCAACACAGAACAAATGCAATCAATTAATTAAAGTGTGTTTTCTGTTCCAGTGGGAGGGTAAGGTGACTCAGTATGAGAGAGACTTTGACAGAATATCTGCAACTGTACGCAAAGAGGTGCTTCGCTTTGAGGTAAGATGAATTGTAATGCTTTACAAACGTTTATTGGTGAATGCATGGGTTTTACAATGCAGCAGACAATTATAACATTATTAAGGAATTGTCATAATTAGTTCTTGATTATTTAGTTAATCCACAATGTTTCTCATGCATTCAGTGTGTGATGACTTGTCTTTCGTGTTGCAGAAAGAGAAGGCGAGGGACTTCAAAAGACAGATCATTAAATACTTAGAAGCTTTGCTTCAATCTCAGCAACAGGTGAGTTTCTGTTAATTGGAGTTAATTATCAAATGTACAAGAATGTAGCACCAGCTCAGTGGCCTTGTGGTTAGTGTCCTGGGAGGTCGGTTTCGATCCCCGGCTGGGTCATACCAAAGTCTCTTAAAAATGGGACCCAGTGCCTCACTGCTTAGTACTCGGCATCAAGTGTTGGATTCGGGGTAAGTCCCTGCGACATACTAGCGTCATGTCCAGGGGGTGTACTTGTACATCATGTCCAGGGGGTGTACTTGTACATCAAGCTGCCCCACGCTACAGAAATAGGAGATAGGCTCCTCAGCCTGCCCTATGGCAAGGCTTACTTAGTTTTACAAGAATGTAGGAGTCCCACACACTGGCCTCACTGTCACGTTTTCAAATCACTTGAAAGGTTTTGGAATTTGGATATAGAAACTTTGTTAGGCATACATTTCAGTTGTTCATTTTATGCAATGAATACAGTACACAAGGGTCGACTGTTACGTGTATTGGGGATAATTCATGTAATGACACATTTCAGACACATTGTGTACTTGCAAATTCACACATTTCTGTTCACTGAAATTTGTAATTTGAAGCAAAATATGTATTTGTATACATGAGAAGGCATTATTATTGATTTTTAGATTTTTGGGCAAAACCATTTTCCGTAATACCAAATCTCATATATACTACCAAATGTCACAGTAGATTTGTAGACCATTAGGCTTTTGATTATTATAACGATATGCTATATGCACATTTCCTGCATTATATAGTGCAAGGTGTGTGCCATATTTCAAAAATTCTCAAACAATATGGTTGCTATTTTGTCACATGCTAAGCGCCGTTCACAGTACACAGAATATGATAACGATGACAATGAATGTTGTTAAAAACTACAGCATTTTATGAACAATAAACATTGACAGCCATTCAAAGTCCATCAGAACTAGAAGGACAACTGGGATGCATGCACTGACCCTCTGACAGTTTTGTTTTGACCAGAGATGAGGAGTCTATTATGTATAGCCAACGCTATACACGTCCTTGGTGTGAATACCCATATACACGGCATTTATATGCACATATTTTCGAGAGGTCTAAGTCTGATCTATACTCGTTTGTCGACGACGTTGTGCACTGAAAATGGCTCATTTTCAAGCTCAACACGTTGATGCGTTTTGAGCTTAAAGATCGGCTATTTGACCAAACTTGGTATCTGTTGACATCTAGGAACGGCATTGTGGCACGCACCAAAGGCAGGTCAACTAACCTTAAAAAACCCAATTGGCAGGGGACTATGGATGTCTCTAGTACTCTACGTTCTTTTATTAGGCCCAATTGATCTCTTTTTTTTTTAGATCTGGATAAATTAAATGTTTTTTTGTTTATCTACCTTTTTCCTGTCTCCTTTTAGCTGATGAAGTACTGGGAGGCTTTCTTACCAGAAGCCAAAGCCATTGCCTGATCTCTCCTGTAGTGTCACGTCTCTAATTCTCCTGAACCACAGGAGGAGCTGTCTCGTCTTCTCCTGAGAAGCTGTCACTTCTTCTACACTTTACCTCTCTGCCTTCAAACCAAGGATTATTTGTGTGTGCGCGTTGTAAAAGGGAGACGTAATACAATCAACCTGTTTTTCTTTTATATATACTATATAATCACCTTTAACATACAGCTCTGTATTCTATTGTATTAATTGTATATTTTTCATTTAATCACAAATATTTTCTTATTAGATAAAAAAAAAAGACAGAGAAATATTCATATAGAGAAAACACATACACACACAAAGTCAAGGTGTAGTGAATGATTCCACAAATTTCCACAAGGGATAAGAGAAAGAGAGTTGTTCTCAGGATGTTTTCATGATTTGTTGTAAATCAGATTTCTGACATCAGCATTGTTTAACTGTTTACACCAGGCTGCTGTCTTAGTAGATATGGACCATATGAATCTATTCTGTATGCCCCTGTCCCACCTGTTAATCATCTGGCTGATCACTCTGTAAACTCACTAAATCTACAAACCACCATAAACGGCACATTTAAATGTGTTCATGGATCCACACAGGAAGTACATATTGAAAGAAATAGTTAGGTTTTCTATGTTAACCGGAATGCCCAAAACACTCTCGCCCACATTTCTTTTTCGCCCCCAAAACACCCCCTCCCCCCGGTTCTTGTATTCTTGTATTTGTTTTACTGAGAATAAGGTTAGAAATAAGATTAGGGTTAGGCATAGTTTAATGAGGTTAAGTTTAGGAATAAGATTAAGTTTAGACATAGTTTACTTAGTTAGGAATACCTGGTGACGACTGTTCCGAGGTTGACGGATTTGACCCAGTGCGAGCGTGTTTTGGGGCGATCTTGTTTTGTATTCATTTCTTATAATTTATCGTGCTCACAATTAAGACGGTGCCATTTCATTATACTTATTCTGTCTCGGAGGCGGGCTGTGGATAGCTCAATCATGTCACCTGCAGAGGATGTCATCGGTCCATCTGCAGACATTTCAAGTTAATGAAAGCTATAGCCTTTCTGATCCTGGAATTTTAGCATGCTAAAACAGCAGCCAATGTATCGATGAAATGAATAAGAATCCACAGGTCACCTCTGAGACACAGACGTTTCCATGTCACACAGAATTGTGAAATGTATACTCTGCATGTATACTGGGGAGCCATTTTATTTTAAAGCCATGTGTAAATGTAATGCAGTTTAATAGTCTCTGCATGCCATCAGGATAGGAGGGGTGCATTAATGCCAGGTGTACCAGGCGTCCTCTCAATGTTTATGGGGACCCAGATGAAGGAAGTGGCCAATTTTATATTCAACTGAATATATTCAACTTATTCTATTGCCTCTTGGTGATTTAAAGGGATTTGATAAGAGGAAAAAGAGAGGAAACAAAATGCACTTCCACTAGACAATTTTATAAGCACTAGTTGTACTTCTCTTTTACAGTAAAAAAAGAAAAAAACTGCCAATGCTGAGGGGAAGGGGGCGGGGATGAAAAGTGTCATACATGTATATTGGTATAGAGTACCCTTCCCTACAAAGGCAGACGGTAGTAACTATGTTTTGTCTTTCAAAGGTCACGAGTGTGTTTACATTTCACATCCATTATGCATATATATATTCTCAGTACTAAACAACAAATGCTGCTCCAGCAGTAAGTTTGGTAGGACAGGAGATATTTTTTTCCCGCTGAATTTTAGTTCTCATGCAGTTACTGCTCTGTGGCTTTGTAGGGCAGTAATGGATTGTACCATTTCTCTTGGTATAAGGTCCACTACTGGGGATTTTAGGCTGAACTGTTCTAATTGTAAGCCCCCCAGCTACAGCTTTGTGTGGCATTCTAGGTCAACCTATTTTTGGGTATTATGTTTTTAAGTATGATTGATTTCTGTTGTGCAAATGATGACACATAGAACCACATGAGTCTGTGCCTTTTTAATTCTGAATGCTGTTTTCTTCACCCTGTGATGTAAATTTAAATGTGTTGGGAGAACCCTATAGTTGAACTGCTTATGTGTTCCTGGCAGTGTGTCAGTTGAAACTGTCTAGAAATGTACTCTTTGGCACAGGGATTAATGGGGCATTTCACTCATAGTATATCTTAGCGTTAGTGAACATCCAACAAAGATTTTCCAATAGGGTTATGCTCATCAGCTCCCAGAAGTATCTATTATGATTTCCCTGAGCTGTATTTAACACTACATGGAATAAGGAATGGTTCTTGTCATTTTGAGAAAAGCTTTATGATTTGTGCATTTACTGTACCAGAAATGTGTTTTGGTGAAATGCCTCTGGAAATTCTGATAACCATGTTTTTAAATCGACGACAAAACTATGGCCCAGCTAGTTCACAGATCTGTGGTGGGATGTTATTCGGGTTGTTTGGAATCACAGATTCAAGCTTTAATTCCTGCTTCACGTTCATTTTCTGCTGTGTTGCAATGATGCTACACTGTTACTGTTTGTCACGACTAAAACATTACTAATTTTTGACATTTCTTTGCACAAAATGTTTTTTTTTTCTTTTCTACAATCTAAAAAATTAAACACATTTTCAATAGTTGTGGCTGGATATGTGAATTATCATGGTTTTAATTTGTGGGGCTGAGGATAGCGTTGCCCTTGTCACTGTTCAAAGAACATCAGCATGTTCAATTTTAGTTTTAGTTTAGCTGTTCTTTACCCAAAACAAATTGAGCTTGGGTGGAATGCCTGACTTATTTAGTTTTGTGTGGTGGATTTTATATAAACCAATCCATTTCCCCATATCTTGTGTAGGCCTACTTGTAAACTCTGTAGACAAAGCTAACAATCGTCAGATAGCCTATCTTCTGTTTACATGACAATGTAAACTGTTTGTTTTGCTATGTTATAATGACCTCCCAGTTAAAGGAGCAATCAGTGATCCAAATGTATGCAGCCTAATAACTATATGCAGTGTATGTGGAAGAAGCTGTTTGGAGCTGGTGACATCAGGTGGTGTTTGAGTGGCGCTAACCGCTCCAAGGAAGGGCTTTGTGTGTAGGTCTGTATGTTTGGAATATGGAATGTCTGTAGCATGACCTATTGACCCCTGTAGATGATTGTGGTCGGATTCGGGTCACACTGTTGAACAGCAGGGCCATTCGCACTGCTCCGTTCACACAGGTGGGATTTTGTTTTCGCCATTGGTCCATCCTGAAGTCCTCATCTCTGAGGCCGTCTCCCCGGAGGTCAAATATGAAATTAGATAAATCCACAGTGACAAGCATCAAGTCTCCACATGGAGCGCATATCTCCACCAGGCTGGGTTGCCTAGCCATGGGCTGTGTAAGCCATGGGTCGCATCCATCATTCAGGACCCAAGGAAGCTGTAGGGAGAAACGGCATACATGTCCACAACATGATCAGAAGTGAAAGTGCATTTGTGCTATAGATAGAGGCCACTCAACATGCATTTCTAATTTGCGGTTGTATGTTGAAATGTTTTTGTAAAATGGGCCCCTCCTGCAAACTGGATCCACCATTTTAGATTACCTGATCAGCACTAACATGCTGTCTGGGCCAAGGAAGTCTAGGCTACCTCTCTGTGATGCATTACTTTGACAGTAGGCCTACCAGTACCTCCATGCAGTTCTTTTCACCTTTAGTGTAAATATTTTTGAAACATTTAACTAAAATTGTAAGACACTGTGACTGTTTCTCCCTGCGAACAGGGAGAAACCATCATACGTCATAGATTCCACTGAGGACACTTTTCCAGTTATTGTACATTTTCTTTTGATATTCATATCGAATAAAGGAAAGATGTTCACTAGGGAAATTGGGGCACCATATCTTTGTGAAGACTGGGAAGCGTGCAGATTTCCCTTTAGTGCCCATGCACTCTTCTCCACCCCAAAGTGCCCACACTATATGATCATGTTAATATCACAGTAGCAATCTTGTGCCTTGTATAGTTTACATTATATTTTATGCATATGAATTTTCACCCATTACTTTTAGTCCTTATATATATATATATATATATATATATATATATACCTGGTGTAAATGTGATGAGATAGTTGAAGTTGATTTACAAAGCATGTAGGCCTATCTTTTTTCACCCATTAGAGGGCGCCATAGTATTTGCATTTATTGTGTGTCTGCATTAAGGTTAAGTGCAGACAGATCCCAGTTCCTTTTTTGCAGTTTTCTTTCCCTCTTTATTTTAAGGGCCTATAGGCCTATTGAATACTTTACAAGCCAAATTGATCTAGTTTACTAGGAAAGAAAGAAAATAGAGAGACATGTTTGTCTTGTGTAACGGCAAGAAATATAATTATTAAAAACAATTTAAATCGCTTCCTTAGTTTAAACTGTTGCACCTGTAACTGTCCGAAACGTTGGTCTCATCTCTGTGTTCACATTAAAACTTTTGGCATTGGCAGCTATGAGTGTACATTCTTTCATTATTAAGACCCCTAACAAAAATCTTCTACAAGTGAACATATCCACCCAGAGTTCAATCACAAACACACCTACAGTAGCCTGCAGTACATTGCAAAAGAGAGCTAAGAAGCTCTTAGAATCCCTTAAAACCCACAGAGATCCTGAAGGTATTGTGGTGCCTGCACTCACATGAACCAATTAAGGCCTAGATTCTAGGCCATATGGTTCATGTCAGTCCAGGCACCACAATACCTTCAGTGGGTAATACTTTATCATTAAATTACACTCTGTTTTAACAGAATAAGTGCTATTTTGGCAGATAATTCATGGTTGGAATGACAAGAAATGAATCTGTGTGCAGGCTCCATGCATATATATCCAAGTTGTGAGGACCAGGAGTCACTTGACTCCTGGTCCTTGCATTTAAGGCAAGGAATAGGTTTATGATGAGGTAGTAAACTATGATCATTTTAAGGTAAGGGTGTTAACGCGGCAAGGGTTCGGGAAAGTAACGTGGTTTGGGATTTTGCATGTCCACAGCAGAAACATCTTTAGATTTTTTCTATTTTATTTCAGTTACATAAAGCAAGTTGCCATACACTGGGAGGCTAACCTCAGGATTATCAGCAATAATCTCATCCTCACATTGTTCTGTGGGATTGGCTCAGAGCAGCAGGAGGGTTTCTGCCCTACTAACTCAATAAACAAACTGCTGCTGATCCCACAATGTCCACTCCTCTGACAGCCAGCGGTGGATGGGATTTAGATTTGAATTGCTGGGTCAGTTGTCTGTTAAAATGTTGGCTTAGATCACATTTCGCCCACAATGCATCTGGGCTGTGTTTTGGACCCGTCTTCAGTGTTGATTCTCTGTGATCTGTTGCTGCACAAAAGACACACGGGCCTGTTTGGCTGTAATGTTTTGTTGTGATTTGAATTGCTACAAAAAGGCCAAATCACAGCCTGCATAGTCAGTTGATTTATGAATGTTCCCAGCAGTAGCTTAGTGTATTATTATACACTGACCTCCTGTTGATCACTGAGACAGCAAAGTCTTAACTATTTAGCCTCATTACAGATCAACACAAATTAATCACAAGACCAGAAGTTGTAGAAGTTGTGGTTTTGGGAGACGTGTGTGTGGGTGGGGTGGGGTGGGGTGGGGTGGGGGGGGGGGGGGGGGGGGGGACTGTGTGCAGAACACAACAGTATTTGTAGCTGATGTGATAGACTCCCCCAAGGCCCAAGTATATTTGATGTCTTAGAAACTAACATCATTGTATTTCTTCATTTCCAAAACTTTACTGAAGATACATATTATGTCCTGTATCTCATCCCTTTTAATCCATGATAAAAGTAACAGTCTTGTTACTGTTAGGCTTATGCTCCATGTTCCACTTATATTAGAACTGAAATGGAGGGAAAAAACTTTCTTGAAATTCTGTGCACTCTTGAAACACAGCAGATTTCAGACAGAGCTAGGAAAAATTCATTATAACAGTTTTTAGCCTCTTGGTGTGAGATTGTGTGTGATGATTATCTTTGTTATCAATCAGTCTTTTAAAACTCACACCCGTGTGAAGTGAGGGACACTCTTATCATCGTACATCATCATGACGTAACATGTCGATTTGCTCATGATGTAAAATTCTCCATTCATTGTCAATGGGAATTTAATTTGTGTATGACGAAAATAGCCGATTTGACACATATACGTAAATTCTCCGTTCATTGTCAATGGGAATTTAATGTTTGTGTAAGACGAAAATCTACAATAGCTGAATATAGGAGGGTGCCCCTCAAAAATTAAAATTACTTTTTTGAAACTTTCTGAAATTACGTCATAGGCCAGCCAAGAATAACGACAACGCAAGACGTCATCTCGTTGATATAAATACATCTTACACATTCATTTCATTTTTCACAGAGAACATCAAAATGCCCCCAAAACAATGGGCGCACTTAACACGAGTGTGATCTTTCTCTCTGCTGTCTGTCTGTGTAGCCTACTACTGTTGCTCTGAGTCCTAGAGCTCTCTGCTGTCTGTCTGTGTACGCCTGCTGCTCTGAGTCCCTATAGAGCTCTCTGTCTGCAGGTTCGAATGCTGCTCTGAGTCCTAGAGCTCTCTGCTGTCTGTCTGTGTACGACTGCTGCTCTGAGTCCTAGAGCTCTCTGCTGTCTGTCTGTGTACGACTGCTGCTCTGAGTCCTAGAGCTCTCGGCTATTCTAAATCCTTTAGACCCGTTATTGACCTTATACCAACCTTGAAACATACCTTAGTTACATCGCCAAGAATGGTGGTCCCTTATTGGCAGTTGGAGGACACCGACATACCAACAGACTGTCAGGATCTGCCTTCTGTGGGTTTTGTTTGGTGTTCCTGATTCTTATTTTGAAGTGATGCTTTGTGTTTCCTGTCCTACCTTGTAGTAGTTTCCTGCCTTGTCTCACCTTCCCTGATTTTTGGTTCTTTGTTTCACCTGTGTCTTGTTTTTCCCCAGCCAATCCTTGTGTTGATTTGATTTGAGTTCACCTGTGTCCTGTTAATCTTGTGCCTATTTAAGCCCTGTGTTTGGTTGTGTTCCCTGTTGGATTATTGTATTGTCACCTGAGTTCCAAGTCTATGTTTTGTTTGCTAGTGTTACTGCTATACTGCTATACTAGGTCTTTGTTTGAATAAAGACTTCTAAGATCCCGACTTCCTTGCATTTGGGTCCTGCTTGAAAACCACCACCCTGACAGAATAATCCAACCACGTCGGACCCAGCGGGAAGATTTTTTATTCTTCAAGATGCCAGCAGTTTGGAGCAAGCCACTATGCCCAGGTCTGTCAGTGCTCACACCTGTGACACATGCCTGTACTCTGCCATCTCTGACTCCTGCCCATGCCTTGCCCACCCAGGGGCTCCACGCTCCTCACCCTGAGCGTTATGGAGGTAATCCTGAGACATGTGACTCTTTCCTTGCCCAGTGTTGGGCAGTTTTTGAGGACCAGGCACGTGCCTTCTCCACTGAACATTCCCGCCTGGCTTATGTGAGATACATGCTCACAGGAGAGGCCCTATCCTGGGCTATTGATGCATGGGAGGAGGAACAAAGGTTTTGCTCCAGCTACTCCTCTTTCACAACAGAGCTGAGAAGAGTTTTTGGTTCTCCAGTGTCCAGTGTACCCGAGCCCGTGCTGCCCAGCACCATCAAGCCTGTGCTGCCCAGCACCACCGAGCTGCCCAGCGTCACCGAGCTGCCCAGCTTCACCGAGCTGCCCAGCGTCACCGAGCTGCCCAGCGTCACCGAGCTGCCCAGCGTCACCGAGCTGCCCAGCGTCACCGAGCTGCCCAGCGTCACCGAGCTGCCCAGCGCCACCGAGCTGCCCAGCGCCACCGAGCTGCCCAGCGTCACCGAGCTGCCCAGCGTCACCGAGCTGCCCAGCACCACCGAGCTGCCCAGCGTCACCGAGCTGCCCAGCTTCACCGAGCTGCCCAGCTTCACTGTGTCCAGTGCCGCTGACACTCTGCAGCCTTGCACTTCATTGGCCCTCCCTACATCTGCCTGTTCCGTAAAGTTCCCAGATCCTGTCTGTAATGACTCGGTACCCGTCTACCCTGAGCCGACTCCAGCCCAAGACCCATTTGAGGGGTCTCGTTTGGTCGTGTTCAGGGGAATCCGTGGGACCTCCAGAAGGGGGCGTGAGCGCCATGGCTCCCGATACCGCCAACGTTCCCTGTTGCCCAGCGTCCTGGATGCTTCGCTGCCCAGCGCCTTGGAGTCCTTGCTATCCAGTGCCCAGTGTGTGTCACTGCCCAGTGTTCAAGAGGCTCCACTGCTGCCCAGCGCTACAGTGACTCTGCCCCCAGTTTTGCCTAAGATTGTGTTGGCTGGTCCTGCCAACATCCTGTCTGTCCCCACCTGTAAGTCTGTGTCCTCGTCTGTTGACAGTTTGCCAGGAACCCTGTCCCTTTTCCCTGCTGACACCCCTGTTGAACATTCTGAACTGCCTCTGGTTGTCGCTGTTGTACCCAACCCAGTCTCCCCACAGCCTCCAGACCCTTGTTCTGCCATGTCAGTGTCCTCCCAGCCACCAGACCCTTGTTCTGCCATTTCACTGTTTCCACAGCCACCAAACCCTTGTTCTGCCATTTCAGTGTCCTCCCAGCCACCAGACCCTTGTTCTGCCATTTCAGTGTCCTCCCAGCCACCAGACCCTTGTTCTGCCATGTCAGTGTCCTCCCAGCCACCAGACCCTTGTTCTGCCATTTCAGTGTCCTCCCAGCCACCAGACCCTTGTTCTGCCATTTCAGTGTTCCCACAGCCACCAGACCCTTGTTCTGCCATTTCAGTGTCCTCCCAGCCACCAGACCCTTGTTCTGTCCTCCCAGTGTCCCCACTGACACCGGAACCCTGTTCTGTGCTCCCAGTGTTCCCTCAGCCACCAGACTCCTATTCTGTGCTCCTAGTGTCCCCACAGTGTTCTGTCCTCCCAGTGTTTCCCCAGCCTTGTGAGGCCTGTTGTGTTCTCCCAGTACCCCTTCGACCACCTGACCAATGTTCTTCTCCCCCTATGCCCCTGTCTCAGTGTCCACTACCCCAGTCCCTGTCTCCATGTCCTCCTGAGCCTTTGTCCCCATGCTCTACAGAGCCATTATGTCCCAGCCCTCTTCAGCCTCTTTGCCCTAGACCCAGCACTGCTCATCATAGTCCCATTTCTAGCCCTGTCCCTGGCCACCTTTCTTCCCCAGTTTTGCAGCCTTTCTCCCCTGTGTCCCAGTATGCCAGCCCCTTTGTTCCCCAAGCTACTTCCTCTTCCCAGCCTCCTCTGTTCCGTTCTGAAATGTCCTGCCCTTTGGTGGAGGGTTCGCTTGGTCTGCCTACTGCTCTCACTTTCTGTGTGTCTGCCTGTCTCCCTCTCTGTGTGTCTGCTAGTTTGTCTGCTAGTCTTTTAGTCCGTCTGTCTACCCCCCAGTCCTCCTGTCTACCCTCTGACTTTCGTTCCCGCCTGATGTTGTGTGAGATCACCTGTTTGTCCGCTTGCCTGCCTGTGTGTCAGTTAATCTGTTTGTCTGTTGGTCTGTCTGAGTTGATGCCTGTCTGCTTGTCTATGTGCCTATCTGCATGTCTGTCAGTGTGTTTGCCCACTTCAATGTGATTCCGGTTGTATGGTTGTGCGTTCCGCTGTCTCTCTTTGTCTGTCCTGTGGAGTGTGGAATGTCTGTAGCCTGCAGTGTTTTCCTGGTTCTGGTAGTTTGTCAGCTTTTCACCTAGTTGTGTGTTGCCTGTTTGGATGTCTTTGCCCTTGTGTGCGTCTTCTTGATTGCTTGTGTGTGTGATTCCTACTCGGTCTTGTCTATTTTCTGCCCGTTTCTCGTCACCTTTTCCTTGCCAGTGTCCTCTATCCTTCTCTCTGTTCTGTATTGGTCAGTCTTCCCCAGCCCCTCTCCACCCTGCCTTAGTCCCCAGCCCCTGGCCCTTTGCTATAGTCCAGTTCTGTTTACGCCCTGCCCCCTCTGTCTTGCCCTGTCCCTCCAGTTCAGTCCTGTCCCTCAGTGCAGTGCCCTGGTCCCTCCTGTTTGTTGTTTTTTTGGTGCGTCTGGGGATCCGCCCCTTTGAAGGGGGGTATTGTCAGGATCTGCCTTCTGTGGGTTTTGTTTGGTGTTCCTGATTCTTATTTTGAAGTGATGCTTTGTGTTTCCTGTCCTACCTTGTAGTAGTTTCCTGCCTTGTCTCACCTTCCCTGATTTTTGGTTCTTTGTTTCACCTGTGTCTTGTTTTTCCCCAGCCAATCCTTGTGTTGATTTGATTTGAGTTCACCTGTGTCCTGTTAATCTTGTGCCTATTTAAGCCCTGTGTTTGGTTGTGTTCCCTGTTGGATTATTGTATTGTCACCTGAGTTCCAAGTCTATGTTTTGTTTGCTAGTGTTACTGCTATACTGCTATACTAGGTCTTTGTTTGAATAAAGACTTCTAAGATCCCGACTTCCTTGCATTTGGGTCCTGCTTGAAAACCACCACCCTGACACAGACATACATTACATACCCTGACATACGTACGTATATACCCAGCCGATCGCAGTACTTGCACGCTCTGCTTGCGCAAGTAATGAGGGTCATTCCTCAATGGTTTCTCATGATTATGAATGTTGTATAAAGCGTTGTTTTCATCGTTGCATAATTTGCACTAGGTTTGTTGTTCTTGGAGTTCCACCACAGGCATCGGTATGTATATATAAGCTGCTAACATACCCCTACACACCAAGACAAATTTATGTGTATTTGTGGTCGTGTGATACTGTTCCCTGAAAACAATCCGTCAGCGATTGGTTGAAACCATCCCGTCCATTCCATTCAAATTCCTCTCCCAAAAAAGGAGAACAAGCCGCACACTCTTTTCTGTATCATTGGTTGACTATATACCGTGTCTTTTTAGAGGCAGTGACTGTAGAATGGATGTAGAAACGCTGGGGAGATGAAATTAGGAAAGTAGGGATGGGGTGGGGGTATAGAGGCGGTCGGCAGGGGTATGTTTGGCTCCACGGGCCAATACGTCTTAACCGCTACGCCATGGCAAGGCACTGTCCCATTATATTTGAGAACTAATTCTTTCTCAATAAACAGAGCCATTGTTTAAAGCCACAGGCTCACAGTGTGAGTGATGGATGCTGGTCACCAGGGCCCCTCATTGTTTGGTATCATTGAAGGGGTTTATGTTGTAACAGTAGTTTATCTCTACACAGTCGTTTTATTGGCTCTATAAAGGCTTTAATGTGTCCCAGCATGCATGGTGAAATACTTGAGCCTGGTGAGGCTGACCACCCATCACCCTGAGGAGGGTGGCATGGCTCCAGGGGAATGGCTGCCAGGAGCCTGCATGGGAGACAAGGCCACAGATAGATATTGGAGTGAGATATAATGGTACAGGTGTAAGAATAGATTTAATCCATTTAGACCTGAGAACAATTATACAAATGTCTTCTAAAACATTTTCATGTCAAGGACCCCCAAGAATATACAGTATGTAATTGGCCGCCGACCCCCATCTGAAAATATGTTGTTCCTGGGACCCCCCCAGAAGCAAGGATTTGAGTAAAAAACGTTTGCATTCAAAGGTTTGTGACACATTTTCACGAGTTTAAAAAAATAGCAGATCTACAACCTCGTAGCACGGCACTCGGTGCCGCGCTCTGAGCTTGTAGATCTGCTCTTTTTTAATAGCTAAAGTATAACATAATGCTTAAATCACCAAAAGGGGTTCCCGCCCAGAATGGGTTAAGACACAAAGACACACAAAATAGGAGACAGTATATCATTGCTGTCGGGCAGAAACGTGTCTTCATTCTCCATTCTCCATAATAATTTCCCCCCATTTTTGATATACCCATAACTATGTTTCACCAGTTTCAATTGAAACGGGCCTCCGCCCTCAGGGGGGCCTCCAAGCTCCAACTGAACATCAGGCGCCAATCAACCCCGCCACTCTTGGCCCTCTCTATCTCGCTCACTCACTGCCTTGCTCTCTCCCACAATGTTAAGTTACACCTATTTTATTTTAATTGTGAAGGGATGAGGAGAGGTGTTGTTGTTGCTAATTGTTGAGAGTAATGCCTGCTCGTGATATTAAACTGTCAAACTATTTGTATCAATACGGCTGTATCAACAAAATAATTATGTCATAGGTATATGGGGGGCCTCATATTTGGTCTTGAAACGGGCCTCCAGATTCCTAAGGCCGCCCTGGACATACCCCTGCCGGCCGCCACGCTCTACCCCCCACCCCCTCCTTCTCTACTTTTTTCCACCCCTCCAATGCATGGCTTTTGAAGATTACATCATGTGGCAGGCTGGCAGCCAAGTCTATGGATTTTTTAATGTTTGTTTAGAGCACTTATGACATAAATTGTTTTCCAGCCAAGTCTATGGACTTTAATGTTTCTTTAGGGCACTAAAGGACGACATAAGGTCCAAACCGCACCAATGATTCGCTATGCAAATCCTTGCAACTAAACGGTTGCGAGTAGTTGCATAGTGGGTTAGTTGCATGACACATTATCCCCAATGGCAGGTGCAAGGAGTTGTGTGTGTGTGACATGTCCCTAAAACTGTTTTGTTGCAAGTAGTTGGAAGGAGTTGGATTGGTGCAGTTTGGGCCTTAGACCTCATGTGGCTGATATAAATACAGTAGCCACTCCTCACTTCACACATGTGTGATATTTGTAAATGAATGCCCTTGCCTGTCATATACTGTAACTACACTAACTACATAAAAATTGTAAAAATGGCCGATCTACATGAATACTTGTAATTGACTGAGGTTCAGAACTGAACGCTGGCTGATACTCATCCAGCCTTATATATTCATAAACACACATATAAAATGTGTGGGGAGGGAGTTGGCTGAGAATGTTGCAGGTGCTGCTGCTGTCAAGCTGCTGTCAGTACACAGCCATACATTCAACAGTTGAACAGTTCATGTTTGACATGTTGAGTTCCTTCCTCATCAAGGTCATTCACCGTGACTGATTATTCCGTTGACATGTCAATGTTATGGCTCAATCACCCTATCCATCTTTACCCCCTCCCTGCGCCCTGTGGTAAATTAATGCTGGTTAGTACATGTGTCAAGAATAGACAGTCCTAGGTTTCACTGATTTGTTTGGTAAAATATACAATCTTTAAGCCTTGAGGTTACATGGCTCTGAGGACCTGTCAGCTATAGTTAAATTTTCCAACATGTACATTTTGTATTGTTTGTGTGCATGTCACATGTCTGCAGAACCTGAAACAAAGAGAAACATTGATTTCCAAATGTAGAGAGAGAGAATGTAGAATTAGAATGTATGACTTGACCAGACAGTGTGTCATCTCACTGAAATAACAGCAGTTACACAATAAGATACAGTCATGTAATGCCAGTTATTATTTGGGTGGAGCAACGCTTCCTTAGCAGTGGCCAACAGTATTGGACTGGTTGTACTGGTTATAGCTTCCAGTAACAAACAGTAGGAGGCTGGTCGCATTGGCCCGGCTGCCAGTAACCAATAGAAGAGTCCTTGTACTGGCCAGTGTGAGAGTTAAAGAGCCTTCTCAAAGCATCCGTCTGGTAAATATGTCACCAAAACTGACACCCCACAGGTGGGAATTCCCAGGCCTTAGAGGAGAGACCTGCTGCACAGCATGCTTTCACTGCATTCATTGGACTGCAATCATCCTTAATTTGACTTACATTTACAGCCTGGATCAGTTCTTAGCTCAGTTCTAATTCCACACACTGACGAAACGTTCGTCTCATTGAAACTGGAAAGGAATAAAAAAAGATAAACTCACTCTTGCTACTGTGTGCGACCCATTTCCCTCTATACATTACATTACATTACATTACATTACAGCAATGGCAACATTACAATACATACTGCAGATCAGGGACGTGTAGAGAGTGTTAGAGAGGCAGGGACTGAAATCCCGTAAAGAGGGCACTTTTGGACAAAAATACCGAAAATAGCTGATCTACAAGCTCACGTTGAGAGCTTGTAGATCAGCTATTTTTGGGGCGCAACCCAACACTCTTTAGCTAGTGGAGAAAACAAATTTGTTCAACGCAAAATGCTGCGTTCAAGTTCAGGAGACTTCGGAGGGGAAAAAAGCAATTCTCCTGAATGCTTCCTTCAGGGTTTGGCATGGAAAGGAGAGGAGGGCATGTGCATTTGCTTCACCATAGTAAATGCATGCATTCATGGTCTAGTTGAGGGCAGTTGTTCAGTCGAGTAAAAGGGCAGGGGCTGAAGCCCCCTTTGATGTCTATGTGTGCACGTCCCTGCTGCAGATGTGTGAAAAATTGCAAATCATTCAACAGGATCATTGGACATGGCCTGTATAGGTATCTGGGCTGGCCCACCATGGTATCAGGATCATTGGACATGGCCTGTATAGGTATCTGGGCTGGCCCACCATGGTATCAGGATCATTGGACATGGCCTGTATAGGTATCTGGGCTGGCCCACCATGGTATCAGGATCATTGGACATGGCCTGTATAGGTATCTGGGCTGGCCCACCATGGTATCAGTGGCTGAGTTCTCAAGGCATGTGCAGAGTCAAAGGTCAAAGATCAAGGTCAATATCAAGATTGAGGTTTATTACATAATGGGAAAATATCAGGAGATATGGTGTTGCAGGCTACGGTTTAAGCTTTTACAGAGATGACAGACAGGAGAAAGTAGGAAACATGACAGGTAACTCATAGAAACAAACCCAGGACTGTGCAGTTCTTTTGTCAGCTCATCAACTGTCTGAGTCATCAGGCCACTCCTGGACCCCTGACGTCATGTACACAAGCTCCAACAGAAAAGGATGGAATCCAAATTTTAATTTAAAACTAAAAAAGTGCGCGGGTCTCTGCCAGGCCGGGTTGCCTCCCCAGGGCCCGCAAACTTTAGAAGTCAGTCATTGCTTTGCTAATCAAAATAATATGAAAATCACACCCTTGGACTGTGAACTGAGTGGAAATGGTTGAGAAATGACAGAGTTACCATGTGGGGGGGGGGGGGGGTCCCCAGGGGGTCCCTCTACTGTACTGTACTGTCACTGTACTGTCACACCCAGTGTGTGTGTGTGTGTGTGTGTGTGTGTGTGTGTGTGTGTGTGTGTGTGTGTGTGTGTGTGTGTGTGTGTGTGTGTGTGCGTGCGTGTGTGTGTGCGTGTGCGTGTGTGTGTGTGTGTTAGGCTGCGCAACAGTGACAGTTGGTGGTGAAAACCAACCAAACGCTATTTTCATGCTCGGACACAGCCAGCCGTCCAGGGACCGAGCCAGAGACACACATATCTCCGCAATGGAGTGGTTGCACCACTCAGACATCTGACTGCTACATCTTGATCATGACTCCAGACAGGCAGGGCAGAGGCTTTAAGGGCTGCAGCCCTGGCTGGCACCAAGCTCTCCTCAAAACGCTATGGAGAATTTTAAATCCTGTCTGTCTAGGGGCACCGAACCTGGTCGTAGCACCGCGGGCACCAAAAAGTGTTGATCGAAGTTTTCGACAAACTTTGTAGTAGTACTATCAAAAACAGTGTTTTGAATAAAATACTAAATGGCTAAAATCTAGTCTGGCACAAATGGCCAGGGCCTACAAGTTGAGTTGTATCATGATCCAAGGGATTTAGAAGGGTCATAGCCCCTCCTATGTCCAGCTTTTGGTGTATGTGCTAACACAAACTTTGTCCTACACAAACATTAAATCCCATTGACAATGAATGGACAATTTTGAGTGTTCGTGTAAACACAAACATTGCGCAAAACAAACATTGAAGATGAAGGCGAGGACGCAAATTCTGATTGGCCGGAATGAGATGATGTATGATGATGTGATGTACAGTACAATGATAAGATCGACACTCACTTCACACAGGTGTGATTTTTATTGTACAACCTACGCTTCAAGAATTGCTGACCAAATTATGTGACACTGAACCCAAACAGAATTTGGAGTTCATCCTTGGCCTACTGGCAGTGTAAATTGCAAAGTGTCAAGCCCATCTGTCAAGCTCACAGACAAACAAATAAACAAATGGACAAAAGGACGGACTGGGGGCGAAAACATTCAGCCATCCGGCCTGGCGGAGACACGTGAAACCGGAAAAACAGAAGCCTTACTTAAGAACAGACATGTGTCTGACTCGTTAGTGTGTTTTGAGTTGGGAATCTTTACACAATTCCTTCCTGTCAACACATGTCTTGCCACAGAACCTGTTTTTCATTCATTCATCGTGGTAATTGTGTCTCAACTCTGCAAACCGCAGAGAAAATTAATCAGTGATGGAAAAAGTACTCACATGTTTTACTTAAGTAAATGTATACTCTGTTACAAGTAAAAGTCTGGGATTCAATATGTACTCATAAATCAAAAATCGCACCTGTGTGAACCGAGTGGTGCAACTCCCCCCCCCCCCCCTCTCTCTGTTTCTGGCACAACAGCGCCCCTACTGGTACTCATACTGGTGCTCATTAACGTCACATAGGTGAACCACACATAGGTGAACACGGACATTGCTGTTCTTTGGAGTGGTTGCACCACTCAAAAATATACTTAAAGTAGGCCTACTGAAGGTAAAAGTAGTAAGTACTCATTTTGCAGAATGTCCCATTTCAAAATTTCAAATGTATAAAAAGCGATCCAGTGCATTGTGAGCTTGTAGATTTTAAATGAAATACATGATGTAGGCCTACAGTGGTCTCACAACAGGCCAACTGCTTTCGTGCTACTCGTGATGTCATGACAGGTACATGATCTCCCTACTTTGTATAATCCCTGCCTCTCTTCAGTTCCAAATTTGCATTCTGTCTTTGGAGACTGTGGGAGGGGCCTCCGGGGAGGGGGGTGGGCCTTATTATGATGAGTCAAAGAAGTGGGAGGGGAGTAGCTGGGATGAGGGTGTGGCAGAGAAAATAATTTTCATGCACAGCGCCCCCCACCACATCAGGACATTGTGGTACTGCAGCTATCACTGCTTTAGAAGCCAGACAGAAATTACATGGACTGGTTATATCAAAGTGGTGATTTAGGCTCAAACCATTAGAAATACGTTTGAGGGACATAAACAATATGATATTAAAAACTGTAAAATGCATGTTGTAGTTCCTTTAATTAAATGTAGCTTACTTAGGCCTACTTACTTTCCACCGCTGTAATTAATCATTATTATTATTATTATTATGACAGGCACCCCCATTCCAGTTAAATTAAATGTCAAAATGATGTGTGTACCAGTAAAACGCAGCACTCTACAGACCATCTGGTCTAACCTGAAGTGTGGGATAAGGCAATACTTTTACACGTGCCTCTTTTATTTATTTAATTCTGCTAGTTTGCAGCAGATTACATCAGACAGACATGTATGTGTGCTGAACAGAGACACTGCATTTGTTTTTGTTATACTCATCAATTTAGGATCCAGCAGATATTCTTGCATAATGTGTTATATAGGCCTACAGTATATGGGGTTTATGGAATATGCATGCATAACATATAGCAGACTTCTTTTCCAGAGAAGTGCGAAATCAGAGTAAATTGTGCAGCTATATATAGCTGCACAATTTACTCTGAGTTAGGCCTACATTGATGATAACAACATTGACATTGACAACATTGACATTTCATATGCTTCAAAATTGAAAAATAGAATCTGATTTGTATGCAGTCATATTTATGCAAATTGATCTTCCTGTTCAATTGTTTTTCTAATTTCTAGTATAACCTATTTTATTGTGCTCAAAACAAGACACTCAAATCATTTAACCTTAAAACAAAGGATCCTTCTACATTTCCCCCCAAGGTTATGTTGATTATTTTGTGATATTTGTGTAGAATGTGAAAATGAACATTCTGCCAATAAACTGTTCCTGATTGTGCTCTATTTTGAAAATATGTAAATGATTAATTCAACTGACACTACTAATTAATTATAAGCAACGTCCCCCCCGGCCCCACACACACACAGACACAGTCACATACACACACACGCGCGCGTAATCGCCATCGCTCACCCCACGAGAGCGCGCCGCGCGCGTTCACCGAAGATCACCGATTACAGCGAATGAAGAGAGAGGAAAAAACGCTCGAGAAACTGTGCTGCTGTCGGAGAGAGGAGGTGACGGAGGGAGCTGCGAGCACTGAAAAACACACAGAACCCTGGAGAAAGAACTGGATTATATTCACCGTGCCACGGATGAGAGAATATTCTACTATCAGGGTTGAGGACAACGTACGGAACTGTGGATATCATGGCTACGGGACGCTAAGACGCGTAGTTCTTTTTTATAATAAGACATAAATAAGGAGTATAGTTGTTTGGTTGAAGGAGAAACGGTACACACAGTGGAGAGAGAAGGAGAGAGGGAGAGAGCTGGCGTGGAGAGGAGTGGATATACAAGCAAGCAACTGTTGGGGAGGTAAATAACACACCGTTTGTTTTGTTCCAACAATCACTCAATGACAGCTCGTGTAGGCTAATATTAACGTGATTCCTTTCTGCAGCAGTAGCAGCACAGACTGCAGCCTTTATTCTCGGTGTTCCTTCCATGATAGAGGAGGGAATGTCAAACCCCTTCAGAATGCAGACCGCTGTCTTCTTTGCAGTCTTTACGGTAGCTGTTTTTTCGCACAATATAGTCTTATTTTCAACACTGACAGCAGGACTGAGTGAATCATTGTACGTTTGAGCAGCTGCAGATCGGTACAATTACTGTACAGTCTGTGATTGTCGACACATCAAAAGGCAGTGTGTGTTGTGTTCAGTCGTGCTGCTGTGCCTCCTGTATGTATGTGATCAAAAATAAAGACAGAATGCAACCTACAGCACCCTATGCGGCCAAGGGCTCTCCACCCCCCACCCAGTTCAACCCCCGTGCCGTGCGTGTCATCATCGTGCCGTTTCATGAGGCTACATAATGCGAGCGAGAGAGAATCATGGCGTAAGTTACAGATGTTTGTATGACTGACTGACGCTGCCTCCTGCAGATGTGCACAGTTTCAACATATGGACCGTATCACACGTTCTATGCAGAGGGGGGGGTCGGGGGGGGGGGGGGTAGAAGGCGAGCAGCAGCAGTAAACGTGACGCATTAGGTTCTTTGGATACCGGAGACCATTGGCATTCCATGTCGCAGGAGGGAGGGGTGTGTGTCAGTGTGTGTGTGTGTGTGTGAGTGGAGAGAGTATGTATCTGTAATGTATGACAATTCATTGTGGGCCCTTTCACGTATAGTGACTAGTGTATTTCTTTTTCTGTCCCAGTGTGTACTTAAGTGGACATAAAGTGTGTGCAGTGTGTGTGTGTGTGTGTGTGTGTGTGTGTGTGTGTGAGAGAGAGAGAAACGTCATTGTGGGCCCTTTCACGTGTATTGCAATGCAATGGCTGTGTCTTTGGAGCACTTAGCACTATAGTGTTTGGTATTATTTAATGGTCTGCTGCATGTATTACTGATGCCTGACATTGGTGATGGTTAGGTTAGAGTGGGATGTTTGAGGAGGATGCTCGGTTTTCTTTTCAAGTGGAAACTTTTCATGGATGTTGTCACGGTCTGATCCTTGGCTTGTACTGTGCTGTTATGATGATGATGTACGAATTGAAGTCATTCTGTGTGGTGGCTGGTTGACTCTGTGAATGAGGGTTAGGGCGTCAGCTAAAAGCCCTAGAATCTGGTCCAATTGGACCAGACTGTCTCATCCACTTACATTTTGGATTAATAAGTTCAATGTGATGTCATCATGACTCTGTTCAGGATATTTGTCACATCTGTTTTTCTGGGCGCTGTGGCTGTGAACCCCCTTCACAACTGGTTTCTGTTAATGCATCTGAATGCAGGAACTGAAGTTCATTCTGTCACTACTTTTACTCGTACTTTTACTTGTACAGTAAAAGCAAGCAGTATTGCATAGAATATTGATAATTGTATCGATGATAATTGTACTAATGTTTGTCACATGTGGTTTCTATTCTATTGCCCCAAAACCAATTCCTAGTAGTCACTGATTGTTATGCCAGTACATTCTTTTTTTTTTTTTTTTTTTTTTTTTTTGCGGCTTACGCCTTTTATTGATTTTTTAAGGGACAGATAGTAGGCTGACAGGAAACGGGAGAGAGATGGGGGGATGACATGCGGTAAAGGCCGTGTCGGGTTCGGGAGTCGAACCCGCGGCACACCGCGACTGGATCACCAGTCCGGTGCCCAGACCGTTACGCTACGGCCTGGGCCTGCCAGTACATTCTTGAAGTTGAAGTGAACATTATTGAAAATACCAGATCTTTGCTTTAAACCCTTATCTGTCAACTGACACCGTTGTGCAAATTATTACTTGGGCTTAAAAAAAAAAAGGGAAGTCGCTCACATTGTTTCACTTACAGCAGTAGTTTATTACAATGTTTCGGTCTAAACGACCTTCATTAGGTATCCATCAGGTACATTTCCTTGTAGGAGTTGTTACCCCTCTTTACTTTACTTAACCTACAGCTGTCAAAATTTGAGTTCCAACTTCCACTTTTGTTTTTCAGACCACTTTCAACCACTTAAGCCCGTCTCTTATGATGTATAGCCAATCCACAAGCTCACAACATGCTATATCACTCTTTTTGAAACATTTCGTTATACTTACTGTGCTTCACAATGCTGTCACATGTGGCAGTTGTTAGCTAGGTTAAAGTTACAGTATAATAGATTTTGTATGACAAGTTGGACTAATATCAAATTGAGAACAGACAGTGGATGAAAACCAGTTATGATTTTGTGCGTCATGTTAAAAATGTAAGGCCCCCTGTGGTGATCGCCCTCCCCCAACGAAGGGCCTAGAACAGTGTTCCGTGCATCACGTTGTGTGCTTGTAGATCTGCTTTTGGTGAATGTTCCTCCCAGAATAGGGATGTCTAACGCCAAGTTATTTTCAATCTATCCTAATGGAAACAGATATTCTCTCAAGTTTTCCTTGTTACATACTATGGGCCCTATTGTTGCCAGTGCCTTACCCCTTATCCCTAAACTTCGTTGACTTTGACAATTTTAAAATGTTTTCCAAAATAGTAAAAAAAAAAAGACAAAGAAGTTTCCGGATAAGGGGTAAGGCACTGACGAAAATACGGCCATATATATATATCTCTTAGAGGGAAAGATTTACATATTTACGTGTCGTTAATATGACATAAGGTGCTATAAAGTAACAATGCAATGAAAAAGTTATTTACAGGACCAGGAGTCACCTGAGAGAAAAAAGTTTGAGAAGCACTGGCCTAGGCTGGGAAGCACTGGTCTACCGTCTACAGCAACTGTTGTAATGTAGAGAGTGTCAGGCATGTTGATACAGGCCTGGCTGAGCTCAGTCAGACCACTGGTCTAAGCTCCCAGTGTCCCAGACAGTCCACTATTATATCTCCGCTACTGGAGAAGTTGTTTACAGGCAGACCCATGCTTTTATGTTCTTTACAGCATCGCCACCAGGGCTGCCAACATTGGACTGTGAGAATCCTGTGTGTGTGTGTGTGTGTGTGTGTGGGGGGGGGGTCCTCCCCAAGGGGTCCTCCCCCGGCAACTTTTTTTTAACAAAGTAGATGTAATTTCATGTGTTCTTGTGAATTCTGGGAGTTTGATACTTTTATCAGGCTTGCTTAGAAAATAATGGGTACAATTTCACACCATTAAGATGCAAAATCTAGGCCTACAGAAATTGATTTGATGACTGAAGAAATGTAATACCCATCTTTAATAATAACCATTCATTCATTTCATTCATTCATTCATTCATTCATTCATTCATTATTTAAGTGAACATCTCTGTATGATCGCATGCACTGCCCAGACCCGCCAAGGGAGGGAAACATTATGCATAGTAGATGTAAGTTCCTGTGTTCTGGTGAATTTGGGGACTTTGATACCAAATCCAGGAGAAATCCAAATGACAATGCGGGAGACCCATGAGGGGTGTTGGCAGCCCTGATCAGCACAGGAAACTGTAGCAACTTGTTTAGTTGTGATGTGTATTTGCAGGTCAAAGATCACATTGAGGAGGGTTTAGGTTTCATAACACTATGAAAAAGTTGACTTGCAAGCGGTATGACGGTATGTCGTCTGACTCTTGAGAAATGCCTTTTAATAAGACATAAGACATGACGTGCATTAGTTCTTGTTTACTATGCACACGGTTGAGCTTTGTAGTGCTGAACAGACCAGTGCCACTGTTGGCTTCTCTGACTCTACTGAGTACCTTGATGTTGACAAGTTAATTAGGAGTCTCACTATACTCAATCTCCCTGTTGTTTGTCTTTGAGAGGTGGCATATACCCTGAACAAACAGCACAAGAGGAGCATTAAGGTCACATGTCACATCATGAGCCGTTGTCTGCCTCGGGCGCTTCTCACAAAATACCAACGCTGATGTCACATCTGCCAGGGGAGAGTGTGTGAGTGTGTGAGTGTGTGTGTGGCACGCATGTGTTTTACTGTCTTTGTGTGTGTGTGCGGCTGGGAGTTACCTAACCGTGTGTGTGTGTACATTACCTGTTAATCTTGTTGCACCATTTGCATGTTGGTATTCTATAATGTGCTGTCTGTTGAGTTTCGTCTCCATTGCTTTGCACTGTGAGCAGTTTCACTTGACTATACTGTAGTAGTATGTATAGTGATATAGTCTAGTGATTCAACGCATGGAATTCAATGGCCCAAACCACACACACAAGGGTCAAGACGGTTTTAGCGTTAACTCCTTGCAACCGTTTGGACCCAAGGAGTTGCATGGCGACCCTTTGGTGTGGTTAGGGCTTAACACAGACCCTGATGAAGACCTCCTAGTTTGATATGCGTTGGTCACTTGGTCATATTGTTGCATTGCTCAAAATAAATCCTTAATATTTTCTCATCAAGGACGGAGTGCCTTGGAATTATTTTCTTTGCAAGTCTGCAGTCCACAGTCTACACCATTTTAGGAGTTAAGCAGTACTTCTTCTTTTTTGTTAATCTATGTTCCTACCTGTATTCACCAAAGAGTATCTATTAGAGCCACTGACTGATCCCTGCAGCGCTTCTTTTTTTCCTCTTTTTAAACAGTGGTCCGATCATGTTTGATGACCTGATGTTTGTGGTCACTGGTCATGTTTGTTAATCAGATATGATGTGTGGTGTTCCGTTCCGTTCCATTGGAAGCATAATTCCTCTTGCTGCTCTGTCAGGCTTCCTGGTTATTATGGTTGATTATGTAAGTGTGAACATGAAGCCCCCTGAGAGAACCCCAGTGAGACATCACCCTGACAGCCTAGCAGAGCTGAGGAGAAAACAGCACTTAAAGGCTGCAGGGTAAAGAACTGCACGCTGTTGTTTTGAAACTATGGCATGGGAGTGCGACATCAACTCTCCTGCTCTCCATCTTCTAATTTTCTGTGAGCCAATTCACCAAATAAGAGCGTACAGTGTTTATTCTGCTTTGTAATCTCGCAAATAATGCCCTCTAAACTATAAACTCATTTATCTTCCCTCTAGAGTTGATTGTTTGGGTATGTCCTCCTGGTGATGTGGTGTTACTGCACAGAGAAACAGATGCAAAATGACTAGAATGTATCATTTAGAACAGATGGACATGTCATACACAAAATGGTAAATGGTGCATTTTATATAGCGCCTTTATCCAAGGCGCTTTACAGAGATTGTGCATTACATTCACCCATTCACACACACATTCATACACCGATGGCAGCGGAAACCATGCAAGGCACCAACTAGCACATCGGGAGCAATTTGGGGTTCAGTGTCTTGCTCAAGGACACTTCGACAGTAACTCTGTGGGAGCCCGGGTTCGAACTGGCAACCTTACGGTTTCCATCCAGGCACTCTACCCCTGAGCCACCGCCGCCCACAACACTTTACCTTCACACTGTAATGGCGCTTTAGGCAGGAGGTAAAATTTGAAACCCATTCATCTCTCACTGTTTGTGTGTTGGCCATAGTGGATATGTAGTCATTAAAACCCAGCACTGACTAACGGTTCTACCACAGCAAGCACTGAGCTGTGGGCTGCCAATATAGGCTACAGTTTAGAGAAACCGACGGTGGCTGGAAAGTTGCCCGTTTGAATCCACAGACTGGCTGCGAAAAAGAGTGGCAGGGGTGACAGTCGACTTAATTTCACTCCCACGTGACACAATCCAACCCATGCAGTAATTAGTATGCACACTCTGTGCAGCTTCTCCCAACTGCCAACTGTTCTTTATACTGGGCTACAGTATGTATCGTCTTTTATACTATAACAGTATAAGACTGTGGTTGTACCTGGCAGCTTCCTCCCAATGGCCGACCGTAGCAGACTGGTCAACTCCCAGTGACAAATACTAGACTTTGTACTAGGGAGCTAACGGTAACATGAATGAGAGAGTACTGGCCAGCTTCCAGTGGCCAACAGTAGAAGACTATGGTTCATGGTACCACAGCTTAAGCTAATTAAAGCAATTGCCATGACCTTGCAACTGCTCCTTCAGTGTACATCATTGGGACAGTTAAACTGCCATAAAGTTCAAAACAAAATGACCAAAGCAGCCATATAGGCAAAGGGTTGCACAAGAAACTCAGGATGAACTCCAAGCTGTTGAAAAGTGTTTGAGTCGCTTCCACAAAGCCCTTGGCTCACGTTTCTGTTTTGTCTGCTGTTCCAGCTGACGGTATGCAGCAAATGGTTTTGTTAAATATAGTCCAGCATCACACCCCTCTACACCCAAATGATATCATATCCTCTCAACCCTCTGACATGTACTATACTTAATTATATATTTAATATTATGTAGGGTATCTCCCAAAAGTAGATCGGTAACTGTTATGTATTTTTAGGAACTAATTAAGAAATTATTGTACTTTAATAAAGGATAATGGGTAAGTAGGAGAGACTTGGCAGAGAGAGTTGGTGACCTGCAGTGTTACATTTTGATTTAGTTTTAGTCAGTCTTTTGAATAAAATGTAATTTAGTTTATTTAGTCATATTTTACTAAACATAATATTTTGTTGATTGTGTCTACAAAATTCATTTTGGCGGGCCTTGATGGCGTCATAATGGCTGATGGCAGATCGGATATTTCCCGAGCGCAACACCCGAGCACAACCAAATGCTGACTTGTCTTTTATTTATTTATACAATATTTTGGGTCTTTTTCTGCCTTTTATTTGATAGTGTACAGTAGACTGACAGGAACTGGATAGAGAGAGAGAGAGATGGGTGACCCGCAGCAAAGGTCGTTGGGACCGGGACTCGAACCCGTGACATGCTGTCAGGCTGGATTATCAGCCTAGGTGCCCGGGCGTCTACTCCAGCCGTCCGGGGCCGTCTTTTAGTTCTACTAGATCTCTCCTCCCTAACATTTTAGTCTAGTTTTTTTGTTGACAAAATTGTCAATGTATAAATAAGGTATAACGTCTTAGTTTTAGTCATCATAGCTTAGTTTTTACTTCGTTTTTCGTTGACGGACATTTTTTCTAAAACGACTAAATTAACACTGGTGACTTGATGTCATGAGATGGTGCACTAATTATCTGTGCTGCCAATCCCAGTGTGTCCTTTGATGATAGCTTCTGTGAGTCCCTGTGAAGTCTCTGTCTTAGCGGGGGACAAATCTTGCCTACAGACCTGCTGCGTGTCACTCAGTGTCATGTAAGACAATACCAGGATGAGATCAGCCTTTCACATTCCATGTCAGCTCTGGCTGAATGTATTTCAGAGCCGAGGTGTATTTTTAGATGCGTCCACAATGGAGCGGGCCGGGGGACATCTTAAATAGGGTGTCTTTGTCCGGATATAGCTGAGGGGAGAGAGAGAGAGAGAGAGAGAGGCATGCAGCGCAAGTTATACAGAGCGTTTGATATGTGTTCTCCGGCTTTAGACGGAGCGGAGGCGTCTCCTCCATGTTGTATTTTTCCATTCCTTATTGACACTTTGGCTGAGAAGCAGCGAGGTGTCTGATGGTCCTTCTGACATGACACATAGACTGCTGTTGGTAGAAGGACGGCTTGTTATCATCACTGCTTCTTTTAACACATTAAGACCTGAGGCCGATTCTACAAATGCCTTCTAGATCAGTAGTTCTCACACTCTCACACATTTTTCAAAACGGTTAAAAAAATTGCAGATTTACAAGCTCGTAGCATGGTACGAAGTGACCTGCTGTGTATCAGTCGGAGCTTGAGCTGGTAGCTTGTATGCCTGCTAGTTTTGAATAGCCAACGCAAAAATCTAAAATGACACGTCACGGATGCTGTCCCCCAGTTTTAATGGGCCTAAGAAAAGACACCTGCTACCTTCTTATAAGCTGCTGTTTGCTCTGAATACTGTAAATGTTAATTAGGTTGTTGTTGTCAGAAGTACAATATGATTTCTGTTTTTTGCTGAGCGGGCCTCAACTAGTCATTGATCTTAATGAGGCTAGAGGGCTGTGGGGGGGGGGGGGGGGGGGGGGGGGAAGAAGAAGAACATGTCAGCGAAATACGTAGAATATAAATGCAGTGACATATTGTACCTAATGAAATCCCTAGAATATGAATGCAGTGACAGTTAATGTTCTGTTCTGACGGGGTTTGATGAGACTAGCTGATGTCTCTCTAACTGTCCCCCCAGTGACCTCTCTGACCTCACCCAGTATGCCAGCGCAGCTGGTTGCTCTGTGATGCTCATGTGACAGGAAGTCCCCCCCCCCCCCCCAACCCCCCAGGCCCAGCGTTCTGGGGTGATCTGTCACGATGTGACAGTCTGACCTTGTTGGCGTTCTGACGGATTGCCGTCTTGTGAGTGGGTTCAACGTCAGAGTGGAATGACCTCATCTTCAGTGGCACAGAGTGTGACCCAGGGACGGCCACAAGTGAAGACACTGGGTTGTCCTAACGTACGAGGACAGCAAGGAAGCTCCAAACGTTCACATGACAAGGTGACCACCAGTGACCACAGGCTGTTTTACCAGTGGTAATCTCAACCTTTTCAGGCTGCAACCCCCCCCAAATAATAACATTTGAACTGGCGACCCCCCCCCCCCCCCACACCCTGACAAGCACTTAGAACTGTAGGAGTTGAGGCATTATGTTTAGTTTGACTCGGTTTTACATAAATATTGTGAAAATTACGCAACACGAACGATCCACTGTAAGCTTGTAGATCAGCTATGTTCAAAATGGTTTCCCCTTTCAATATGTTATTTGAATTTGTTGGTCAATATTTGACCGGTTTTGAATAGTTTGTTGATTACTTTTGATACAGTACTGTAATGGTCTTTTTTAAGGTATTAAAAAGGTCTTAAAAAAAGTCCTCCTTGATTATTCTCATCTGGGGGGAAAAATCATGTGGCGACCCCCCTGGTGGTCCTAACCCACCACAGGTTGAAACCACTGTATTATACAACTTACAAAACAGTAATATCACTGCTGAATCGTGCCATTTTTCCTACTAAGTGCAATAACTATATTGGTTGCAGCTGGAAAACATCATGCCCATGTGCATAGTGGATTACAGTTGTCTAATATTGACCACAAGTCAAAACTCTAATAAATGGTAAATGGTGCATTTATATAGCATAGATTGTGCATCAATTCACCCATTCACACACACACATTCATACGATGGCGGCAGAAACCATGCAAGGCACCAACCAGCACATCAGGAGCAATTTCAGTGTCTTGCTCAAGGACACTTCGACACTAGCCTCGGTACCAGGCTTTCATTTTTGTTGGTGCAAAAATTGAAAGCCTGGAGGAACGCATTGGCCGCTCTGGTCTAAAAGTGGGAGTCAATCCTTCCGGGTGGGCGTCGCTCCAAATGATGTGACGTAGCGCTGCACTAGGGGGGAGAGGAGGGGCCGGGGGTGACGGACAGATCGATGAGATCCAATCAGGGCGTGCGCAAATCTCAGCCGCGACCCGCCCCTCTAGACCAGAAACCTAACACGTTAGCTCAGGCTACTTCGACACTAACTCTGGGGGGAGCCCGGGTTCGAACAGGCAACCTTGCGGTTACCAGGCATCCAGCCACTCTACCCCTGAGCCACCGCCGCCCCCTAATCACTTGCTTCTCTGTGTCTTCTTTCATTGGGTTTGGAAGTAGAAATGCCCCTCCCTCTGTGTTCTAACCTCTGACAGACAGTAGAAACGCCCCTCCCTGTGTGTTCTAACCTCTGACAGACAGTAGAAACGCCCCTCCCTCTGTGTTCTAACCTCTGACAGACAGTAGAAACGCCCCTCCCTCTGTGTTCTAACCTCTGACAGACAGTAGAAACGCCCCTCCATGTGTGTTCTAACCTCTGACAGACAGTAGAAACGCCCCTCCTCTGTGTTCTAACCTCTGACAGACAGTAGAAATGCCCCTCCATGTGTGTTCTAACCTCTGACAGACAGTAGAAATGCCCCTCCTCTGTGTTCTAACCTTTGACAGACAGTAGAAATGCCCCTCCATGTGTGTTCTAACCTCTGACAGACAGTAGAAACGCCCCTCCTCTGTGTTCTAACCTCTGACAGACAGTAGAAATGCCCCTCCATGTGTGTTCTAACCTCTGACAGACAGTAGAAATGCCCCTCCTCTGTGTTCTAACCTTTGACAGACAGTAGAAATGCCCCTCCCTGTGTGTTCTAACCTCTGACAGACAGTAGAAATGCCCCTCTCTGTGTTCTAACCTCTGACAGACAGTAGAAATGCCCCTCTCTGTGTGTTCTAACCTCTGATAGACAAGGTACAATGAATGTGCAGGATCTAAGGATCCACTGGCAAAATCAATATCCATTTACTCTCTCTCTCTCTCTCTCTCTCTCTCTCTCTCTCGCTCTCGCTCATTTACACTGACCTTATGGAACCCAGTTAAAGTCCCTTAGTGGTCCCCAGGTGCTTTCATAAAGGCTGTATGTAGTGACTGTTGATGCTAATGGATGATGAGCTAACTACATTAACCGTGGCATCCCTATTTTTGGAAGAAAAAAAATATATATTCGTTTTAATTTGTAAATTTGTGTATTTTATTTCATAAAAAATAACTTTTCAATTTTTAAAATGTATTTAATTTCACAAAAGCAAAGTGCTTTAATCAGCTCCTCGATCGGCTCCTTCTCTTCCAGCATAGTACTAATTTTAAAACATCACTGTCACTAGACAGAATGGATAACACGGTGAATCCCACAGTTCCTCACTAAACGGAATGGATAAAGACAGCGAATCCCACAGTTCCTCTGATCTCGGCTGTCCAACCGTGTTACAGTATCTCCTCCCCCGCTCCTCCTCCCATTCTGGAGCTCTCTTCAAAGGCCATACAGATTGGTAGCGTATTGGCAGTATAGGGCTGAGACGAATCTCATGACATTTTACTTGACGATGAATTGTCCTACAAATACAAATAATTGCAATTAACGGCAGTTTGTGCTTTTGGACTGACAGATACAGGGACCTCCATATTTGGACATAAAAGGACTGACCGATATATTGTCAGATCGCCGGTGCAACGTTGGTGTGAGTAGTAGCGGAAGTAGCCGATCTACAAGTGAATGTGTCTGACGGTGAGATAATGAGCTGTTGGCCTGGTTTGGATTGGTGGAGTCTGCTAACATCTGATCACAGTTCAGTACCCTGGCATCAACCATCTGGGTTTTGTTTGCCCTGTATGGCTGATTACTTGTTACATCTGGTTTTGGCATCCATTGCGGCGCCCATATGGCGACTCCGTATATGGTCTAAAAGTGTGAAAAACGTATTTTTCATTTCACTAGTCTTTAATGGTACACCTCAGTAATGGCTGTGTGCCCAGGGCACCCCTCTGTGGATTAGTCTACACTAGGCATTCTCTGCATTCGGTCGTGGTGGCCAGGCTTTTCTCCTTGGAGATGAGTTAAGGCTGGGAACGAGGCTATGGCGAGGATAAAGGTATTATTTATGAAGCAGCTTTAATGTTGGTAGTTTGAATTTCGGAAGGCAACCGCAAGTGAATGAGAGCACCCTCTCTCATACCTGCATTCCATCACTAACAACTGCCAAACGGCCTCTTGAGCAACACTGTACTGTACTGTAACTGTGTACTGTAAGTGTGTGTACTGTAAGTGCTGAATGGTGAACCATGGAGGTCACTGGGAGGCTCCCAGGTATGAATGTTTGGAACTACAGCCTGAGTTATACTTAGATGCGCCGCACGCAGATGTCACATACTGGGGAAATAGCAGATGTACAAGGTCATCATGACTTGTCGCACTGTAATCTTAACCCATTAAAACCGTGAAAGAATCTGTGTCATTTAATTTTTTTGCGTTGGTTATTAAAAAAAATCGAAATCAGATCTACAAGCTCGCAGAGCCAGTGAGTCACTTTGTGCCGTGCTGCAAGCTTGTACATCTACTATTTTTGAAAAATGTGTTAAAAAAAAAAAGTTAAATAATTTAATGCAATTTAACACAAATGTTCTCTTCTGGGGGTCCCTGGTACAAACCCTTTTCAGATTGGTGGTCCATATCAATTTGAGGGTCCTCCTTGACACGAACAAGTTTGAGAACTAGTGATTTAGAAGGTATTTGTAGAATCTGCCTCGCTCAGGAGACGGGTCTTAATGGGTCTGCTTTAGGAAGGTGAGATGGAGTCTGTGTGAAGGGGATACACAGATGGCTCTGATCCCAGACCAGCAGGGGATCTGCTACTGTATGTGGGTCACTCTGGAGGCCAGAGGTCATGACTCATGACCTTTCAAAACACACATTATTGTTATTATTATTATTACCCTTGGTTCAGGGTGAATAAACTGAAACGACTTGACGTCCGATTTAATTAGCTTCAGTGCATGATGTGTTGGTGGGACGCATACGTCGGACTGCTGCGTGTCGGACTGTTAGTACGTCGGATCAAAGACATGCACCGGTCTCCATTCGCCCCCCCCACCCTCCTCTCCAATATCCTCCATGCTCTCAACTGAAATGGTCAGGGGTTTTAGCTGGCTGGCTGGCTGACGCTAGCATTGCTCTTAGTCTTTTCACTGTGTCAGACTGGTGAGATTGATGGAGCTGTTGTTTGGATTGACGGATCAGGTGCAGCTCGCAGCTCTGTGCTTCTAAAATGCCTGTGAGAGGTATAAACCAGGAGTACACTGAACACATGCTCTCTGTTCACCCCCACAGCGGTGGAAACACATTTATCATGACTGCAGCTATAGCTAATCACTTTTTTTTCTTAAGTATAAAGTTATTAATATTAACACATTAAGACCTCGAGGCTGATTCTACAAATACCTTCTAAACCCGTTTAGTTTTTTTTATTTAATTGGAAAAATAGCAGGTGTATAAGTTGGTGATGCTCTGTGAGCTTGTTTCTTGTTTCTGCTATTTTTGAATAGCCAACCTACAATGACACAGATACTTTCCCGGGTTTTAATGGGTTAATTAAATGTGCCACACACCTCACACACAGGCACACATCAATGTCATTAATTTATACAATGATACCTAAAACATACATATCTCAATATACAAGAATTGTATATATGTATATTTTGGGCAATATAATTGCCCGCAATATATTTTGGGCCCACGAAACACACAGCATTAGTATTATATAGGGTGATATATTGATCATAGTATTGCTGATCTGGGATCAGTCTACTACTAGTCTACTGTTAACGTTACCCGCTGTGATCAAATTGTCATGTAACTGTCTTAAACAACTCAGTAGCATGGTGTTATTACGGGTTGGTTGGGAGGTGGCCATAATGTCACGTCTGGCGTGCGTCGGCGGTTTGAACGGGACACATTGTGACAGGGAGAGGGCTGCTGTCACTGAGTTAGTGAGCTTTAATAAGTAGTCTCTCTCACACTCGCACACACACACACACACACGCACACACACACACACACACACACACACACACACACACACACACACACACACACACACACACACACACACACACACACACACACACACAGGGGCCATGTTTGACTCCATGTTTGTGTGCTGTAAGTTCATGTCTTAGCATGTGTGGGTCTTTGTTTTGTAGACAGTATATTCATAAATGTATATAACATGTATTATACCTATAAATAATAGTGTATTCTATATTTATAAAGGCATAATACATAACAATTGAAATATGTACGTGCGTACGTGCGTGTCCAGAGCAGAACAAAGCAGGCTGGGTGTGGCATACTAGGAACTCAATAATAGCTGGACTCTCTCTCTCTCTGTCTGTCTGTGTGTCTCTCTCTCTCACTTTCTCTGTGACTTCCAGTCTGTCTTTCTGTCCCTTTCTCTCTGTCTGACTGGTGTTTTTGCAAATCACTCTATATTTAAGGAAGCTGAACAAGTTTTACTTAACAATGAGGTCTGTCTGTCTGTCTGTCTGTCTGTCTGTCTGTCTGTCTGTCTGTCTGTCTGTCTGTCTGTCTGTCTGTCTGTCTGTCTGTCTGTGTCTCTCTCCCCCCATATGTGCCCCCCCATAAAAGCTTAGTCATTCACTCAAGGTTGGATGCTTGCAGGTAGCTAGCTGTGTGTGCAGTCTGTCCTAGTTGGAACTGGAACACTGCAATACAAATATAGCTACAGTGTTCTGGCACGTGCTGCTGTCAAATCCAACATGCATGATGAGAGTGATCAGAATTTAATCTAGAGACGGACAGTAGGAAAGCCTTGGAGACGGTTTTTGATTAAATTCTTTATTAGACAGAAATGCAAACAGCTGTACAGAGTACAGTCAAGCACTTGGTCTAAAAGGATAACACAAAAAACATTCCTTGCGGTCAGACCAGGTTTTTGTATTAATATTATCTAAACCTATTAGGTCCCTAACCCTAATCAACTCTCTGTATGTGTAATAATAAACGTATAAAGCATAATCAAAACCAAGTTTCAAAGTCCTTTACATAAAATAGAAGAAAGAAATCGGCAGCATAATGCAAACGCGATGATGTGCAATTGCGTGTGGTAATATAATCTGCGGTTTCAGCCTGATCAGAGTCCCATTGACCTCCATGATTAAGTAAAATATTTCATAAAGCATAAAACATATGTTCCTGCAGAGCCAAGCTGTGCAGCAGTACGTCACTGATCAAGCTTGGTCTCCCCAGGCAAGTTGTTCCAGAGTCGAGGAGCTCTGACAGCAAACGCACGGCCACTGACGGTCAGCCTTTGTCTTCAGCCTCGACTCGGGAACAACTCATGCTCATGGGCTCAGATGGGGTTCATGACGGCAACAGAAATGTAATCAGGAGCCAGGTCATGAAGTGCCTCGTAATAAATTCAATCTTAATGTTTTTTAATCAATCCTTAAACAGACGGGTAACAAAAATAGGAGTAATCGTGTATAGGAGAAATCGCTATAGCCCCGCATTATAAACCACGAAACGAGTTGAAATGTTATGTTTGAAAATAATGTGTGTGATATCTTCTGACAGCGTGGAGTGTTGATGTGGAACGCTGTTGAACGATGCTTTGTCTGCCTTGCTCACACACCGCCCTCTGATTGGCCTGTGTGGAGAAAAGGGACGGCTGCGATTGGCCGGTGGTTTCTGAGGAGCTGGTGGTTTCTGAGGATGTGGTTGGCTGTCGTCACGGTGCTGAAACGGCTCACGGCCGAGCCAGAGAAAGAGAGAGAGAACAGGGGGCACGTGTGTGTGTGTGTGTGTGTGTGTGGGCGCACGCGCCTCACTGTTTATTGTGTCCTATAGATATTGAGTGTAGTGTAGTTCAAGGTGAATGTAGCATGATTTAAATCTGAGCTAATTAAAACACCCTGCTATGCATGCAACCCACGCACACACACACACACACACACACACACAGTCACACACACACAATTTACAATTTAGGCATTTAGCAGACGCTCTTAATCCAGAGCGACTTACATTAAGCAAGAACAAAAAAAGCATGGGAATACATCACATAAAAACATTTATCAAGAAACATGCGTAAGCTAAGAAAGTAACAGTGGAATATCTATATAATGAAGCTATACATATAAACTATACACCTATACTACTATGCTATACATATGTACTATGACGTGCTATGACTACATACAATGCAATTATAGTGCTGTCTACATAATATGCTATAAGTCTGTATCAAATGCTATCTAAGGCTACAGAAATGCTATCTAAGGGGGTGGGGTAAGTGCTATGGGCCACACACACAGTCACACACACACACACACACACACACAAACACACACACACACACACACACACACACACACACACACACACACACACACACACACACACACACACACACACACACACACACACACACACACACACACACACACACACACACACACACACACACACACACAACAATATATGCATGACACGTTAACTAGTTGTCTCTCCATGAGATATTGTTGTCTTGTGGTGAAGTTGCTTTGTTTGTACGTCAGCTTCCCTACAATAGCTAACCTGCAGTGTGTTGACTCATTTCACTGAACCCAGAGAACAGCGCTAGCCACTCCAATGAGGAATCCTAACAAAGCTTAATTAGCCATTTTTGGCAAAGAGGGAAAAAAAGGGGGAATTTCACCTCACCACACAGTAACACTGTCTGGAGAGGAAAAATAAAAAAAATCAAATGCTACAGTACGCCTTCAATCTACTGATGTGGTGTGTGTGCGTGCGTGTGCGTTCGTGTGTGCGTGAATGCACGCCTGTTTTATGTTCACATCTGTCTGTGTGTGTGTGTGTGTGTGTGTGTGTGTGCGTGTGTGTGTGTGTGTGTCATGCTGTACAGTAAACTATTGTCATAATGACGAATAGTGAGAATAGCCGATCTACAATACAAGCTCACGATGCGTCTCGTTTTCCCATTTTTTTTTTAAATACAAATGATTTGAACCTGGTGTGCCCAGAATAGGCACACCAGGGTTAATATATTTAATGCATGATATAGCCTGGTGCCAATGAGTGGCAGCTTGCATCATAGGCATTTTATTTTAATGAATTTATATTACCTTTCCTGTACTGCAAGCAAACAAGCGTGCAATATTACACATACTGTTTGGTATGCATGGAATATATAGGCGCCAGAGAGAGATTTGACCCCCCCGCCATACACTTTCTAGTCATATGAGCCCTTCCCCAAATCTTCATTAGAAAGCAGATATAAATCCTTTGTGTTTCTGTCCCAGACTCTCAGTGGCCTAGTCTTGACTTGGCCCCGCCTACCAGAGGATAAGTGACAGCTTGATTAGAGGAGTGCAGAAGAGCAGCTGTGGTCAGAAACCGGCAGTCTCTGCAGGCAGACACGCACACACACACACACACACACACACACACACACACACACACACACACACACACACACACACACACACACACACACACACACACCTCTATAACTCCACGTCTGCTACTGAATAAAATTGAAGCCTGAATTGTGAGGGCTGTTTATGCTCACAGTTACGACTTCATAACAGCATTCAGAGTTGATTTCTTGTCACATTTGTGTGAGAAAAAAATAACTCACAATACTGAGATATCATATAGTAAGAACTGTGAGCAAAATACACAAACCAATTCAGGTCTTTTACATTTTATTCGCTGATGTAAAGCTCCCTATTGTAATCAATAAAATGTAATTTAACCACTTAAACCCTATAACGAATCCACTGAAGTGTAACATTAAGCGCAACTTTACAACAACCTCAGCGCTGATTAGCTATACCTTCTCTACAGAGCACTGCTCCGTGGTTTCGTCTATATGAGTCTGCTAGGGTTCTGTACTTGGCCTCCCCCTGTCGTTCCCTCTGCACCAAATCTCTTCACTGATCTACAATAGGTGAGTTTGTATTAGATCTGCCATTTTCGTTGAATGTTCGCCTATTATGACATGCCCAGAATTTGGGACGCTACGTAGCTTTCACGTGATTAACCAATCTGCTTGGTAGAGTATGTTGAAGGGTAATTACTAATTAGTACACCTGCAGTGGGAAATCCCAACGCTATGCCCACTGCTATGAAAACCAATAGTGATACATATCATCATAATATGAAAGTCATTGCCGTTATTCTTTCTAATTTCCAAATCATTTCCATGCAGTTTAGCCCTTGCTCTAAATGTAGACGTCACCAGACATCTCTGGTCGCCTGGCTACGCGAGACTGTACCAGCTGGTTGACGATCTCAAAGAGCTAGTTGACAATCTCATCGATTCTGTTCAGAAACATAGACATAATCTCTGACCCAGTCTTACTCTTCAGCCTGGCGAAGAGAAAAATAAAAATAAAGATATACTGTGTAAAATGGCCTGGCATGGCCAGACTAACATCAGATAGTCTGAAATGTCTGTGTGCAACCTGCATTCCCATGTTGATAAACCATCCCCATATTTGCATACTGCAGGGCCCTGATTGGTGCCCGCAACTCCGGGCAGCAAAATCCAATCACAACCTAGTGCAGACTGATCTGCAGAGGGCTTTACTTTTTTTTTTTTTTTTTTATGTTCCTTGTAGGGTGACCAATTGCTGAGTGGCCCATGTGGTGCTTCATAATAACTACATTACTTCATCCATCCATCCATCCATATTCAACCGCTTATCTGTAGTTTGGTCCTCGGGGGTAACAGCTCCACCAGAGAGTTCCAGGCTTCCCTCTCCAGAGCAACATTAGTAACTTCCTCCTGGGGGATCCCGAGGCGTTCCAAGGCCAGTTTGGAGATATAATCCCTTCATCTGATCCTTGGTCTGCCCCAGTGTGGCATCCTAACCAGATGCCTGAACCACCTAAGCTGTCTCCTTTCCAAGCGTAGAAACAGCGACCAAGCCTCTCTCGCGTGACTGAACTTCAGCCACCCGTCGGAGATCATTCAACAGCTCTGGAAAGAAATTATTCCATTTAGAATGGTAGAAGGGCCTCTGTTTACCCAGACTGGCTGCATTAGCTGGCTAGATGCTAGATCTGTTTGTGCCGGGGACGTCCGTCTGTGCCCTCAGAGCGCCTGTTCTCTGCAGAGAACCTTATGCTCACCCGCCTGAACACTATGACATGTTCACCTTCTTTAATCAAAATATCTACAGTGTGTAGTAGTCTAGTAGACAATCTTACAAGCAGCCAGCAGCTGAAGACAGGTCAATCTGTGTAGGCTGGTTACTACATCTTGAGCTCACTGCTTCACAGATTAAGTTTTTAATTTATTTAGGCAGTCTAATGTTTTATTTAAAGTACAATGTCAATGAGTTGCCTTGTTGTTTAAATGGGCTATATAAAAACACTCATGCTGAATACATACATTTTCCATTTGGGGTTGGAATGTGGGTCATAATAACCGTTGTTGTTATTACATTATTTTACTGTCACCTAACTGGGTGCAAAACTATCTGTTTTTTTTGTCTTGTTTTTTTATCCCATGATTTTGTAACCCATTGTTCACCCCTGTGTCAATTATCTAATGTGATCCTGGCGAGGATCAGCACTACCGACTGTGAGGCGACAGCACTACCGACTGTGAGGCGACAGCACTACCGACTGTGCCACCGTGCCAGTTGTCTGTTTTGACAGCCTGTGTGTGTGCATGCTTGTGTGCACGTGTGAGATAAGATGGTGTGCTTCCTCAACATCAATTGTTAATGATGTAATCTCCTTTTTTGTGCACATCAAGGATTTATGCACACCATTGTATTATTCATAGTTTGTATTGACTGTGTGTGTGTGTGTGTGTGTGTGTGTGTGTGTGTGTGTGTGTGTGTTGCTGTTGCCCTCAGGCTGCAGGTCTCTGCTGTGAGAAGTGTTTGGACTAATGGCTGCATTCTTACAACTAAATGGACTGAAGATAATCCTTGACACTGATATGACACACGCACACACACACACATATACTCACACACACACACACACACACGCGCGGCAGACACATCTCATATCTGCTCTCAGAACTGTGTGCTGTGTGTTTTTATAGCAGGCCGTCCTGTCTGTGCTCTTTTAAATGTCACCCTGCTTCTGTAATGGATTTAAATGCTACTGTCTGATAGGGAAATGGCTACAGTACCAGTTTCATGGCCCGAGGGGAATGGCTGCTGGGTAATGTAGTCTCATTATGACATTATGACATTACAAGCCACAGCACGTTTATCTGACATCATCCTCTAGGGTCTCTGGCTACATGGAGCAGCTCTTCCATGTTCCCTCGTTTGTCTCAGCTGACAAATGATTCTCCTTTTTCAAAGGACGGCTACGATTGAATTACTGAAATGTTTTCTTAATTGAGGGTGGCGGTATGAAAGCTGTGGGCTTAGATAGTGTTGGAGACACAGGCAGTATAAAGCTTAAAGGGAGACAAAGTAGGAGATAGAGAGAGAGAGGGAAGTTTTAAGATAGACATATCTTATATGCTTATATCTTATATGCTTATATCTTATATGCTTCATAGGAAAGCAAAGAGGGACACAGTTTAGGAGAGACAGAACGTAGAAAAGCTGAGGGAAACATTTTAGCAGAGATGGACAGTTTGAGAGAGAGAGAGAGAGTTCCCTTTTAGATTTAATCCTAGAACAGAATGTAGCTCTATAAACCACAAATCCTCCGTGCTTTTTAATTTTCTTCCATTCCATTTTATCCTCCATATTTTAATGCTAGCTGATTCATGACAAACTATGCATGTTGAGAATTTATGTACAACAAAGGATGCAGGAATGGCAGGAATTACTCGTCATGACATTATGAAGGTCACAATAATCATATCGCTATGATGATGATGATGATTATTATTACCAGTAAGACACCTGAGGGCGAGGTCGCGTGCACGCATCTGCCTGGGTGACAGCAGACTGCTGGGTGAGCGCTGGCGCTTTGGCATGGGGGGGTAAGATCTTAATTTTCGGGCCTGTTGAGAACTCTAGTTTTCACTGTCTGCCGGGTGTGGCTGCACTAAATAACTTTGGGGAAGGCCCGTCTACAGTTTAAATGGACAGGTATCAGTCAAAAGGGAGACATCGAAGAGGAAGGATGGATGGGGAAGGAGCATGGAGTGTCAGAACAGGTCAGCTCCATATATGTAGATCTAAGGGTTTGAGGTTTGAGGTGTTTCCGGGGGTCCCCAGCCAAAAGCGTTGAGAACCTCTGCTCTAGTAGATCAGCTATTTTTGCAGCGGGTTGAAGTGGTTAACAAAAGTGGCATTTTATGTTTTAAGCATATTTTGATTATCACGATAATATTAACGGCAATTATTTCTGCCACAATAATCGTGACGTGTGTAATTGTCCTACGTTATGATGCTCCGAGAGAAGGGTGCCTGGCCAAGGTCAGTCGCCATGGTTACATCCATCCACGGAGGCTATTGATTGGTTAATGGACCTATAGGTTTTAGGAATCGAATGATGGGATAATTGTGGACTGACCTGTGGTTGACCTGATGAAATGGCATGCTTTGTGGAGAACACCTTGGGCTCTTCTTAATAGTTGGAGGGTCAACTCCCTGAATCACAAAATGTCATTGATGTTAGTGTGAGGTGGTAGGTAGATAGATAGATAGATAGATAGATAGATAGATAGATAGATAGATAGATAGAAACATTGTGGTGTCAAGTTGTAGGATTTTTAAAACAAAAGGAGTTGCTGACTTTGAATAAAAGGAAAGATTGATTTGAATGTCAGGGACTCTGTACAGAATAGGAAGCCTGCAAGTCTCTCTCACACACACACACACACACACACACACACACACACACACACACACACACACACACACACACACACACACACACACACACACACACACACACACACACACACACACACAGGTGCATGTGACGCTGTCTGTTTCTGTATCAATAGACAAGATCAGCTTTGTTAATCCCTGGAAGAAAATAGGGCATCACAGATCATGGGTATGAATAAATTGCTTAGGTACAGATAGATTCTAGATTAAAATGCAACACAAGATGAATGAAATCAAACAATACAGTATATAGATCATAAAAACCAGTACATCACTTACAAGCTTTAAGACTTATTTTACTTTGATGTGAGCTTGTCTTTTCACTGCGAGTAAAATCACCAGCTGTAGAAATGAGGCACCACCATATGAATAGTTTGATAATAATAATAATCAGATTGCATTTTCGTATCGTTTGTCTGTGACAACTAACAACCTTCAGACTGATGCTTGACCTCAAACCTAACCTACCTAATTCTATTGCTCTTCAAAATCAATATTAATGCTGTAGGATACTACAGTTTCTGTCCCTCTCTCTTTCACTCTCAGTCAGACACAAAAGCACACACACATCCCTTATATTGGAGCAGAGCGACAAAGTACAATCTGAAACGGACAATGTTACTATATTTAGCTTAATATGGGTGTTACTGAACTGTCCACAGCGGCACAGCCCTCCTCTGATACACAGATTGAGTAGACCAAAATGGTACCATAATGACTACAATGGCCACTTTGGCAAGCCCAGGTTCCAAGGTTTGGGGTTAAAGCAAGAGAGGCGAGGTTGAGATGGTTTGGACGTGCAGTGGAAGGAAGAGGGGTATCCGGGGAGAAGGATGTTGAAGATGGATCTGTGAATGAGGTTAGAGAGGACATGCAGGTGGCCGGAGTGACAGAGGAAGATACAGAAACCAGAAACGGATGGAAACAGATGATCCACTGTGGCTACCCCTGATGGGAATTAGCTGACAAAGAAGAGGAATTTATATCCGTAAGGGGGGGAAGTTTCCCCCATTTTGAAAAATGTCAGGCCCTGGCTATATGAACCCTGCAACAGCATCTGTCCTCAAATCGCCTTTGAGCAAGATGTTACCCAACGCATCTACATACATACAGCAGTGGTTCTCAACCTTTGAAATCAGGCTGTGACCCCCAAAATTATCATATTTGAACTGGGGAACCCCCACCCTATTAAGCACTTGGAAAAAATAAGCAAGAGGGAAAAGTCAGTGACATGCAGAGGTCATCCACAAACACACTATTACCAAGAATGGGTTTCATACAAGGTCACATGGTGCTGTGACAACTGACAACCAACATGTCACTGTATGAATACAGACACTCATCAGGTCTCATAAGAACATACAATCAGTGTTTTACATAGTGGGTCATGAGGACAGTCATGCATAACCAGCAGACAGAGGAAGTCTGGAGCATTGGTTTTCTACGCCCTGGGGGGGGGGGGGGGGGGGGTTCTTTCAAAACCATAGCATAGAGTTTTGGCTCCTGTAGACTCTGATTTCCTTTTCTTTGAAAGAGCAGTTCATCCATCATTCATCTAAGCTGTATTTTGGCCCTGCCTGTAACTGATTCTCCAAGATGTTACATCATTGTGTAATGTAATCCAGATTTGTTCGTTGAGTGCTCTTCTTCAGCGATGTCCTGCTTTACACTCTTAAAGTTGCACAACTGTACAACCATAGTCTTATACGGTCGGCCACTTAGCCTCTCCAGTTGGCAGTAACTTTAAGTGACTTGCTCACGTTGGGTATAGAGGGAGGGGTGAGTGTTGTCAAATAGGTTTTTATTGAGACCTGGTTAAACATTATGACAAAAAAGAGGAAAGAAAAAAAAACGCAAAGAAAGAAAACCCTCCCTCCCACCCATACTGCTCAGTGACGGGGTGATTGTTTCTTATTCACATCCTCTCCCTGATTTTTCCTGCCGGTCTGGGGGGTCAAATACGGCGCCTTCCGGATATACAAGCACGTTCATCTAACCTTTAGGTCTCTGCTGCTCTCAATGACATACTTAATTGTGAATGTTGACTCATGATTTGAAACCTGTATGTGTTTCAGCTGTCTTAGGCCACGCTCGTTTGTATAGTTTCACTAAGCTGTGTTTAGTAAGTCTTCCTTCCTCTCATATTATTTGTTCTTAAATTAGACAGACTGAGAGAGAGAGATGGAGAGGGAGAGTGTGGGGGACACAGAAGGACAACTGTGATGGGCTTTTAGTGGTTGTGAGGTGAAGGGTTGAACCACTACAATAGCAATAGATACTAGATGAGAGTGACAGGACAGCCTAGGACAGAGTTACAACGTGTCTTATTTCTACAGTACATCTGTGGTGTGATCTGCTGTCAGTCTGACGTTTGTCATCTACACTCGCATAATGACAGGCTTTCTGTTAAAAACCCCTCATTACAGGTTTTTACACTCGAGACATCGAGTTCACACCCTTACTCCCTTAGTGTCCAATGAGGCGCTGTTACTGGCAACACTGTGTGTGTGTGTGTGTGTGTGCGTGTGTGTGTGTGTGTGTGTGTGTGTGTGTGTGTGTGTGCACTTCAAGGTCCTGCATTAAGTGAATTTAGACAGCACGGTGACATAACTACCGACTACTAGAGAGGCTGTCCTCTAATTGAAAGAGCACAGGTTTGGAATGCATACTTGCTGTCAGGTGCTGAGTCACTACCCGCTCACTTAAGAGATAAATGACTGAAACACAAGTTTTGATGTTCAGAACAGCTTCGGGTCATTTATACGCTGTGAGTTCAGTTTTTTAGAAGACTTCAGTTGTGACGGTGTGAGTCAACCGTGTGTGCATCCTGTCAGCGTCCCAAGTTGTGCAACACATTGAATCCTCTACTGTTTCCTCATTGAGTGTCAGAGCCATGAACGGACATAGCGGCGGGAAAGGAACCAACTATTTTCCCTTTTTTTTCCTTTTTTAATTTAACTGTTTAGGCATTTATTAGATTATCTTATCCAGAGAAACTGTGCAAGCAAAAGTGCCAGTTTACTTTGGACTAGGGGTTGGGATCTGGAACCGGTTTATCACACTGTCAGAGCTGGTATGTGGACTTCACGTCTCCTTACTCTGCTACAGTATATGATTACAATACTGCTGGTTCTCATTTCTCAAACCTTTTAATTTCAAGGACCACCATAACTCTGAGAGAGTACGAATGGAAACAAATGGACACGCAATGGTTTCATTTGTACACTCTGAGTTCAGACCTGCAAGGGTCCATTTTGGAACTGCCTAATTGGACCGTTAAGAGGGGATCATTAAGGAACTGTAATCATTAGCCCTAGTGGTCATGCGTGTTTGTTTATACTTGTCCATATCCGGGGATGTGTGCACCCAAAATATATGCTGTGGCCGGTCATTTACAGCCTGACGTTGAGTCATGGTCAAGGCTGCTGTGCCCTTTTGAATGGAACGAATATCATTCAAAAGGGCACTTTAGAGCTCACAGGGCAAAGAGGCAGGGGCTCAAGACCCACCATGGGGTACTATCTGTGCATGTGGCTGTTGTGCAGTACTTCAGCAGTGCAAGGGATGATTCTCTGGACGGACTTAGTTGCTACAGCCATACAGTGGACTGTATTCATGCTGTAAATAGAATCGGAAGAATCACAAACTTGTTGACAGGAAATCTAAACCTCAGTCTTGACTTTTTAGTCTTTTAAAACACATAAAAAGTATTTCTTGTTGTCTGTGGCTGTAGTGACCGTGATGTTTTCTTTTATGTCTGTATTTATAGGAAGTGGTTTAAGTGAAACTACACTGAGGAAACGACTCTGAGGAGGAAGTGAAAGTGAGGAGGAGTAGAGGGTCTATTTCTTCTTCTGTGCATGTCATATCGTCACAGCAGAGAGAGAGAAAAGAGAACCGTGACTCAACTTTCACCTCCACTCAAATTCCTGACTCATTGTTCCACTGGATAACAGTAGACCCATGTGTGTGTATGTTGGTAGGACATTAGATACAGATCAGTTTTACTTGCTAGAGCAGGGGTGGCCAACTACGGTATGTCCTTTCAAGAATGACCGGTCGCCGGTCGCTCCTGAGGGGCTGTTTGGTTCATCTTTGAGACGTTTGAAAACTCAAGACAAAAACACCCATTGGTTCAATCACGCTCACGTTTGATGGTTCGAAAAGGGGTTACCCACCCCTGTGTTGGAGGATGAGGATGACACACTTCACTTAAGACACCGCTTGAATTTGAGTGATATATACCGAGTTGAGTGTTATACAGGTCCTTTGGTGTTGTTGAAATCAAAGTCAAAGGTCAGGTGGTGTGCTGAGCATCATCAGGAGGTGTTCTGTCCAGGCCTTTGAGGAGAGGAGTGTTTACAGGCGCTGTAAACACTGCCTGTTCGAGAACACGCATCTGGACAGAGCACATTCCTGTTGTGTTTGTCTGGTGAGCTCAGGATCTGGAACGAACGAACACACACACACACACACACACACACACACACACACACACACACACACACACACACACACACACACACACACACACACACGCAATCTCATCAAGTGATATATAGCCAAATCAGTTTCCTTGTTTTAATTCTGATTCTGATAAGTTTCTTTTTGATGTATGTCATTGTTGGATCGCTCATGTGATCCTTCCGTTAAAGTACTAGTTCCCCTTTTCACGTAACCATCTAACAGTCAATTATATCTGGCTTTAGGTAATGGGTAGGATTGGTATAACAAATAATGATGTCTTAATGCAGGTTGGATTACCTTTTGTTAACCTGTGTGCATTTCGTTTCATCTCATGAATAAGATTGATAATCAAGTCTCACCTTTGTAATCAGTGTTATCTTATAGGATTATCCTACTGTAAGCCACAAGAGAGACGTGATTAGAGATACAACAAAAACCTGCCAGTTTTCCATTTTCCTTGCTAAGATAGCTTTGGGAACCTTTCCAATAATAAACCATTTGAAATCAAATTTTAGCACGCACAATTCGCCCCAACAAAATAAACTGTAAATTTAGGCTAGAGTAGACAGCTGCACCACATTTCTGTTAGTCAGGCCTGCTTCCTGCAATTACCTTTTCTCATTCATGAATAGTCCAATTTCCACACATAATTGGAAGTAAGGTTGGAGGCTAGGAGCACAGCACTCGTGCTTAACCAGTGGACTTCATTGTGACAGTGTGGCACAGGGCTACTTGACTTAAGACGGCTCAGGTGCCACTCAGAAAAAATCCAAAAGTCCAGGGCCGCAAGCTAAAAATGTCAGTATTATTTTGAAACGTTTACAAATTTATTTTGGAGCAGACTACACGCTTCTCAAAAAAATAAGGAAACACAGTAAAAAGTCACATTTCCATCTATAAGGCCAAAGCTCAATGAACAAAAACACTGTGATTGAAAACATTTGAGCGAGAAATAGACAAAGCAGTACCTTGTTTTCCGACCGTGCTCCAGCCCTGCAGCTGGGCAAGACGCAGCAAGTGCGAACTTATGGAATACTTTTTTTGTTGTGTTTTGGGTCAATTTATGAATTTATGTTGGGTAGCCATGTATTTGTAATAAGCGCTTCAGGGTTACAAAATGAGGCTTCATATGATGAACAGATTATCTCAGGTGAATAAATAAGTGGTTAGCTGACATCAGGCCATATCACTTTATCTTGGAACAAACAATATAATACCTACAATCTCGTTCAAAACAATGAAAATAACTAATTCATTTTTTATTGGTATGGCCATAACAGGCCGCAGATACATTAAGCAGGGCCACATGCGGCCCACGGGTTGAGTAGCACTGGTGTAGCATCTAAACGGTAATGGTTGAGTCCATTGCCTCTAAACAAATGGACGGACCGTTTCAGGTTTCATAGCTGATTGATATTAGATGCTACAGATCCCTCTTTCTTGGGACTGATAAATATTTGCCTGTATTTGGTTTGCTGAAATAGTAATGTCATGCACAATGTAATGTCACTTGAAAATTGCGTGTGAACTGTTGGGCTAAAAGATCAGATTTGAGAAATAAATCAGATTTGAATTGGATTTGACTGGATGATGTGACTGCAGTCTTAATGGGGCCTAAGATATTTTGGAGCTCGGCCTGGCTCCAAAAATCATTGATTATGCTATGTAGAAGATCTTTCAATATTCCAATGCAAGTCAACAGCAGAGATACAGTAGTCAAGACAGTTTGTCTAATATGGGTGGGCGGAGTGGTGGCGGATCATAGAGACCTGCCTATTGGGTTTGTATGCTTTAGTTTAGAGTTATAAAACCATAAATTAGAAAACTAATATTTAAGAAGTAGTGAAAATAGCTGATCTACAAACTCACCATCCACCTAGAGATTCTTAAAAAGTCAACAGTCGCCTATAACAAAGCCTTGCGTCTAGCAAGGCAGGCATATTTCTCTGGCATTATTAATGAGAACAAGAAAAATGCCAGAGTCCTATTCTCTACCATTGAACGACTTTTACCCCCCCCCCCCCCCAGTCCTACAAGCAATCATTCCCGGCCTCTAAAGCTAAGTGTAATGAGTTTGCATGCTTTTTTGACAACATTATTTTTTACATTAGAGCTGATATTATGAATGGTGCTGCTGCTAGCGCAAACCTTCAAACAGCAGCTAATGGTCCCAGGGTAGATCTCTCCAGGGGGAGCCTATTATCGTTCTGCGCAATTGATGAAGACGAACTCCGCAAAACCATATCACAAATGACATCATCCACCTGTTCATTGGATACAATTCCCACCACCTTTCTCAAAGAGGTCTTAGACAGTGTGATTGGAGATATCCTAAAAATTGTAAACAGCTCGCTACAATCAGGCGTCTTCCCAGACTCACTGAAGACTGCTGTAGTTAAGCCCCTTCTCAAGAAACACAATCTTGGTCCCTCTGTTTTGGGTAACTATCGACCCATTTCAAATCTACCCTTTCTGGGCAAGGTTTTAGAAAAATGCATCTTTCATCAATTGGATGTGTTTCTACAGAACAATAATGTGCACAACAAATTCCAATCTGGCTTTAGGAAAGGTCACAGTACAGAAACAGCACTTGTAAAAGTAATGAATGATCTTAGGGTGTCTGCTGACAAGAAACATGTATCCGTTCTCTTACTTCTAGATCTAACGGCTGCATTTGACACGATTGATCATTCAATTTTAATACAGCGTCTGGAGCACTGGATAGGCCTGTCTGGTACGGCCCTGTCCTGGTTTTCCTCCTACCTATCAAATAGAAGTTACTTTGTCAATCTAGCCGAGTTTGACTCAGACAAACACGACATCAGTTCTGGTATTCCACAGGGCTCGATTCTTGGCCCTCTGCTTTTCTCCTTGTACATACTGCCATTGGGCGAACTCATTGCCAATCACAGAGTCAATTTTCATTTCTATGCTGATGATACCCAACTATATCTTTCTGTGGCTCCAGATGATCCCTGTGCTTTAGACCCGCTGGTTACCTGTCTGTCTAGCATCAAATGTTGGATGAGTGAGAACTTTCTCAAGCTAAATGAGGATAAGACAGAAGTTCTCATAATCGGTTCTAGTGAACAGAAAGAATCAATATTAAGCAGACTTGGCAACCTGACTGTAGAAAGTAACAGTACAGTAAAGAACCTGGGGGTTATTATTGATTCTGAATTGAATTTTAATTCACACATTAATCATGTTACCATGATTGCCTTTTTTCACCTTAGCAATATTGCACGAATCAGAGCCTATGTGTCCTTGGACGATGCAAAAACGCTAATCCACGCCTTTGTTTTTTCTCGGCATGATTACTGCAATGCACTTTTTTCAGGACTGCCTAAGAAAACAACTGACAGATTACAACGTGTCCAAAATGCAGCAGCCAGAGTTTTAACTAGAACTAAGATGAGAGAACATATTACTCCAGTTTTGGCATCACTGCACTGGCTTCCGGTTGTTTTTAGGATTGATTTTAAAATTATTTTACATGTCTATAAAGCTCTCAATGGTCTCGCACCTTCCTACCTACATGACTGCCTGCCTAAATATGTCCCAAACCGCCCCCTAAGGTCTTCCACTGCTGGCCTGCTCGCTTTGCCTACAAAAATGGCAACTAAGAGGTACGGGGAAGCAGCTTTTTGCTTCTACGGGCCGTCGGCATGGAACAAGCTCCCACTGTACCTTCGTCAGGCAGCCTCTGTAGACATTTTTAAAGCTCAGCTCAAGACCCACTTCTACAACATTGCTTTTAATTGATCTTTTATTTATTTTGTATTATAATTTTTTGTTATTCATGTCCTCACTGTATTGCATTACTGCTTGTTTTTTGTCGTTGCCTTGCTTTTCTTTTATTCTCCATTGTTCTGTAAAGCACTTTGAGCTGCATTTCATGTCATGAAAGGTGCTATACAAATAAAGTTTTATTATTATTATTATTATTACAAGGTCGCAACGTGGCGCAAAGTGATGCGTTGAGAGTTGTTCATCTGCTGTTTTCACTAGTTTGGTTCCCGGGCAAACATCTGGTTTCCCATTTGGGTCTTGAGCTAATAAATAAGTTTAGACACTATCCAAGCTTCAGATCCTATAGATCAGCAACATTACAGTCTGCTATGAGGATATAATAAGGAGACTAAATTGGAGAGACGATTTTACCGTGATCACGGAGAGATCACATAAGATAGTTTTCTAGGACAAGACAAGTAATAGAATAGTAGGGAAGCTGAGAGGGATTCGATGTAGGAGAGAGAGTAGGAAAGATGAGAGAGTGAAGGCTCTGATGGGATCAGAGAGAGAGAGAGAGAGAGAGAGATTGATAAACAAATGAAACGGTCACACGGAGAGATTGACTCTGATTGGACCACATGTCACTCTCTATGTAGAAACAGTCCTGTCCTCTCATCTCCCTGTGTGGCTTGTATTGGAATAGAAGGATGTCTGACATGCCAGTAAACACAGACAGACAGATGGACAGATAGGGGTGCGTGCAACTGCACACACACAAACGCACCTGCACACACACACACACACACACACACACACACACACACACACACACACGTACGTGCGCGCACACACATGCACTCTCGTATTTGTAATGCATAATATTTGATCAGAGCTTCATGTCACGTGACTGGACGCTACAGGGATTGAAAGTCAGTAGAGGGAGAAGATGAGTGCTATTATTGATTGGTTTTCTACATAATATGACATCAGTCCGACATGTGAGGCTCAGGAGGAAAATGGACGGTCGATGTTGGAGGCATTATGACACAGCAAGCCCCCGGAGTGGGGAAGGTTTCCATGATGATGTTTTGGGTGTGGAAGTTGGGAAATTGCTGAACTTCTCAAGTCAAACTTCAGTAACGGTAGGCCGCAGGAGAGAGATGAATACTAATGAAATTAACTATTTAACTTTAACGCTTGCTGCGTCTGCACAGCTGCAGGGCTGGAGCACTGTTGGAAAACAAGGAAGAGATAGAATCCATTTTCGGGTACTGCTTTGTCTATTTCTAGCTCAAATGTTTTCAAAAACATTTTTGAGAGCATGTAAATGACATTGTGTTTGTGTGTCACTAATGTGTGTGTGTGTGTGTGTGTGTGTGTGTGTGTGTGTGTGTTTACATGGCTGTCATGTTGGAAACAGCAGTAAATCAAGCGGGGCGCAGCCGCGCAGCTGGGTTTGATGCTCAGAGGGTTTTATTAGGCAGCGGTCTGTTATAGAGCGGAGCGGTCGTCATCAAGAAATAACTCACTGCTGAATTCAGCGATTGACCAGTAATAAATATATATACTGTATAACCCTATATATTTATAAAGCAGACATTTTTAGCTGAAACCTTTGCTTCTCGAGGTCCCTTGAACTAAATATTTTGAGATGGGGGTCAGCGGCCAAATAATGTTTTGTCCATGGCATGAAACAGTTTGAGAACCACTGATATACAGTATGCACACATGTTTTTCAGGAAACTATACATTTTCTAGAATAAGCCTCAGGTCTTAATGGGTTAAACAAATTTAGCATATGTCAGAGTGGGTGTTGGTGTCAATGAGTGTATATGGAGTCAGTGCTGTGGTTGTGGTTTAATGCGTTGACTTTTATTATGGGTTCAATCAGGAGTCCTGGCGTGTGTGTGTGTTTCATTCTATTGTTTCTGTCTGTTCCATTAAGTTCTACTCTCTCATTTTCCATACTGCTGTGGTCCAGTCTGTTTTATAGTTCTAAAAGACTAAATGTCTGCCAGCTGCCCTCCTGTTCTGGTCAAGGAAGATGATGAAGAATGAATCCTTGAAAGTGATACCATTTGGCTGGTTCTCACTTTTCAACAACGGTGTGTGTTTTAATGGTTGGGGGTTTTGATAAGTTCACATCATTTTCAGAGACCCCCTCTTGTTCTTGGTTATGAGTCTGACTTTGGACTCTCTTTAGGTGAGACTCACTGAGTAATAATAATAGTAATAATGATACAAGTGGGTAGATCCACCAGGTTATCCACAGATCCGTGCAGTTAGAGGTAAAAACACTTTTCGGCCAGTTATAGCGCCACCTTGAGGCTGAGTTGAAATTGTTCATGTGGCATTTCGTCCTCGGCCTAGTGGGAATGTGGGTGCACAATTTCACGGAAATCACGCGATGTGTTCATGATTTGCAGCATTTTGTTTGAAACTGAGCACTCCTGTGAAATTTGCAAGCCAATCTTAACCAATCAGGATGGAGTCTGAGAAATCTGAAAGACCGGTTTCGTTGAATGGCTCTAGAGAGACTGTGTACCAATTTGCGTGATGTTTGGACAAAATCTGTAGGTGTGCTGTGCAAAAACTTGTTTTGCACAAAGCGGCCTCCTGGTGGCGCTATAACAGGCCGTTCTGGAAAGTTTGGGGCAGAGGTTCATCGTTGGCATCCAGGGAGTGTGTGTGCAAAATTTGGCATCGACCGGGTTAACGGTGGCCGAGATTAGCTGGTCACGGACGGACACACACACACACACACACACACACGGACGGACGGACGGACGGACGGACGGACGGACGGAGTGCAAAACATACTCTCTCCCCATGCCTTCGGCCTGGTGGAGACAATTAGTGTATACATGAGTCCAAGTTTCTTTCAATCGCATTGTACATCGGAGTAATCCGGCCAGTGACATCGGAATGGTTTTTACATCGCATTGAGCGTTTTCATTCGGATGTAAGTTTTTGTAGGTGTTTACATAACGTTTAATAGGATTGAACTTCTATTCGGAATGATAAGGGGATTTAACTGCTCATGTAAACGTAGCCAGTGTCATTTAGGAGCACCGTGGATGACAAAATGTTGTGCAACTGAGCTCAAAACGTTTGGAGACCAATGCTTTATAGGTGATCTTGAATACAGCACTAGTACAACGGCAACCACAGTCTTCTACTGTTGTTGGCCACTGAGTAGTAGTGAGTAGAGTACCACTCTTTGCAGCAATTTGGGATTGAAGTGCCTTGGTATTGGTCTGTTCAAGTAGGTGTTTAGGAGAGTTCGACTTAGTCGCATCTTCTACAGGCTTTTTGGGATTTGAACTATCAACCTTTCAGTCGCAGACTGAAAGGTCTTAACCTCTCGTCTCCTGCCATAAATGTAAACTCACCGTAAAACCCATGTTTAACCCATTGAGACCTGAGGCCGATTCTACGAATGCCTTCTAAATCAGTAGCTCTCACCCTTTCAAGACTTTCAAAAATGTAAAAAAAAAATAGCAGATGTACAAGCTCGCAGCGTGGCACAAAGTGACGTGCTCTGAGCTTGTATATCTAAAAATCTAATATGACACACGGATGCTTTCCCGGTTTGAATTGGTTGACTGGTCGTTTCTCGGGTCTTTTCACAGAGCTGATCTGGGTTCTAGGTTTTTGGTTGCGAGTTCTCTTTCCACACTGCTGGCTAGTTTCAATACCAGAGGAATGTTCCCTGTTCCACCATCTGCTCTGAGTCTCTGACTATACTTCAGAATGTTCCATGAGAAATGACTCGTAAATGAGAGGTCACAGGCCTCACGACAGCACTATCTGACTGCTCAAATGTGGCCCTGTTTTACCGCGTCGAGACACAGAGAAGGACTTGTAACCGAAAGGTCAGAGGTTTGATCTTGGTGGTTGACTCTCATGTGGTGTCGTTGAGTCAGACATAACAACGCTCTGTGTCTCTTCATAACTAGCCAGTAGCTGAGAAACTTATAGTTATCTAGTCGTTCACTATTTTGACGTTATTAACTTGTAGGTAACTAGCTAGTGGTTACACGCACGCACTCACACACGCACAAGTTGCCCCTGTGGACAGTGACATAGGAGGTTGCGGACGGAGAGAATCCTGCAATGCAACAGCATTTACATTATTAGTATTTCAAAGCTCATAATTATGGTTTAGAATTTCATAACTCTTGCACCAGTAAGTGTTACAACACAATTTTTGATACACTATCCACATCTGTATCAACAAAAACATTGTTTTACACACTCACTTTTCTCTGTTTCACTGCTCCCGTTGTTACTGCGATTTAGCTTTGTTGAGCAAAAATGGAATAAATGAGATTCATGCTTTTGTTAGCAGCGATCACACTGAAGCAGAACTTGGCACGACTGGCACTGCGACCGCTGTTTCTGTTCCACAAACCAAACTGTGGTTTGAAAACGGCTTCTGAATGTAGCAGGTCGTTTATAACACTGATGTGATATTGACAATGTCTGCTAGACAGTAGGAAAATACATTATAGAGACTGTGCTGACAGGGAGACAGTGTAGGAGAGACGGACAGTATAACTCCCTGCCCTCACACCAAAAGCAACTTTGTCACTTGTTGCTTTTGGTGTGTGTGTGTATAGAGTAAGGAGGATAGCTGACAGGGAGCCAGTTTAGGAGAAACACGACCATGTGGGAGGGATAGGCAGGATAGCTGTCAGGGTGACGTTGTAGGAGAGACAGGAAGGCTGAGTGGGAGATGGTCCCTATAGAAAGGCATGTGGATTCTGAGGAAAATGTTTGGACTTCGGTGCTTTGTTTGTCTCTGTCTGACAGACAGACGGAGACACACAATTAGAGAGCATGAGACGAAAGAGAGAGAGAGTGTGTGTGTGTGTGTGTGTGTGTGTGTGTGTGTTGGGGGGGGGGGGGGGGGGGGTAGTGTCACTTGATGCCCCCCAACGCCCTTTCTCTGAGGAGATTACATCATTTCAGCCGCCTGGCAGACACACAGTTACTCACGCTCACACATGCACGCGTACACGCACACACATGCACGAACGCACGCACGCACGCACGCACGCATGCACGCACGCACGCACGCATATACACACACACATACACACACATACACACACATACACACACATACACACACATACACACACACACACACACACACACACACACACACACACACACACTCCTCTCTGTACAGTATTGACCGCTGGGGTGTGACTAGTACACAGGCTATGGACATACCAAGACAGATGGCACATATATGCTGCAACCCTAATGGAGTCTGCACACACGAACACACTAGATCTCTGTCGCTCCATCTTGTTCTCTCTCACTCTCAACCCAATTAATCTTAGTTCAATTCAATTTAAGGAGCTTTATTGAATAGAAACACCGCCTTCTCTCTCTCTCTCACTCTCTCTCACACACACACACACACACACTCTCTCTCTCTCTCTCTCTCTCTCTCTCTCTCTCTCTCAATTCAATTCAATTCAATTCAATTCAATTCAATTCAAAGGAGCTTTATTGGCATGAGAAAACGTACATTTACATTGCCAAAGCAGAAGTGGAACTCTCTCTCTCTCTCTCTTTGATTTCTCTCTCTCTCTGATCGTTCTCTCTGTGTTTTCTCTCCATCTCTCCAGCCATCTCTCTATTCATCTTTCTGTACACTGTGGTCTAAGAGTAAGACCCACATGCTGTTCTGGGATCAGATCCCACACTGACTCTCTCAGTCTCGGCTTTCATCCTGTCTGTCTCTCATACACTTTTCTCCCTCACAGATTTCCTCCTCGTCTGTCTCTCATGACACTGTCTCTGTCTCTCCTACACTGTCTCTGTCTCTCCTACACTGTCTCCTCCTCCCTCTCCTACCTCTTTCTCTGTCTGTCCTATACACTGTCTCCCTCTCATTGTTCCTGTGCTTCTATCCTACAATGTCTCCCTATCAGCTTTCCTATCATGTGTGTTGGACATTGTGAATGTGACTGTTGAAGCAGACCAACTGTGGTGTGGAGAAGAGTTGCATGTAAAAGATGTTCTGGCTTCGGGAAGTCTGTCTGTTTATCTGTCTTATCTTATCAGGAGTGGAGCTAAGGGAGCTTGTGTGGAGGGTAAAGATAAAATAGAGAGAGAGAGAGAGAGAGAGAGATGCTCACGCACGTGCGTGCATGCATACATGTGTGTGCTGCATGTCCATCTCTCTACCACACACTCCCTTTGTGGCAGTATATCTCTGTGACAGTCATCCAGTCCCCTCTCTCACTGGAGTCTATTCTCTGTGTGTGTGTGTGTGTGTGTGTGTGTGTGTGTGTGTGTGTGTGTGTGTGTGTGTGTGTGTGTGTGTGTGAGAGAGCGTGTGTGTGTGTGTGTGTGTGAGAGAGCGTGTGTGTGAGCGTGTGAGAGCGTGTGTATGTGTGTGTTTGAGCGTGTGTGTGTGTGAGAGAGCGTGTGAGAGAGAGGTGGTGAATTACACCATTGTAGTGTCATTACAGCTACTTCTTTGTGTACACACAGGCAGCTGTTAATCTTGGCACACGACACGCCGATTATCAGTGAGAAGAACACACACACACACACACACACACACACACACACACACACACACACACACACATGCGCACGCACACACATAGACAACATATGCGCGCACACACACACACACAGATAGGCTCTGTGTCTTCTGATAAGCTCCCTCCACTGTGGTTCAGGGTTCCATCTCTGTCTATCTCTCACTGTTCCTTTGTAGCGGCTCCAGGCCTTAGCTGTGATGCTATAGTGTGTCTTTCCTCTGCCCGGAACAGTCCTTTTTATTCAAGCAGAGCTGGTGTCACGAGATAGATGACATCACTCTGACCTCTGTCCTGCTTGATATCTCAACTGTCTGCTGTGAGCCGTTTCAACCGTTTCTGTCTCTCTGTCTCAATTTGTCCCTTTGTAGGGCTGCCTTTCTGTCCCTGCACAGTGCATGCCCTCCGTCCATCTCAACTGAGATAAAAAAATATAATTTGTTTACGTTAATTGATCGTTAATTAAATTTTTAGCTGATTAGAATATGATTGGTGGTGTCATGCCTTGCTCAAGGTTACCGTGACAGGGCGACATATGGGTGTCTAACCCACCTTACTGCCCCTAAAAAACAGGAACATTTAAATGATTATGCAAAATCTACTGTATGTCATTATCATGTTTTTTTTTATTTCTGGTATTTGTGGATAGAGGTAACAGGCACACATTGCAGTGATAACTTGACGACAACAACATGAAGAATCAGACCCAAGGAGTCTGTCCAGTTCCTTCCTTGCTGGTCTGCCAGCTCCAATTCAAAACAGTGATGATGATCTATTCCTAGAAGGCGATCAAGGGGGGCCCCATTTACCCCCTTGATTGATCCATCCCTACAGCCCTTCCCACACACGTAGCACAGGGTGTCTGTCCGTCGCTAATTCCCCTACAACACCCTGGTCAACACTCCACACGACCTAGACTCTTCTCCCTCCTGGCTCCCAGGCTGTGGAAAAAGACACACATATTCTTTTTGCTTTTCCAATTTCCACAAATGCTAAGTATGTTATTAATATTTAGATCACATATTGTTTAGACAGATGCTACCGGTAGTTACATTTTTGGTTGGACTGCCTTTGTTTTCTTTGCACTTTACTTTTTACTTGACGTCTTTATTGACTAAGGTTCATTTTATTTACTCTAAATCTTGCACTCTGTAAGTGGATAAGAACTAAATGTTTTAAATTGTAAGTTGCAATGACCATCTCTTTCTCTCTCTCTCTCTCTCTCTCTCATTCTCCAGTTGCCATGTCCTGAGTCAGTCCGTCCGGTTAAGCCATAAAGTCGAGCTGATGGGCCCTGCTGCTGTTGCTGCTGCCGTTGCTACAGCTCCACCATGAGCCTTCAAGATGGCGGCGGCTATGCCAGCGTATCCACCGCCGCCGCCGCCAACGCCAGCGGCAGTGCTAGCATGCGGCGGCGGCTCACCACCACCACCACCACCACGGAGGAGCAGGACTTCACCACCATGAGCCTCCAGGACGGAGGCAGCTACGGCGGCTACGCCAACGACAGCTGCTATGGCGCCAACGTGGGCAGCGGCGTCAGCACCATCCGCCGGCGGCTGATGGAGGAGCAGGAGTTCACGCTGCGCGTGTACCCCGGCACGCTGGCCGAGGGCACGGTGTACTGCCCGATCTCGGCCCGCAAGAACACCACGGCAGCCGAGGCCATCGAGCGGCTCATCGAGCGGCTGCACCTGGAGAGAGACTCGTGCTACGTGCTGGCCGAGGTGAAGGAGTTCGGCGGCGAGGAGTGGATCCTGAACCCCAGCGACTGCCCCGTCCAGAGGATGATGCTGTGGCCGCGCAGCGCCCTGGAGAACCAGAACCGGCCGCGCGGCGGGTCAGGACGCTCCGAGTAAGGATGGGGACAATAATCTTTATTATTATCGTTTATCGCGATGGAAAGACGTTCACAATAATCGCATCACAGAGTTTTTTTTATTTATCGTGAAATTGTCCTCCGTCATACACATATAGGATGAATTCGCTTGCAAAGTCAGTACCACATGCTCACGTGTTGTAAGCTTGTAGATCGGCTATTTTTGGCGAACGCTCCCCAGAATAGAGATGCTGGGGGTCCTAGTGGTTAAGAAAAGTGTAATTTCAACTTTTAAGCATATTTTGATTATCGCGATAACATTGTTAACCGCAATAATTTTTTGCCACATGTCATTTTCATACGTTCCCATCGCTAGTTGTGAGAGCGGCGACGAGGAGGACTACCGCTTCCTGCTGAGAGAGAAGAACCTGGACGGCTCCATCCACTACGGAGGGAGCCTGCAGATGTGGCTCCGCGTCACAGAGGAGCGGAGGTTAGTTTACTTTAGTTTATTTCGAGTAGCAGTACATGACAAGACGTATACATTACACCCAACATTTCTTTTGGGTTGATCGAAAAGGCTTAGTCTGAAGCCCAACGCTTATTTATGCCTATCCTTTATACATTGTCTGTTTACTTTATTTACATTTATAAAAGTTCATAGTGAATGAACACACAAATAGTCAGTTTTTACGTTCAAGATTTCATTCTTATACTGTACATCCAAGCACACACACTATATAATTAGTATAATTATATACTTTATATCATTTGTATTTTCCATAATACAATGTACAAGCTGCGGCTTGTACATCTACATCTACTATTTTTGAACATTTTTGAAAGTCTTTAAAGTGTGAGAGCTACTGACTTAGAAGGCATTTGTAGAATCGGCCTCAGGTCTTAAAGGGTTAAACGTGGGTTTTACGGTGAGTCGACATTTATGTTGATGGTTCAATGAAATGATCATGTCTTGAACTGTTTAAAAAAATATATATATATATAGTGTATTATATTTTTGCAATGTTGGACAACCTCCGGTAAACCATTCCATTAACCTCCCTCCACGAACTTGTTTTGTATTTTTTTTCTATATATTTTATTTCAGTTATTGTTGATTGTTTTTTTTACATTGTATTTCAGACTTTTATATTTTTTACATGAATGTTGAGTACTGGTGTTGTTGTTGGTTTGTCCTGTATCTGTCATGTATCTGTTGTCTGTCCTGTCTTATGTTAAAAACATTTTTAAATAAAAATACTTGAATAATAATAACCTCCCTCCACGAAAGGTTGATGGTGGAGCGCGGCTTCCTGCCCCAGCCGCCGCCGGGCGCCGGCGGCCAGCCGGACGACCTGTGCTGCCTGCCCGAGCTGACGGAGCGCGCCCTGCTGGAGAGCCTGCGCGCGCGCTTCCGCCAGGAGAAGATCTACACGTACGTGGGCAGCATCCTCATCGTGGTCAACCCCTTCCAGTTCCTGCCCCTCTACAACCCCAAGTACGTCAAGGTGTACGACAACCACACGCTGGGCAAGCTGGAGCCGCACATCTACGCCGTGGCCGACGTGGCCTACCACGCCATGCTGCAGCGCCGCAGCAACCAGTGCATCGTCATCTCCGGGGAGAGCGGCTCGGGCAAGACCCAGAGCACCAACTTCCTCATCCACCACCTGACCGCCCTCAGCCAGAAGGGGTTCGCCAGCGGGGTGGAGCAGATCATCCTGGGGGCTGGGCCCGTGCTGGAGGTGAGCTAAAGCCGGCCTCGTTTTTAATCGTGCGTTTTGAATGTGTGCTGATAAGGTTGTGGACGTCATGTGATCTGAGGTTCATACTTTGTGACTGTGTGGGTGTTGTTGGAGTTAGAGTGAGACTTGTGAACAAGTTGAGTGAGAGGGTTAAGGTTAGATGTATGAATCTGTCTGAGGGCTAGAGTTAGAGAAAGAAGTATGAATGTGTGTGAGAGGGTTAGGGTAAGGGCCGATTCATACTCCTATTTTAGAGCCGAATAAAAGTCGGTTCGGCGCTGTAAAGCCTACAATTTGACGTCATTTGAGGTTCGGGGGGGGGGCGGGTACCGTCCTAAAGTCGGCTCTTCGGTGCTACTGAAAATTTCTGACGAGCCGAAATCATTTCGGCACTACAGCGCCGAAACAGCGGTAAAATAGGAGTATGAATCGGCCCTTAGATCGATGCATTTGTGAGAGGATACTTCTGGAACACGGCAGAGCAAAAAGTGTCATCTTCCGATGCATTGTTCTCAGGTTGCCATGCCAAGTAGAACGTTTTCTTTCTGCCTTTCTTGTTGTCTGATGTCCGCATCTCAGCAGCCGGTCCAAATCAAACAGTATGGTTGGAATACGTCATGATTGCAGCCAGGCTTTCACTCGTTCAGTGTTTTGCCTCGATGGACTACGGTGACCACATCAAGTCGTCGTGAATTATGAATTATAAAAAATTCTAATACAATTATTATTTTATAGTGAGTAGTGATTAATACCTTTGAGGTAAGAGTTGTTGAACTAGTTCAGGCCTGGCTGCAGGATATCCTCATCAGTCTTGCAGAATTTGAAGGACCACAAAATGTGCTCAAATTCCCGGCAGGATATTTCCTTTCATTGTGTATATTGCCAACGCTAACTAATTAGCTTGGCTACAAAAATATAATGTCATCCCTCTTAAAAATATACAATTCTGTCTATTTTACTTAGCTACTTGTGTTGCTATGTATGTGTAGCTATTTGTGTATCTGTGGCTATGTGTTTTGTGGGTAGTGTGTGTTTTATAGCGAATAGAATAGTATTGTTCTTCCTGGGTGGGAGCTACTGCAGGTCCATGCCTGGCGGTCGCATTGAGCAACACAAAGACATATGTGGAGGATCTTTTTGAACCCTAGCATTCCTATGAGGAGAACGTTAGCTAAAAATAGCAGATCTATAACATGCATACGCATTGTGAGCTTGTAGATCTGCTATTTTCGGCAAAGAAGTTTAGTGTAGAAGGAAAAAAGAACAGACTAAGTACATAGTGAAAGGTCCAGTTTACTAAGTATCGGTGGTTTAGCGGTGCCCAAAGTGGGGTCCTTGAGGGAGTTCCAGGGGGTCCCCAGCTAAATGAAAGTTAGGAACCAAACGGAACCTTATGGGTCTGTAACTCTGAGAGGGTACAAATGTAACATTTGTACACAGAGTTAAATTAACAAATTAACTGCTTGTGACGGAACGTTCCGCCAATTAGAATCCAACCGGCAACCGCTATTGGCGAAACGTTACGTCAGATAAACTGCATTATTGATATCAAACCAGATCGCTGATTTTTGCTTGGCTTTTCCTTCTTCAGCGATTCTAGGCTGGTTTTGCGCATCCGCATACTTCTTGTATACAGCCGGACTAAAAAGCTGAATAACTCTAAATCTACGGAGCTCTCCATGGTTTTGATAAAATGTGCGATGTTCGGAGGTCTTTGCTGATTATCCGGTGAACCCGGTGATCCCATATTCGAGTTGGATGTTTTTTTAGCGTTACCGTATAGAATGACTGTAATCATGAACACTACCAGTCCAAGACAAAACCACAACTAGTTCAGTCAGAAGACAGACCAGTATCAACACACACGGCGGTTTTCTTTCAAAGTGGTCGGGAAAAATCATACTCAGCAATGTTTCCAGTAATGAAAATAATCCTCCGCAGTTACATTCCAGCAGAATATTCCAGATTATACAGGGCGAGCAACAAAGAATGTTGAGATAATTCCTTAGGATAATTTCCGTTGGGTCTTTGGCAGAAATATTAGATCAAACACGACGATTATGGATAATTTAGGTCAGGACATCAGAGAAGCGTGGCTTTAAGAAACTCAGCTTGGCTGTACTATGGTAGAAAATAGATGCCATTGTCAAAATTGGTGAAATTAGACATTCTCTATTAAATATTAGGTTGTTTAAGCCAAGAGACGGTACATATTTCAGCCATTATATTGAATCGCACTAAGCATTGATTGTTGTGTTTTATTGGTTTCTATCATAGCCAGGGGTGCACTGGTTGTTTCACACGACACCACACGCTTTGGTGCAGGATCACCAGGACGGGTAGAGTGAGAGCAAAGGAGAAGAAAGGCATAGAGACAGGTTAAATAAAACGGTAATGATATACAGAATGATGTGCATGTGATTGCATACAACATACATGATGTTTAGAACATTAGCATCATGCAGGTGTGTACATAGAAACATTAGCATCATGGACAGATCTATTGTATTCGTGTTATTTAGAAACATTAGCGTCATATGCAGTTGTGCGCGTGCTACCATGAGGCTATAGGTGAAACAAAAGCAGCCAGTGTTGCCATGTATGCTTATTATAAGCTATGTTGCGCTTATTTTTCTGTAAAGTCGCTTGTAAATATTGGTGGTGCTCATTTGTCCTGTCAAGCTACTGTATAAGTGTATATCTATCAATAAAGGCAAACCCCCCCCCCCAAAAAATATCTTTTAAAAAAAAGAAAAATGTGCTCATTTGTTAAGGACTTAACTTTTCGTGCCAGAATAAAATCGGGTCGTGGGACGACTCCTGAACCGATTTTATGTCCATCCACCAGCTGTTTAAAAAACAGAAAGAGACGCCTGGACTAGGCGCTCTCTTGCCGCTTCTTTGTGCGTATTTGTGCCCGCGCTCATACGTTGTTCATAAGGTTCTGTTTCAAAGACCAGTTTGTTCAGCATGGAAAGGTAACAAATATTTATGGTTAAAAAACCCACCTTATTTCTGAAACCACACCAGGACACCAGATACTTACAAGGACCAAAACATTTTACTGCAACTAACTAAGTTAGTTTTAAGCCCAGTTTTTCCCACGTTCTCCTGCTGTTGTAACATAGTTACACTGTGGTTATGTAGGATAACTGATTGTGTCATTGAGCTCAAGATTGAACTAGTGCATCTTACAGCGAGTGTCTAGATAGATAGATAGATACCTTTATTATCCCGGGGGGGAAATCAGTCGCCCAGAGGCGGCACAGCATATCCTCTGAATTCTGAAGTAAAACCATAACAATAAAAAGTACAGAACAGACATATCAATTCATGGAAATGCCATGCTTCTGTGTCAAACACAGAAGAGGAAGTTATCAATCCATGGGGCCTTTGTTCTTTTATGTTAGTTATCGTATCCAAGCAAAATAGATTGCTCCAGGCTGTGGACATTTGCATTTGTATAGCTTATTTATTTTTTACTTTTCAGGATACAAATAAAACGGCAAAAGTAGCAGATCGACAAGCTTGCGGATCTGATACTTTTGATACGTGGCTCTAGTGTGGCTCTAGTGTGAGCGCGTAGGCGTAGGTCCTACGCCTACGTGTTTTTTCCTAGAACGCCGTAGCCCGTAGGGCATTCATTTATGAAAAAACACCAACAGTTTGAATCTGGAGAGCACCAACTATATTGTATTATCAACGTGGTAATGATTATTCTACTAGAAGTTCATGCGCTGAAGGCAGCCAGTGTGTTGGCCATGTGTTCTTACTGAAGAGGAAGTGACAAACACCAGTGTGAATGCTGGCAGCCAGTGTTGCCATATGTCTGCTTATTATAAACGACTTTGCATGGGCTTCTTTTCCTTGCAAATATTGGTAGTTGTGGGTTGCATTTTTTTGGGCTTGTTTCTAAAGTGTAGAGCTTTCTTCCATTTTATATTTTAATATTCCACATTTCATTTCAAGATTGTATTTGTTGAAAATAGCAGATCTAGTAGGTTTAAAGTGCTCATGTCATGTATAGTCGCTTCTTTTGGGCTTGTTTTCCTAGACCTGTTTGCCTGTTTCTCTTACGAAATCTGGCAACACTGCTGGCAGCATGCCATTCCCTGACTTCTAGAATGCCAGCCTTTCAGACCAGCCATGAAAGGGTTTATAGAAATGTGATTTTAGCTGGAAGTGGAAATACCGTCCTCGGCGTACAGAATCCTATATTTATCCTTTTCGCACGTGACACGTGTAATGTAGGCCTAGTTGACCCAGAAATGGGCCTTGACACAATGTGTTCAATCTTTGGGGTTTTTATCTGGGGGGGGGGGGTCGTTGGGGGAGATGGGGGGGACCTAATGGAGTGTTGACTAATCCAGTCCAGGATTATGAATCAATGTTGGATTATTATGGATTATAGAATTTCATTGGGAATTCTGGTCAAGGTCTGCCAGAGGGCAGGCTACCCGCCTCACACATAGTGTGAGTCTTTCATCTTCTTTTTAATAAACCATTTCTGAATTTATTTTCACACACAAAGACAATAGACCGTCACAATTGATATTAAAATGCAACACAACCAAATGTCCTTACAAAAACAATGAGTTTCTTTTCTTTTTTGGGGATTTTTGCATTTTTATTGATAGAGTAAGTGGAGACAGTCAGGAAACGAGGAGAGAGACAGGCAGTGACATACAGCAGAGTTTGTCAGGAACGGGACTCGAACCCGCGATGAGCTGTCAGGCTGCATTAGGAGGAGCCTGGGTGCCCAGACCGCTATAGGCCGGCCCAGGCTATCTTTGGGGCTTTTCTGCCTTTTTTTCGATGGTACAGTGGAAAGAATCAGGGTGTGACTAGCACCAAATCCGCTGCCAGGCTCGGTAATCGAACCAGGGACGCGCTGTCAGCCATCAAAGCCTAAGCGGTTACGCGCCTTAGATACTCAGAAATCGGCGCCTTGGCTACTCTGCTATCTGCGCCCCGTGACAGTGTTTCATCCTGCACAAAGCAAACAGGCTTGTCAATCCTCTTCAGATTTACTCCACTGACCCAGTGTATGGGTCTCCTGTTTTTCCTTAATTGAGCAAGTCATCTTTTCCACAGACCAACATAATTTTTAAAACATAGATTTTTTGTCCCACGATTTTGTAACCCATTTTTCACCCCTGTGTCAATCATCCTGTGATGTGATCCTGGGCTCTACACACCCTCCGCCAACCTAGGGAGAGCAACGGACTTAACTCATGCTTCCTTCATGCTTGAGTGTCCAACTTGCTCCTTTACACCTGACAGGGGGGAGTTTCCCTGGTTGGACGTAGCGCGTGGAAGGAACACGTTATTCCAACCAGTTCCTTTCCCCTCCATCAGGCGTCCCGGCTGGCCAGGGGGAGGCAGTTTAGAGACCAGGATTACTGCATGTTTTTGTGAGGGTACCTACCCTAGGGGACACGGGGAGAACATGCAAACTCCACACAGAAAGGCCCTTTTGCAAACCCCGCCTTCGGGTATGGGCACTGATGACGCGGAGGAGGAAACACGCCACCAGCACCCACAGCGCCCCGAGCAGGAATCGAACCCAGGACCTTCTAGCTGTGAGGCGCCAGCACTACCAACTGTGCCACCGTGCCCCTCACAGACCAATATAAAGACAGATACTGGTAAATGGTTAAAACTAGCTGTTTACATCTGTCCATGACAGTACTTTCATCCATTTTGCCTGCAATAAACATTTCCTCACAGCATGTTTTGCACTTTTGTATAAAAAAGACAAGTAAAGAAAACCTTGGTTAAAAAATGATTGCAAAACTCAAATCTCTTCCACCATGGCATACCCATTAAGACCACGAAAGCCATTACGTTGTTATAGCTTTTAAAACCGGGAAAGCATCTGTGTCTACTCGTCTTAGAAATTGCTATGTATATAACATCAGGAATTTATTTTAAATCTGTAGGGGCTCTAGCCCCTCCAACGTCTAGATTTTGGGCCGCTTTGCAAGCAACTTCGCACTCCTCAATTGCAAGTTATCTATCCCAGTGGTTCTCAAAGTGGGTCTCAAAGTTTAAACCTAACCTCAGTAAAACTATACCTAACCCTAACGTCATTTATGCCTAAACCTAACCTCAATGGCTGCCAGGGAGCCAATCAGACACTGGTAAAGGCGGGTCTATCCCATAACGTCGGTGGGTTTCATAATCACGCGTCTGTGGTGTGGACGATGGATGATGTCACATCTAAAAGGAGCAGCTGGTCTCCATGTGTGGAAGAGAGAGGCCTGCCATGTAAAATATGGCTTTGCTACAGCCAGAGGCTCACGTGGTCTAATCCCCAACAAACCATCAGTCACACCTTAAACATTCTCCGTTCCCGATCCCAGATGGAAAAGATGGCATCTATCTTCAGACACCTGTTCAGGACAGGTCCAACATGATCTCACCCCCAAGAGGTCACATTCACCCACAAATATTGTATGTCAATATTTGAAGTCAAACAGCAGGTTTGACTCGACGTGTGTTGATAATAACATACTGTAGAAATATTCAGTATAATACAAGCAGGTTATCAGCTTGCCCAGTGTTGCTGGGTTTATTGACCGATCGCTTATACTGTAGTGTCAGTCAACATGTTCACTGTTCAGTTTCTGGTTCCCAGCTTTGGCCAGGTTATTGCACGCCTGCACGGGGGAAATAACCTCTCTCTCTCTCTCTCTCTCTCTCTCTCCTCTCCCTGGTTCTTTGCATTTGTACATCTGAGAGGGTTGCTTGTGTGCACCATTCAGACACACACACACACACACACACGCCGATGGCATGGGGAGAGAGTATGTTTTGCACTCCGTCCGTGTGTCCATCCGTCCGTCTGTCTGTGTACAGCTAATCTCCGGCACTGTTAACCGGGTCGATGCCAGGAGGCCCACTTTTGAAAAACACATTTTTGGATATTACTCTTCCAGTTTCTCTCCAAAAATCCCGCAAATCGTTACACACTATCTCTATAGTCATGTGTTCAAGCTGGATCGGTCCGATATTTCATATTCCATCCTAATTGGCTAACATTGGCAGGATTGGCTCGTTTTGAACAAAAAGACTCAAATCATGAACGCAGCATGCAATTTACGTGAAATCTTTCACAGACTTTCCTTCTAGGCGGAGGAATATATCCCACCCTTTTCACATTGGCCTGTTATAGCGCCACCAACAGGTGCATTTGTTTTAAAACAGATTTTTGGAACAAAATGCCTCATATCATCCAATTGTCATCCAAGGCGTAAGAAGAAATGGCACCCTTTTCACATTGGCCTATTATAGCGCCACCAGGAGGCCACAACCTGACCTGGCCTGGCCTGGTGGAGACACTTTATCTAGTTTACCTCTATTTCCCCATCATCTCTCCTCTCTCTACATACTCATCTCTCTCATGCTCTGTTTCTCCAGAGTCTGCATTATCACTGACACACACACACACACACACACATTCACACACACATTTGCACGCACATACGCGCACACACACACACACACACACACACACACACACACACACACACACACACACACACACACACACACACACACACACAGACACACACACACACACACACACACACACACACATTCACACACACATTTGCACGCACATACGCGCACACACACACACACACACACACACACACACATTCACACGCACATACGCGCGCACACACACACACACACACACACACACACACACACACTTAATAGTTTGTCCCCAGGTTCAGTTGGACCACAACAGTGGAGTTCTGTAACGGATTGTACTCTGCTCTCTGTCAAGGACACAGTTTGTCCACTGACCTAGAAACACACACACACACACACACACACACACACACACACACACGCACACAAACACGCCATGTCTTCTATTTGTGGATGTTTATCCGGAGGCAATTGAACTTAATGGCCCAACTATGATCTGTAGAAGACGTTGTTCTGACACCATCGCGGGGATGACCCGTTTGAAGAGCTTGGTGATGCAGAGCCACCATTATGAGTGAGAGCTCTTTAGATTCCACGCAGCTCTTCAGTAAGGCCATAACACTCCAAACCGTTCTTCTCTCTGTGCTGTATGCAGTGAGATGAAAGCCATTTTGCTCGGGGTCACACAGCGTAGTACAAGCAACAGTGCACACGAGGACAGCACAGAAAATATGAAACAGCTTGTCGAGCGTGTGTAATGTTTCATGCCTTGCTGCAAACCAAATGACCCGCTTTTTTTGGGGGGGGAGACAATGAAGTTTCGAACGTGAACTCGACGAGCCTCTATAAGGACATCTCGTATGTTTCAAAGGGGCTCTTATCTCCTGTGGGAGTGCGCATTGTGTTTCGGGCGGCTTGACGCGAACCAGATGTTCCCTTTCTCTGGGACAATAAAGTTGCGAACGTGAACTTGAGAAGGCCCTCCGCCACAGCCAGAGTGGCAGGAAGTGCATGAGATGCGAGGGTAATGTGAGATGAGGCGACAGCAGAGAGATGACAGCGCAGCGGAGCAGAGAGGAGGGTGCTGATGGGAAATGCTGCAGGCTCCCTGGTGGGAAGAAACTGCTGCATGTGGTTTGGAGGACTTAAAAATATATTGCACGCGTACGCATCGCCCCATAAATGCTAATTTCCTCTTCGCTTTATGTCATTCGACTAAACTGCTGCGATATATTACGGAAGGAAGACTTCTGTCGACTTCGGATGGTGTTGATTTTGACAACATTTTTTGATTAGGCTAGTCATAGTCTTTTGAATGAAATGTTATTTAGTTTTAGTCAGTTTAGTCAGTCTAGATTTAGTTGACTACATCTACATTTTGTCGCCAATTCTTTTCTTTTTTGGCGGCCCTTGATTCCGTCGTAACTCGTAATGCCTGATTTTACAAGTGGTTGCATGCTGAAAATATCCCATCTACAAGCTCATAATGTGTCACAGCACGACGCGCTGTGAGCTTGTAGATCTGCTATTTTCAGAGCGCAACAACCGAACACAACCAAACTTTTAGTTCTACTGGATCGCTTCTCCACTAGTCTCTCCCTGACATTTGAGTGTAGTTTTATTTTTTGTTGACAATATTGTCAAATATTGACCAATTTTCGTCATCATAGCTTAGTTTTCTTTTTTATTTAGTTTTCGTAGTCAACCAACATTTTCCGTCATAGTTTTAGTCAAGTAAATTAATCCTGACTTTAGACGGCTTCCGTCCAGCTTCCTCTTGTCCTGTCTTTTTTTCTTCTGGTTGGTTGGCGTCTGTATTGCTGGTGATCAAAGAACTGCAGCTTCTTCTGCGGTTGCTATCTAGAAAGGGGAAATCGGCTAAATGCCATAAACGTTAATGTAAAGTATAGGAGTTCCTCTGAGGCCCCCCACTGGCCCCAGGGACCCTGATTTGTGAGCTTGGGCTTCAGAGGCCGCAGTAGAGGCCTTAGTGAGGCCCCTAGACCAGATGGTTTCAATGCAGATGTGTCCCCTGCTCCTAAGGAGGGCCCCAAAGAGACCAGAACTGCCTCTGCCAGTCTGCCCCGGGGGTCGGATGGATGACCCAAGGTAGGGTGTGTGTGTGTGTGTGTGCTTGTGTGCTTGTGTGCATGTGTGTAGGCTAGGAGCATCATAGCACATGAAACTAGTTAAGTAATGAAGTTGTGTGTGTGTGTGTGTGTGTGTGTGTGTTTGTGCTATTTTTTATGCATTTTTATGAGTTCCTTCCTCTCTATTCTGTCCTCTCTATCCTATCCTATTTTTAAGTCTTACTTTAACTGCAATGTTGATAGTGTAGATCGCACAAAGAAGACTTTCACTCACTCTTACTTTGTAATTCTATGACGTGACGATACATTTTGTGCGTGTGTGCGTGCGGCCGTGCATGTGCGTGAGCAAGCAGTTCATTACATTATTCTGTGTGTGTTTCGTAATGCAAGTGTTGTGCAAGTGGCGCATGACAGTACGTGTGTTCACCGCTGGATATGTGCGTCTGTGTGATCACGCGTTTTCATTTGATTCTGCACAGTGTGTCACCCCGCCCCCAGTACCTGTCACACTGTGTCAGCGAGCAGCAGTGCTCGCTGTAGTAGCAGCAGGGCTGCCTCTGTCTCTCTCTGTTATTCAACGTGTCCTTGCTCCCTAAATCACAGAGTGAGCGTCCACAGCTCTCTGGGTAACAACAGGCCAGGTCCCTCGCAGCAGCAGCAGCAGCAGGCTGCTGAAGGTTTATTACCCCAGCCTTCCCAATGCACACTATGCCCCGGAGACTGCTTTGTGAGTGAATGCTCACATTAACTACGAATCCATTCGTAGCAGATGCTACATTCAGTCTACATTACACCACACGTCAGGCATTCATCCGCTGTGCTTACCGCTCCAGATATTCGCTCGCAGTGAGGTCAAATCTTAAATAAGATTAAATCCCTCTCATTAGCTGGCGGTCGGTCATATCTAGAGAATAGAGATATACAGTGAGCCCGTACCGTAGCCAATGAATAACTGCTGTAACGTAGCAGGTGTGTGCACAAAGTTATATAAGTTAATGAGTTAGAGACTTTCACTCAAACAGACTGTGGCTGGAGGATTTATTTGTGCAGGTGAGAATCAAAATATATCAAAGACAGCACCAAACCTGCTCCCCATAAAAAGTGTAACTACTGCTAGATTCCCTGAAAATATGTTCTTTTCTGGCATGCATACTGTAGATTTTCAACTCTAGGACTGACTTCCAGGCTTTTTGTGAGTTTCTACTTCACAAAGAATGTCTTCTGTTTCATAACATCTTGCATTTACAGTCGTGGCTGTGATTGTTTTGCTTTTGATGCATGTGTAGGGCCTACAGAAAACCACATTCTAGGCGGCTTAGCCTTCGGCCATCTTGTTAAAATAAGGTGATAAGCAGGGAGCTTGCGAAGTGAATTGGATTACGATTGGCAAAACTTATCATGATATGTACTGTTGCTGTTGGGAAGAAACCTTGTATCTCCCACATTTCCTTTTAATTGCCCCTTGTCATATATTAATGTCATATTACGTACATCATCATACACGAATCATACAGGAATAGCAGATGTACACATTCACAAAGCATCGCATGGCGTCGCATCGCCGAGTCTCAACGAGCCATGAGCTTGTACTCTATAGATCTCCTATTTCCGCAATTGAAAATGTTTGAAAGTGGGCAAGTCTGTCTGTGTTTTTTTTTTATTATTTAATCAATTTTGGGTGGGAACCCCTTTTGGTATGCTTTAGCTATTGAAAAATAGCAGATCTACAAGCTCATAGGAGCTCTACGAGCTTGTAGGTCTGCTATTTTTGAAAAATCGAAGAACGACTGACATAGAAACAGCTTTTTCAGAAAACTGTCAGGATGTAGAAGACATTTTTAGATTCTGATCTCAGGTCAGAATGGGTTAATCAGTGAAAAGTATGCAAGAGTATGTAGGCTACTGTAAGAGCTTGTGACGAAATGCCTACATTGGATCTATTGGAACGTTTATTTCTTTTTCCTATTTGCTAAAAACGTAACGGTGTTGGAGATACAAGATTTCCACCCGACAGCACCGATATAATCCATGTCCTCGGGGCGCTCTTCTCTCGCCAACATCTGTTCTCTGGATTATGCTCTCATCCTGCTGTTCCTTTTCTCTGCCACATTCACACTTTCTCTGCTTACACTCTGGACTGTGTGTGTGTGTGTGTGTGTGTGTGTGTGTGTGTGTGTGTGTGTGTGTGTGTGTGTGTGTGTGTGTGTGTGTGTGTGTGTGTGTGTGTGTGTGTGTGTGCGTGTGTGCGCGTGTGCGTGTGTGCGCGTGTGCGTGTGCGTGCGGTGTACTTGTATTACCGTACTAATACTTGTGAGGGCCAAATGTCTCCACAAGTATAGTTGAATTTGAGAATTACTGATCCCCTCAAGAGAAACTGTTGCGTTGCATGGTTAAAATAAAAGATTGTTAGAGTTAGGCTTATTACGAAAATATTCAGATTAAGATGCTTTAAGATTAGGCACCTGGAGGTTGGATTTAGGAGTTGGGGTTGGAGTAAGGTTAGGTGTTGCGCACAGAAAATAGCCGCTCTACGAGCTTGGGAGCTGCTATTTTCGGTGTGCAACACCGGCACGTAACTCAGTATAACTCAGGCTTCAGCGTTGGGGTTGAAACAAAAAATGTAATTCTAAAAATGTAAAAACAAAATTGCCATCCTAAAATATTGACGTTCTCACAAGTATACTAATACAAACGTGTGTGTGTGTGTGTGTGGGTGCGTCTGCACAGCTGTACACTGTGTACCGAGACAGAGTTGTGTGTCAGTTGTGCTGGAGCAGGTTTAACGCATTATCAACTGCCAATGTTTTCCTCTCCTCCGGCTCTCCACAGCGGCTGAAGAATGATTTCCCCACCATTTGTTGGTCATATATTTGTTTTATTGCGTCTGCATTGTTCATTGTTAGGTTTTGTTGGACGCGGTTTTGGTGAAATATGTCCAAATGTAGACCCTGTAGCCAGAATTTGAATTAGAAACTTGAGTATATCCGCATGTACTTGAGGATTTTTTTCTTTTTTTTTCAAAACTATCAGATGAGGTCAGAGTGCCTTAATTGTTCTGAGCTTGCAGATTGGCTTTTTATGCCAAAATTATTTAAAATATGGCCTAAGTGGTTAATGTACAGCTCACACAGTAGGAAACATACTTAACATTAGTTTAGATCAGGGGTTCCCAAATATTTTCGGGCTACCCCAGGAAACTAGCTATAGCCTAGCCACCAAGTCTGCTGCGCTCTGGGAGAACAGAGCGGCTGATTTATTTGTTTTAATTAGGCGTTCCTTTGCGCTGGTTTAACCAATAAGATCGATTCCTCGAAACGACCGGTTGTCAGCTAATCATCCCCCAGTTTGGGAAGCACTGCAGTATTATATACATGCACGGTACAACCTACATGCTATACAATGCACTACACATACTGTACATGTACTACATCCAATATACTACACAGGGCTGTGTTGTGTCATTAAGGCTTTGCTGAAGTGAGGAGAGGATTATTCATGGCACAAGGAACTGCTGGCATGTGCGTTGTGCAGTCTATCACATTGTTTCTGGCTGCATCAGCAATGCAAGTTTAATATGTTTTTGTGCATTTTCTATGTCAAAGGAGAGGTCATTGAGTTTGTGGTTGGTTACAGGTTCATTACCTTGTATTTGAACTACATTTTATTCTGCACTAACGCTTTAACCTCGAGAAGATAGGAAAAGTTACTCAAACAAGAATAAGACAATTTCCCCTAATATAAAAAACTGCCACATGGAACCTAATAAAACATGTAAAAAAAATGTAAGCTAAAAGCATAGATTAGATTAGATTAGATTAACACATGGTATTTACTCTGAGTAGCATAATCCTACTACATTTTTTTAATCTAAAATCTTTTTGGCATTCATTATTGAAGCCATTATTCTGACATTTTGAGGTTTAGGCGTGTCACAATTATTTTACATAATCATCTAAACGCAATTATTTTGTCATAATTGTTCCCATGTTGAAATTAGTTACTTTGTGACACATTGTTGGCTTATAGATTTTCTACGTTTTATTTTAAGTATAAAATGATTTAACATCTCTTTTTCTAATTTCTTTGTATATTTAAGCTATTTGTCATATCTGCCTAAAAGGCAAACAGAAATATATTTTTTCCATTGTTCAATGCCAAAAACACAATTAAATCATTAATCACAAAAATGTTGTGACAATTAATAGTCAACTTAAATGTTGTAATCATTATTTTCAAAAATATATAAATTGACTTTGATAAGTGTTTATTGGTGGTGGTATCCATTCCTCAAAAGAACATCTCCCCTCACCGCTGCATTCACTGCTGGGTGATTGGCAGGTCCGTGTGACGGGAAGCCGACAAGTCCAAATGGATCTGATCCAATCAGAGCCTGCCTGATGTGGCATCTGGCCAATCAGACTAAACACATTAAGGCTCTTAAAGTGGACAGTGGCCCATCTGGACCAACATGGGAGTCAGTGAGTCAGAGATGCATTAGTGACCGTGATGCTCACTTAAACTATTAACCAGTCTATCATCAATCAATTGCTGGGTGGTCCAGTTGTGGTCTCCTTTGTATTGTTTTCTCTTGTTTTTAGACCAGAAGCAGACATACTGACCAGAGGCTGTAAGAGCATGAAGACGGACCTTTAGCAAACCTAATTGTTCATAGGCCTCCTCTCAGGGTATACTGTATTATGGAAAATATATTTGAGATAGTTTTACCACTCAGTATATGCAGTATTCTCGGCCAATTTCTATATATTTTGAACGATATGACTTGGTGGACTAGTGGAGCTTCCATTAGCCAAAGCTAACCTCTGTCTCTGAAACCTCCTGCTCAGACAGATACCTGTAGCTGTACAGTTAAGAGATCATTAATTAAATAGTTACTCTCATTTCAGTGCCACACTATTTATAGCACTATTGTGTCCTGACCCCCCCCCCCCCCTCTCTCTCTCTCAAACTAAATCTGTGTCATCTTCTGTCGAGTTTTTGATTATTATATGAAGCCTGTAGATGATTATTCTATCAAATTTTTTTAAACGTTTTTTCATAATTCAAATAAAAATCACACCTGTGTGAACTGAGTGTTGCAACTCCCCTCCCCCTCCCCCATCTCCCCCTGCACCCCCCCCCCCCCCTCCCTCTCTCTCTCTCTCTCTCTCTCTCTCTCTCTCTAATTAGCACTAGGGCCTAGGGCAACAGTGCAACACTATCTCTCTCTCTCTGTTTCTGGCACAACAGCGCCACTTTTGCCCCTACTGGTACTCATAGCCACACACACGGTTAACACGGACATTGCTGTTCCTTGGAGTGGTTGCACCACTCAAAAATCAAATTATTTGTAATTGACCAAATCAATGAGTCTGATTAACCACTTAAGCCCTGTTTTACATAATACTTTGTCTTACAACGTTATTGTGCATAAATAGCCAATCTACAATCTCGCAATATTTTATAACAAGGGTTTGATGATTTAAAGTCACCCAAAAATGTAGAATAATATTTATTATAATAAATAAATGAAAATTAAATGTGCACTTGCAGTTTGGGCAACTCGAAAGCAAACTCCACATCCCCAACATTTTATTTACCTGCCGTAGTGTCAACCCCTTACCCCTGTGTCGGATCGGTAGTTGGACTGGCATAATTGCCGATACCGATATGACTCCATGTGTCCAAAAAGGGCTGATACCGCTACTTTTACGACACGATACAGTATCGGGACATCTCTAATATATATATATATATTCCCCCCACATTACCTGTTTGTTCCCGGTAATACCGTAGTCTCATGTAGGCTAATAGTCTGATTTGATTGGAGATACGATCATGTATTCCAGTCTGTCAGTTGGTTCGTGTGTTTTTCTTGTGGGGTTGTCGTGGTAGAAGGTAATCGAGATGCCTCATGCGTTGTGAGTGGATGCCCCAACTCTAATGGCCCCCCAAAGATTACATTACTTGAAAGCAATGGGTGACACAATGAGAGGGAAGATTGTGTTTACCCTATCAATAACCTACACATCAAAGGGTAATGTTTTCTGACATTAAGCCTGCTGTATCAAGCTCGCCTGCTCAAAATGTCAAAAAGTCTTAAAAGTAAGCAAGCTTAAATGTTTTACACCACACTACCGACAACAACACATAAAGATGATTACAGTTTCTGCCAATTCTAGGCCGGAGGGAGAGATCGAAGACAAGATTATTACCATGTTCAAGTACAGTTCTTTGACAAACGCATGCAGGCACATGCGTGTGTGCGCACACACACACACACACACACACACACACACACACACTGAATCTATCTGTCTGTTTTATTCATATTCCAGCTGACTCAGCTGCTGCTTTGAACTATAAAACATGTGCACATATACTGTGCTCACATGTCCACGCACGCATGCACGTGCACACACACACGCACGCACGCACGCACACACACACACACACACACACACACACACACACACACACACACACACAATACTGCTGGCAGGAACAGTGCAAGCAGTGGAATGACAGTCACGTTTGCCAACTCAAGCATACATGTCATCTCACATATTCGCATGAATAAATCAGTTAGTTAAGCTAATCATAAAGTATTGAAATGACTCACGCACACACGCCCGCACATGCGCACAGCCGCACACACACACACACACACACACACACACACACACACACACACACACACACACACACACACACACACACACACACAACCTCTGTCTCTCTTGTGCACAATTGCTCTCATTCACTGTCCTAGATATGGAATAGTGAGTTTAACATTGTTTAATGCAATCAGATAGGACTTTTCTGTTTTGGAGTGGTGCAACCACTCCAAAACTCAGTAGGCGTTCCCTCATAACTTCCGGTATGATGGTGATGTCAGGCTGAGGCGCATACCCTCTATTGTTTAGTAATGCTCCATGCAACCTCCCTCCATCACTACTCTTCAATCCTCACTGAATGATGGGGGGGGGGGGGGGGGGGGGGGGGGGGCTGCAAGCAAGGCGTATGAAAAATTTAAATGGAAATGAGATAGATTATGATCTGTTGCATGCAGGCAGTCTAACAAACATCCTGTTTCAACATGAACGCCCATACTATTGTCTGGCCGTGCTTTGTTGGAAATATGCTAATTACAAGATGAGCATGTGCAGTAAAACAATGTTATAATTACCAATACCAAACATTTTCAATGTACCCTGGTGGAAAGCAGGGAAGTTGTGCTGTCACAACACATCTTAGTGAAATGGAGTGATTGATTCCATACACGTGCATCCTTTGGCATTCCTTTTGTCACAGTAGTATGAACTATGAAATAGGCTTCCTCCCTTTATCCCTATAGTGAACAACTCGTCATAGGACTTATCCCTATAGTGAACAACTCGTCATAGGACTTATCCCTATAGTGAACAACTCGTCATAGGACTTATCCCTATAGTGAACAACTCGTCATAGGACTTATCCCTATAGTGAACAACTCGTCATAGGACTTGCAGGCAGCATTGGTATAACCACGCTCTAGTCTAATCTAGACGATAGCAGCCTAAAATAACACCAAACAGGACACCATGAGCTCAGGAGGTACTGTAGAGCGGCGTCTTTTTTTTCTTCTGGCTTGTTGTAGAACTGCCCTTGAGCAAGACACTGAACCCTGCCCTAACTGTTTTACAAAGAGCAGGTTGGTGCCTTCCCGGTCGGTGTGAATGGCTGAACGTAATGCACATTGTAAAGTGATTTGGATAAAGGCCGCTGTAGAAATGCAGACCAATTTACCATTTCCTTTAAGAAACTATAAGGGCCACTTCACCCCTTTTGCAACCAGAGGTTATTTTAATGAATTTTAGGACAGAAGAAACCACATTCCTGGGGTTTTTGTCTCTAATATGGTTCTTTAGATATTTTAGTCATGACGGCCATGTTCATGACCAAAAACCTGTTGTGAAAATGTGGTCTCACTTCCTTCCTGAACTACAAAGTCACACCACCATGTACCTTCCCCCCTCTCCACAAGGAGGGGAAGTGCACTAAAGCATTATGGGCATTGTAGGAATTCAGCAATCCAGTCAAACACACAGACTTCATTATTTTTCTGGCCATAGGGTGCAAATGTCAAATTGTGCTACTGTTATCTATTCTATACTATACTATTAGCATTGAGTGACTGCAGTTTCTTCCAGTGGTGAAATGTCCCTTTAAATATAGAGAGAGCCTCTGTTAATCAAAATAATCTAATGGAGACCTGGAGGTGAGAATACTATGAAACAAACAGAGACACACATTAGTTAATTGCACACACATGCGCTCTACGCAAATGCACACTTAATCTACACACAATATACACACAAACTACACAACCAAGCATCATGTACAATACACAAGCATGCATATCATAACTTGACAATCGCAGTTTAACAACTCAGCTCTCCAGGGATTCATGCACAACACACATGACACATACAAATTAAACGCACGCACGCACGCACGCACGCATGCACGCACGCACGCACACACACACACATTAGCACATTAACACACACACATTAGCACATACCGGCCCAGTCTCCAGGGATTAACACTGTGGGATTTTCCCACAACTCCTTGCGCTCTCACTCACATTCTCTGTCAATCACATTACACACACACACACACACACACACACTCACACTCACACTCACACTCACTCACACTCACACTCACACTCACACTCACACTCACACCACACACACACACACACACACACACACACTGTGCTTCGATGTGGATTAACTTTTACAAATTGAAAAGAATAACCCAGCATGGAGCAGCACTGCAGAAATTGAAATAATCACCAAATAAATGAGTCACAGGGATTTTATCATGTTTTTATCTATCTGTTCTTCCTTACCACGCATACTCTCACCTTTTCCCCTCTCTCTCTCTCTCTCTCTCTCTCTCTCTCTCTCTCTCTCTCTCCTGTCTCCTTATTTGTCTCCAATTTGGGAATTTGATCTTATTCAACTGTTCCACTCATTGTAAGTGGAACACGAAGTGTGTGTGTGTGTGTGTGTGTGTGTGTGTGTGTGTGTGTGTGTGTGTGTGTGTGTGTGTGTGTGTGTGTGTGTGTGTGTGTGTGTGTGTGTGTGTGTGTGTGTGCATATGGATTATAGCAGAGGTGGATCTCAGTTGACGTGGCCTCTAAGCGTTCGGTGAAAGGTGGCTTTAATATCTCAAAAGTGGTTTTACTGAATAGACTGGCGAGCACACACACACACACACACACACACACACACACACACACACACACACACACACACACACACACACACACACACACACACACACACACACAGTGCCAGTGATTCATTCGAGTGTATTGTAGAAGCAGGCGTTGTTTCAGAGACAGCTGGGTTATAAACTTCACCTCAGGATGAAACAGTACTCTCTCTCTCTCTCTCTGTCTTTGTCTCTGTCTCTCTGTCTCTCTGTCTCTCTGTCTCTCTGTCTCTCTGTCTCTCTGTCTCTCTCTCTCTCTCTCTCTCTCCATCTCTGTCTCTCTGTCTCTCTGTCTCTCTGTCTCTCTCTCTCTCTCTCTCTCTCTCTCTCCAGTGTGTGTTGACAGTAAGTTTGGTTTTATCGTCGTTCCAGCGATGGGATCCAGATGTGAAGCTCTGTGGTGACATAACATCCACGTAGGAAAGTGAGGTCCGGTGAACCCCTGGGGTCCTTGACCAAATTCCAGGGGTCCCCAGTTTAACCACTTAAACGTAGTATACAGTACATCAGCTATTTGAAAATAGCTGATCTAAATGCTATTTAAAAGCAATTAAATAAACACAGTTCTTATTTGACATGATATGGAGAAAAAAAAGGCTATGGGAATTCAAAATGGGGAAAGGATAGATGTGCACTGAACATTCTGTAGTGGTAAAGTTTTAGCTCGCGACCCAAAAGAGAAATTAGACGTTTGCCCGGGATCCAGACTAGTGAAAATAGCTGATCTACAAGCTCACAACGCGAAGCATTGCTTCGTGTTGTTTCGCATTGTGAGCTTGTAGATCGGCTATTTTCACTACTTCATAAACATTTGTTTTCTAATTTATTGTATGTCTTAGATTTTTATTTGATTTCTTCATGAAATCACTTAAAAAAAGATCAAATTTTGTTTATAATCATGAAAATGTTTACTTTTTCTTTTATTTATTTTTAATGTTTTGAAATAATATTAAAAACAAATGTAGGAAACAAAAATACAAATAAAGGGACCCATAAAAATGGGTCCACAACCACAGGAAACTGCTGTAGTGCACATCTGTATCAGGGCAGTGTAGAAACAGTGCTGTAGTGCACATCTGTATCAGGGCAGTGTAGAAACAGTGCTGTAGTCACTACAGCACTGTTTCTACACTGCCCTACACTGCCCTGATACAGATGTAGTACAGTGTAGTGCACATCTGTATCAGGGCAGTGTAGAGATAGGACGTTGAGCGAGGGCAGGACTGGAGGGGGAAAGCTGGAATCAAGGCACGGATGTTAGGATTATGTGGTTGACACTCTCCTGTCTGTCTGCCACCAGCATACATATACCCCTCATCAAAAACGTTAGTTTGTGCTAGCTCAGTTTCTCTATACTGACAGCCATGGAGTCACATTTCCATGCTCTGCTTGGCCTCAGCATTTCCCACAAGGCTAATAGGGCAAAATTGGGGACATTTCTAAACAAGCCTAAGTCAAGGAGACAGCTAGAATACAGAATTACGCTGTAGCACGGGTAGCTAATACATTATACACATAGATTCTGCTGTTTTAGCTAATGAGCTTGGCGCTCTGCTTGCCTGTTAGCTAACGTCTGTGTGACTGACTTCATGGTGTATTTATGTCTCTTACGCTCTATGGGTCTCCTGGCCAATCGCTGTTTCTGTGTTGTAAACGGAGTTTACCATCTTTTATTACGGCTCATTTTCTGTCTTTGTTATTTTTCATGCTGTGGTTTCATTGTCTGTCATAACAAATGAAGCAGTTTGGTCCTCTGAGCGTGAGCAAACGCACATTTTTCGTATTGTTTTGTCATGGACTATGTTTATCCTGGGACTAAATGTGGGATTTCCCCATTCCATGGTTCTCTCCAGGGTTGTAAAGTAACCAAGTACATGTACTCAAGTACTTTTTACTACAAGTTTCAAGTGCAATTTTACTAGCTACTAGTTTCTTTGTAGATTTTGATTATTTGAAGATAGCAGATCTACAAGCTCACAATGTGTCACGATGTGACGCATTACGTTCTTGTAGATCGGCTATTTTCTAAATATTTTGCACACATTTTTGAACTGGCGCCTTGGCTGGTAATCCAGCATAACAGTGTGTCGAGCTACTGTATATCTATCAATAAAGGCAAAAAAGCCCCAAAAATATCTTTAAGAAAAAAAAGTATATTTTGATGCTGATACTTTTGTACTTTTACTCAAGTACATTTTGAGATGGGACTACTTGTAAAAGAGTATACATTGCAGTATCAATACTTTGAGTACTTCTTCCATCACTACTCCCTTATTTGACTACAACACTTGGGCCTCATTTTCTCTCTACCTCCTCGTTCATATTAACTGCAGTGGAGTATTACATTGTAAACTACTGGCATCCATTATAAAACCCACTGCTCATATTCACAAATGTAGCCCGTTGGCTTCTCACTGCCGTTCTCCAAGTGATTTCTACAGCCCAATCATCTCATCGCCTAGCTCTTAAAAGTCCCGTTTTGCGGTACAAATTCACCAATAAATACTGGGCTGTAATTCAGCTGTATGATAGTCATCGTGCGTAGGTTTAACTTTACGACTCCTGTCTCCGTTCTCTTCATGTTGAGAAATGGTCATTAGCCCGCAATGCTAACCGCTAGGCTAACCACATGAAAGGGAGGCCCCTGTTACAGAGTGTGACCTAATAGAAGGAGCCCATTAGCTGCTAACTACAGCCACATGTTCTGGAAGACAGCAGGATGGATATGTTTAGTAGTGTTACGTTAGTGTTAATGTTTTCTATGTCTTAATTCCCTGGTGTATTTCTGATCTCTGATCTGTTATAGTCATTATAGTAAAACGGACAAATATAGTGCCATGCGGTGCCTTCATCCAGACTGCAGAGCACTTACGATATGCATTACATTCACCCATCATTCACAAGGCGAGGCAACCATACGACGCAGCAATCTGCGTTGACCAGGAGCAGCCATATTAGGGGTCAACCCTATGCCGTTTCTACAAAAAATGCCATCTAAATGAGTAACTTTCAAGATTTTTCTAAAATTATCAAAAATAGCAGATGTACAAGGACGCAAGCAGCGCAGCACGGAATGGCACGCTGTGAGCTTGACCTTCCGATTCCAAGCCTCCCAGTGATTCTTTCCGAACCAAACACTTGCTTATCTTTTGTCTTACATTCTCTCAGGGGTGAACAATGAACATACAGTAATTGTCTCCACCAGGCCGAAGGCATGGGGAGAGAGTATGTTTTGCACTCCGTCCGTCCGTCCGTGTGTCCGTGTGTCCGTCCGTGACAAGCTAATCTCGGCCACCGTTAACCCGGTCGATGCCACATTTTGCACACACACTCCCTGGATGCCAACGATGAACCTCTGCCCCAAGATTTCCAGAACGGCCTGTTATAGCGCCAGCAGGAGGCCGCTTTGTGCAAAACAAGTTTTTGCACAGTACACCTACAGATTTTGTCCAAAAATCCCACAAATCGTTACACAGTATCTCCATAGTCATGTGCTCAAGACGGATGTGTCTGATATTTCATATTCCATCCTAATTGGCTAACATTGGCTTTCAAATTTTGCAGGATTGGCCTGTTTTGAACAAAAAACCTCAAATCATGAACGCAGCGTGCAATTTCACGTGAAATCTTTCACGCACTTTCCTACTAGGCTGAGGAATATAGCCCACCCATTTCACATTGCCCTGTTATAGCGCCACCAACAGGTGGATTGTGCATGCGTGCCATCAACACGGATCTGCACCATTTCCCATATTCCATCCTGATTGGCAAAGATTGGAACAAACAAACAAAAAACATGTTTATATTACTCCTAAATATTCCTATCCTCCTGGTGGAGACCTGTGCCCAGAAGGGCACTTTTTCTAGTTGTTTATGTATTACTGATTTTGAACGTCATGGTACTGCGGGAAATTAAGTGATATCATTGTTGTACTGCACTGTTTATGTTTTAGACAGTGTTTAGATGTTGAGCAGAGCTCACAGATGTGGATGCAGAGCTAACGAAGGCTGGTACAGTTAAAGGAAGAAAAGGCAGGTGCGCTTCCTCTGGAAACTGCCCTTGCTTAAGGCAGTGGGTCAGCTTTGAAAATAACTTAAGTAATAAACCGTCTGTCTGTTTGTCTGTCTATGCTACTGTACTTAACTCATAAACCAACTAAGTGGTTGCAATTTCTCAACAGGAGAAATTGCATCTGAGCCAGTCTATGAGTGAAAGCTGGTACAGTGTCTGCAGTAGGTTTATGAGTGAAGGCTGGTACAGTGTCTGCAGTAGTGTTGGTTTATGAGTGAAAAAAAGGAATGAAATAAAATACAAACATAAAATCATAAATAGAGGCTGACACTCAGCCTGGACGAGTACCGGAGACGGCTCTTCCCAGGATTGACTATATCCTCAATAATACTGTTCCGGCGCTTATCCAGGCCTGACATGAATCCATACATAGTGTCTGAAGAGAGCCTCGCATGTGTGGTTTCCACACGTTACAAACAAGTGACTGACATCGAGGGACCTTAAGTAGGGGCATCATTGTAGGCCACTTTATGTCTCTGCATGCTACCTTTCTTGTATGTGCACCACAAGAAAGCTGTATACATGGGAGTGCAGAATACTATATAACGTGCACACTTGACACGACCTGAACACATACTGAACCTTGAAGCATGAAATGTTTATAAGAAGCCCTCAAGGGTTCCCTTCATCTCACCACAACAAATTGTCCTTAATTGTTTCCCAAGCTTGTGTAGGTCTATTTATTTTCTACTGTCTGCTTTCGTCATATTAACTAGACTGGACTAGACTGAACTTCAGTACGATAAAATAAACTATAAGGTTAGCGTCATTGACAGGTCATATTAGTGCCGACATACTGAACCTTATACAGGCTGGCTTTGTCAAGAAGAGGCCTCTATAGTTTGACCTCCCATAATGATGTAACTCTACTCCTCCTGAGGCTGACACCCCCTGCTCTTTCCTTCCCTTCCTCCTTTTCCTAGAAGAGAGTGTGGGCTTATCTAGTGTTGCCATGTCCGTTTATTATAAGCCTTTGACTTTGGGCTTGTTCTGTAATCTCTCGAGGCGGATTCAGAGCTCCGTAGCGGAAGCTCGTCGGCAACTCCCGTTACAATGTGTAAACTTTTTTCAAACAGTCCAGGTATATACAGTAGGATTAAAGTGCTCGTGAGGCCTATAGAGACGCTTCAGTTGGGCTTATTTTTGTAGACCTAGTTGCTTGTTTCTCTCGCAAAATCTGGCAACGCTGGGGCTCATCCCAGAGGCTTTGATGTGGCGTGTTCAGTAAGGCACACCAGAGCCATTGTCAGAAGGATAGAACTGAGGTAGGAGAGGAGAACAGAAAAGATGAGAGGGGAGAATAGAAAAGATAACTGGCAAACAATAAATTAAGGTACAAGAAGAAGACTGATAAAATGTCCGGAAAAGGCAGAAGGGAGCAGCGCGTGGGTGCCAGGAAAGAGGGAGTGAGGAGTGTTATGTGAAAGAGAAAGGAGTGAATAGGAGAAAGAGAGAGATATGTAGGCTAATGTGTTCTGTTCTGTTCGGTTTTGATTGATTGATTCATTGATTGATTTTTTTAGACAGAAATGCAAACAGCACCAGTACAGTTATAAACTTGCTAACAACTTGATAACAACAAAAAAGAAGTCCTTGCGGACATGTTGACATTGAGGTCCTCCTACTGTATGTATTCATCAACATAACAAAAATACATACATATCATCACAAATAAATATAAAACACTATATGTACATAGTAGGAAAGGGGGCAGGGGGGATATCAGAGTATAAAACAGCAGTCTGTAGGGGAGAAGTGATAATTCCTTTGGCCATGTCATTCAGGAGAAAATGGATGAAGAAGCAAAACAAATAAAAAAAATCTAGTTCACATCATGAGTTAATTGTGCACATAATTCACACTGTATATGGACGCACGCACGGACACACGGACACACAGACACACCTGTGTGCCTGTGTTATGCTGAGTTCCCAGCTGAGCAGCAAAGAGCATTGTACTTCACATATCTCATATTTTTGCCCCTTGAGTGAGTATGGCCAAATTCAATGGCAAAATAACATCATGTGACGTCTTTGTGTGACGTCATGTGGGTCGCACGTGCGTGCGTGTGTCTGTTATTTTAGCCATCAGTAGTAGGCTATAATGTGTCAGGTCGTTCATACCACGCTATAGTTGTTAAATGAGGCAGCAAACGTGGTTAGTCTGTCCTACGATGCCTGTGGCTTCGGCTTGGTGTGTGTGTGTGTGTCAGTTTGAAAGGCTGCCAGAAACCCAGTTCAGTACAGATTTGACATTAGCATTTCAGTGCTAGCCGTTGAGGGAGGACCTCTCGACACATGACACGCTAATTAGCAGGCTAGTACACACGCTGCTGTCAGACAGTGAAGCCACTAAACGCTGTGTTTAAGGCAGCGTTAGGGCCATGTGCTGCCTCTCATGCTGGGAAGGAGGCCGCGTGAGTCATGCTAGCTGGCTAACACAATGTGACAGTGGAAGATATACCTCCGGGTAGAATGAGCTATAGCTAGTTCTAGAACGTAAAATAACAATAGCATATTACTAATAATGAATCCGTGCACACGCGCGTGCACATACACACACACACACACACACACACACACACACGCACGCACGCATGCACGTCGCACACAAGGTGATTCATGTCATTGAGCAGAAGAGTCGATCGGATAGGTCAGTCATATTAGTAGTCGTGTGTGCGCACGTGTGCGTGAGTGGCCATGGCCGTAAGCTGTTTCAGTGTGAATTTAGAATGAACATCTAGACTTTCTGACTCCTCGTCTGTCTCACTAATGAGAGCCTTAATGGATCCTTCAGGGCCTCTAATCATGGCCCCTAATAAGTTAGTTCGCTAGATCCCATTGGCCGAGGGAGAGGGGGGGGAGGGAGAGAGGGAGGGAGAGAGAGAGAAACAGAGAGAGAGAGAGAGACACCCAGAGAGAGAGAGACACCCAGAGAGAGAGGGAGAACGTCCATGCACATATGATATTATCCCAGACCAGCGGGGTTCAATGTAGTTCCAGAAACAACTACAACATCTCTGGGTACAACGTGTCTTTCCTCCTCAGTGGTTTCTGGATCAGGGCCCACATGTTCCCAGAGCATGTTTCTGGATCAGGGCCCACATGTTCCCAGAGCATGTTTCTGGATCAGGGCCCACATGTTCCCAGAGCATGTTTCTGGATCAGGGCCCACATGTTCCCAGAGCAGGTTTCTGGATCAGGGCCCACATGTTCCCAGAGCATGTTTCTGGATCAGGGCCCACATGTTCCCAGAGCATGTTTCTGGATCAGGGCCCACATGTTCCCAGAGCATGTTTCTGGATCAGGGCCCACATGTTCCCAGAGCATGTTTCTGGATCAGGGCCCACATGTTCCCAGAGCATGTTTCTTCATCAATCCATTGTGTTCCTGTTTTGATCAATAGTTTGACCTCCAGAGGTCAGTCTGTCTATTTGACCTGCCAGTCTAACATTGCTGTCCTCTGATTGGTCCACAGGCCTTTGGGAACGCTAAGACGGCCCACAATAACAACTCCAGTCGCTTCGGCAAGTTCATCCAGGTGAACTACAGAGAGACGGGTACAGTTAGAGGGTGAGACACACACACACACACACACACACACACACACACACACACACATACACACACACTCACACTCACACACACCATGAACACACACATCCATGCACATACACACATGGACTGCTGTATACACTTCATAACATGTTTGTCCTGAGAGAAATGGAATATTGTCTTCTACCTCTAAGCAGGTGTGTGTGTGTGTGTGTGTGCGTGTGTGTGTGTGTGTGTGTGTGTGTGTGTGTGTGTGTGTGTGTGTGTGTGTGTGTGTGTGTGTGTGTGTGTGTGTGTGTGTGTGTGTGTGTGTGTGTGTGTGTGTGTGTGTGTGTGTGTGTGTGTGTGTGTGTGTGTGTGTGTGTGTGTGTGTACAGGGCCTATGTCGAGAAGTACTTGCTGGAGAAGTCTCGCCTGGTCTACCAGGAGCACAACGAGAGGTGAGTCTGACTGACTGACTGACTGACGACACAAGGCAAGAGTGTCTGCTACTAGTGGTGTCAAAAATAATCCATTCACCATTGCATCCGGCACGATTCAGCATGGATGCAGTAAAGGGGCATTATAGTTCTGATGCACACCTCTGACTGATGCACAGGCAGACAGAGTGAATTAGATAGACTGACCAGCTGACTTATACAGTCTGTTGAGGCCTCTAGAGACCAAGCCAGGTCAGCGATGTCACGTCCTGACATCTCCTGTACCTCAGTGACCTGTCGGGTCACATCTCATATAGTTTGCTCCAAACACAACATAAATCTCCTACTGGGTGAATACATGAAATATCTAAGAACACTGCTCCCCGGGGCGCAGACCTCAGCCAGGCCGGATGCTACGTTCATGGTTTGTGGCATTCTTTTTGCCAAACAGGCCAAAGAAATTCAATTGGATCGGAATGTGAAGAATCTGACTAATATTGTTTGACTCTATAGAATACACTGTAGATCAATGTTTTGTTCAAGGACACATAACTAGTGGGTACTGAACCAGTCCAGAAACCTTATTGTTTCATGCCTATTTGTATATATAAAAAAATATATTGTTATTCTTAATTTGTATTATTCCCTGATCAAACTATGAATTCAATTGTTCATTTAAATGAATATATAATCTGGGTGACATCATAACTCAATAACAGTTTTCATGTAATGCATTTCTTATGTCAATCAAGTCTAATCACTTCAGTAGTTCTTGTAATGCTTACTTTACGTAGACTTTGTTGCATGCCGGTTGTCGCGTGCTGAAAACAGCACATCTACTAAGCTCACGACCTCGCATCAAGCTTGACCACTTGATCCTTACCAGACTTTCCACCCCGGAGGAAAGCCTGGCTGGTATTCATTCCAAACTGGCCCGTGTGATCCGGTCTTAGCCTGGCTAACAAGCCAGACTAATATCACACAACCGGCAGGCAATTTTGTTTTTGCCAACAGCTGATTCGGTCTGACTTTTTAGCCAGGCTAATCCGGTCTAGACCACGGATACTCGAGGGAAGAAAAAAGGGTTTCCGGTTTGCTGGTACCGTTTTTTTTCAGCGCTGCTTTGTTTTGGTCCTCCAATCCCCATTTAAATACTGAATCAAGTATAACTAGTATACCGGTAGTCTCACCATTCACTACGAGTTGGAATAGAAGATGGATATACCAAACAATCTATTCCTATAAGCTAAACTATCAAGGGTTTTATTGGGTAGGCCCTAAATGGGTAATTCTGGTTCTGGTTTGGTGGTTCCGGCCCGATGACTACAACCAGTGACAGAAACCCAGAAAATGGTATTGATCCCAGGCTACTTGAACCCGAACATCTCGATGTAGCGATAGAGAGATTTGGTGTGGAGGGAAAAAGAGCGTGCCAAGTATAGAGGCAACTCATGTCCAGGTTAACAAGTACAGTATATACAGTAGGGGGTTTAAATACAACACTGTTCTGTTCCATCCAGGCCAAATCTCACGTTTCTATGTCCTTTGTCCTTTTGGAAACCAGACACTTAATGGCTCTCATTTCCTCAGTAGTAGACTATAACCAAACTCATCACGTTTCATTAAAACCCTCCACTCTCCCCAATTTAGTTAAATCAATAAATTATGTATTATAATACACTAATTTATTAAAGACTGTTGAAGAAATGTGGATTCATGTTCAGCGGAGATGGTTATTTCAGCATACCACCGTTTATCCTCTCTGTCTTTGTACCCTACACACACGCGCACGCACACGCACACACACACACACACACACACACACACACACACACACACACACACACACACCACCCAAACCCTCTTGTCTCCATATCACTCATCTCCTGCGGCACCAGTCCCCGGCCAACTAAAACCGCTAGCTCCCATTGGTCACCACCTTATCCCTCCTACACTCTGATTGGCTCTTTAAGCTCCTGTTTCAGTTGATGACAGCCCCCACCGCTCCGCCCCCGGCCCTCCTGACGCCATGTTGACGGACCTTGTAACTGGATATGACAACGTGACATCCCAGACAGCTAGGACTGTCCTGTTTTCGCTCGACACTAAATGTCGTTGCCAGAAATCGCCAATCTACAAGCTCACGACACGCCACGTTATGAGCTTGTAGATCTGCTATTTTTCCAAGTTCCGCTCCCCAGAATAGGGATGCTATGGTTCAGTGTTGTGTTTGCCTACGGTAGATTTTTCAGATATGGCATTGTGACATAATTGTGAGCTCGTAGTTGGCCGATTTTCAAATATGGCAACACAAATATGAAATGTTGAAATGGTCCAGATGCCACTTTGAGGATCACTGATCTAGGATCAGATCCCCTCTGAGAATTCCTCCAATGTCTCCTATTATGCTGTCTCCCTCTCAGCTCTCCTACTGTCTGTCATAATAGAGAACAGGAGGGTGGGCGGACCTTTTGAAGCGATCAATGCAACAACTTGCTGCGTTTGCAGGTTGTCGAGAACCAAGCCAGAATCACATCTGTCGCATGCTCGCGCACACGCACGCACGCATGCACGCGCGGTCGCGGGCACACACACACACACATGCACACACATGTGCAGTTGTGCACACATGTGCACATGCACACACATACACACACACACACACACGCTGTCCTTGTCAAAGCAGATTGGCTCTGCATACTGGTCTATTGTCTTACTGAAACACGAGCTCTCTGGTTGGAAGGTGTTGCATATTTGTTACATATCCTCAGGTTGGGGCCAAGCTGACGCGCACACACACACACACACACACACACACACACACACACACACACACACACACACACACACACACACACACCCCCAGTTCGTTCAGGTCTGGGACATGAGGTCACATTCTTCCAGTGTTCCTGGATGGAATGTGCACGTTTTAAACATCCTCATCTTCACAACTGTCCTCCGGGACGCCATGGTAACACTGATACACACCGCATGTTGGGAGACACTACAGCACGTTGGGAAAAGAACAAGAAATAAAGCCTAACCCAAACGTCCCTTGGAATAAGGAATGGTCGCTCATTCGGATGCTAAATGACGTGTCCCTAATTGAACTGACGAGTTCAAACAGTTCATATATATTACTATAGTACATGTTGTAACCACTTAATCCGTCTAGACTTAGTAAACTGGACCTTTCGTTTACACCAGATCTCTCTGCCAGAAATCTATGATGTGTTGTGAGCTTGTAGAGCTGCTGTTTTTGGCTAATATTGCCCCCAACAGTGATTATTATTATTGTTGATTCTGTGTCTCTTATTTTTGTTGTGAGAAAGTGTACCCCGAGCAGTATATTTTATTTGAATTTTAATTCAAGTGTGTGTGTGTGTGTGTGTGTGTGTGTGTGTGTGTGTGTGTGTGTGTGTGTGTGTGTGTGTGTGTGTGTGTGTGTGTGTGTGTGTGTGTGTGTGTGTGTGTGTGTGTGTGTGTGTGTGTGTGTGTGCAGGAACTACCACGTGTTCTATTACCTGTTGGCCGGATCCAGTGAGGAAGAGAGGTCGACCTTTCACCTCCTCAAACCTGAGGAGTACCACTACCTCAACCAGGTATGGCATGTATAACACACACACACACACACACACACACACACCTGTGTCCTGTGTCTTAACACAGGACGTAATGATATGCAGGAACAGACAGGAAGAGTGGGGTCAAAGGATCTTTAGGCCCGGAGGTGGAATGGGGGCAAAAAGGGGTCAGAACAGTATATCGTTACTGTCAGGTGCAAACCTGATGAATTGAACATACCGGTAGATTTTTTTTTAATGCCTTTAGCCTTAATGTCTGATTGTACCTCGTGCTGTTTAACGAGGTATCAATCAAAAAACCTCACACTGTGACTTTCCAGAATGCAAATAGCAAAAATAGCTCATCTACAAGCTCAAAACATTTGGCATTGTGATGCGGTTTTATTTTGTGTGAAACTGTAGTATGATCAAGTAGGGCATTAATTTACAAACAAAACAAACGTAAACAGTTTTAAATTCTGTACACGGTATATGAAGATATGAGCTTTCTGCCTGACAAAAAAAGTATACCCCCACACGTATACCCTCCGGTGATTTATTGTGGACACAGAGACAGGAAAAATGACAGACTGAGCTGCCTTCTTCAGGGCCAATCCATTTAATGCCTTAAAAACAGACGGTAAAACCTTGAATTGGATTGTGTATTTGACAGGCGGCCAATGGAGAGAGGCCAGTATAGGGGAGATGTAGTGCCAGTCAGTCAGGAGCCTAGGAGCTGCTTTATGAAAGGACTGCAGCTGAGATAGAGATGACACGAATCGATTCCACTTTACAGTGTGTATTATAAACCCGACAGTGGTACGATATATGCTTACAGAAAATGGAACTTAACAGTTTGACGGCCGCTAATTGTTTAATCAAACGATCGACTCTGCTTAATATGCTAAACCCGCCTTTTGTTTTATGTGTTTAATTCGCCGTATTTTAATAATTAAAAAGGAACTCCGGCTTTGCCGCGGAACTGGTGATGAAACCGGAAATCAACCCATGCGCTGGGCTGCTAGGGCTTCTGGGAAATTGAACGAGGGGGAGAGACAATCTTGGTCTGTGACCAGGATCAAGGAAGTGGCTTTTTTGTCAGCTCAATAATAAATGCTGGAAGTGTTTACTTGCGGATTTTCACGGATCAAAAGCCCAAATACCTCGGCGTATGCTGCAAAGGTAATAAAACAATCTCGGCAGCGTAGAATATTTGATTAAAATGCGTTTCATGGAGACAAACTGTTAAGGGGGAGCAGAGAAAAGAAAATAGGACCTAAAATAGAACCTTGAGGTACTCCAAACGTGATCAGTGGAAGAAGAGGAGTTCACTATCTTAACAGAAATGTAAGAAGGATACAAAGCATTGTAAGGCAGTACTCTGCATTCTTGTCAAAATACGGTGATTGTCGTAGTCCGACTCCACACTGTTACAGGGTCATACAGTGATGAAGTGCTTCCTGCAGCGTAACCCTGCACTTTTCAGAAGGTGTCATACCAGTTTCCTGTTGCACTTAATTTCCCCATAGTTTAGTTTGATTGGCTCGGCAGCAGGTTGAACCGGAAACATTCAACACATTCACATGTGTTTCCGGGTACATTATGCCACTTTCTGAAAGCTGCCTGTGACTGCAGTTATATAGTATATAAACTAGCAGATCTACAAGCTCGTAAGAGCATTGCCTTGTGACACTTTGTGAGCTTGTAGATTGGCTATTTTCAGCAAAGAGATTTAGTGTAGAGGGGAAAAAATGGTATGGACCCCTGCGGGACCCCGATCAACAAAGTACATATACTGTAGGGTTCTCAACCTTTTATGGATCAGGGCCGACTTGAAAATGTCCAAACAACGCATTTGCGGCCCCCTATCTGGATGGGTGGGTCTTATGCATATTCAAATCATGTTTGTTTTAAATGATCAGTCAATTGATTGTGTTCCAGCTTTGATCAATGGAACTGACATAGTATACGTCTTCAAGTCCTTATTCATCAGTAATATCACAGACAGAAAATAGCAGATCTACAAGCTCACAATGCGATGCATCTGCGCTGCATTGAGAGCTTGCAGATGTGCTTTTTTCGTTGTGCGACACTGTCGTAAGACACAGTACGAATCTACATGAATATCTACTGCAATTAGCAGCAGGTGTTCATCCCTGACCCCACAGTGTCTGCATGGAAATACGTGGAATAACGTATCTGCTCAGATGTACCACCCACTGTTTTGTGTGTGTGTGTGACTGTGTGTGACTGTGTGTATCGCTCGCGCGCGTTATTCTCTTGAGGATGTTTTGTCTTAATTTATAATCCCCTCAACAACATTGACACACACACACACACACACACACACACACTGCCTGTTACTATGCAGCTCTGTTTCCATGGTAACATCAGTCAAGTGTTAATCTGGCTCTTGTGCCGAGGGGCCCAATGGTCGCGTGCGTGTTTGTGTGAAAGTAAACATAAACTACTGGCATCCAGCCATTATGCCATGATGCATCTGATGCTCACACACACACACACACACACACACACACACACACACACACACACACACACACACACACACACACACACACACACACACACACACACACACACACACACACACACACACACACACACACACACACACACACAACTCATAGTAGGGCTCTAGAGAGAACGGCAAAATAAAATATCAGTTGTGTCTTCCGTTTAGAGTCTAAACGGAAGACAGACCTGATATTTTATTTTGCTGTCTAAACTTTAGACGGCAACGGTGTTTTCGGGGTTGAAAATGCAAAAAGGTGAAACCCCCTTCCAGAGTGTAAATCTTTAAGACCGCTCCCGCCTGGTGTCTCTGTGTAAACAGGCAATACAGGGGAAACCGCAAACCGCGTGACATGGCTCACGTCGGCTCACGGCGTGTACACTATTACCAAGACAAAAAATTTAAAGACCTGCCCCTCTCCGGTTTACTTCCTTTATCTGTGTGAAGTATAGGCATGTGAAGCGAATGTCCCGCCTCCTCTCCGCTTCCGTTTAGTGCATTAAATTAGTCAAAGCACAGTCAACGCTTGCTGCTTATCAGAAATTGGGAATTCAAAAAAATATTTTAAAGGCTTAAAATGTATCTGAGTGAACAGAAATGGCAAACGGATGGCAAACTACTCTCCCCTTATCCTGATGTCATTGTCTGTTTACTAAGATCACTATTCACTCGTCGACTCGTCACTTGACTTTGCCTTTCGTCAGAATCAATCAACCTTGTCTGCCTGGTTCCCATAGCGACTTGACGCATGATGTAAAACTATATTCATATGCGGTTTGCTAACCGGATTGACTGGGGGGGCTTTAAAAATAGTAGTTATGTCTGTATGAAGGAACAGGGTGTGGTCAAGTATTTCCTGAAGAACATACATCATTTTCCGTAGTTTATTGATTGAGTGTGTGGTTTGGAGCGTGCGCGTGTGTGTGTATGTGCAATGCATGTGCGTGCGCACGCATGTGTGTGTGTTACCTTTTTTCTAATCCAGTCTACTTCGCTTCCAGATGACAAAGAAACCACACAAACACCCCTGGGACAATTACTATGACATCGAGCTGGTCAGTATTCTGTGGCTGATGAGCTCTGTGTGAGTGTGTGCTTGCTTGCGTGTATCGTTACTTGTGTGTTGTTTTCGCTGGCTCTCAGTGCTTTCGGTGTTTGGGTCACTGTGTTGTCATGTGTTCACAACCACAACCAATCAACACACACTTCTCTCAGCCGGACCGGCCTGGAACTGAAAGATGGAGGCATTCTGGGTTGATGTCGATGTGATTTATCCACAACTGAAACCAGGTTAAACCAGTCAAACGCATTAAGACCAGAGGCCGATTCTACAAATGCCTTCTAAATGAGTAGTTCTCACATTTTCAAGACTTTTCAAAAATAATTCAGATAGCAGATGTATGCTCGCAGTGCTGTGACTGTGAGCTTTACAGTATGTACTGTATATCTGCTATTTTTGAATAGCCAACACTAAAATCTAAAATGACACCAAAGCTTTCCCTATTTTAATGGGTTAAGGAATATGTTGACTTTTGGAACTTGTAATGCTTAGCTCCAGTTCCATCTATCTGATCGCTTTCCATAAAAAATATTGTTTTGGAAATTCAGTGACAGCACAGCAGTAAAAGTTACAGATAGAGGGCAAAGAAGTACAATATGTACAGAAGAATAATAGTGTTGACATCAAGCCAGAAGTCTGAAATCTTTCAATCAAAAACTCTTGGGCTTTTCTGGAACTGGTTTGTTTTTTGCACCCTGCTGTTAGAATTTCGGGTCAGGAGGGATTGAACCGTTTTTTCTTAACTGTGCATCCATTTCAAAGTAACAAATTGTTCACTGCATTGGATGTTGAGTGAAGCTGTTTCAATCTCTGTTCAACTCACGCTAACAGGAGACTGAGTCTCTGTGTTGAACGTCTTCAGAGAGATCTAAAAATCTTGCATTGTATGGACTGCATTCAAAGCCCTCTATCTCAGAAACGACATTCATTAGTTTCTGGGGAAGACAAGGTTTTTCAACGGCCTGTAGCAGGGCGCTGTGATACTCGCGGTCGGGATTGTTCACCACCGACCGAAAGAACAACGACCGGTCACGGCAACACACACAGCATTTTGTCATTGTAACATGTGGTTACGGATATTTGGCTCTTCAAAGTAAGTGTTAAAACCTTGGCAATACGCTATCGAGGGATTAATTAATGCTGGCGGGAATTGGGTTTGGGTGTGTGTGTGTGTGTGTGTGTGTGTGTGTGTGTGTGTGTGTGTTTGTGTGCGCACGTCTGCGTGCGTGTCTTTCTGGGATTCTCGGTGCATTCAGTGGATTTCAGTGACACTATAGTGGTGTGATGATTTTGTTCTGCTCACTTTGAGATTTACACAAACAAATTGCATTATTAATTAAATACATTATTATTATTATTACTAGACCGGTGCCCGGCTGTAGAGCACAGAGTCAGTAACAATGCAAGTTGGAGATCCATCCCCCGCCCGGCTATGCAATACCCGTTGTATTGCCCATGACATTTCTGTATCTGTCGCTCTGTGTCCTTTATTCCTATATGGAGTTCTGTGTCAGGCATGCCCAAATATGGAGTGTTGTGATGTAGAACAGGCCAGATCCATATATGGAGCCCGGGCAGAGGCCTTTTGTGGCGGTTGTGGACAACCGTTGGTTCGACCAACTCGACACCGGGCACGGCACTCCCTGTGGGGGTGTGGAACGCGTGTGTCGTATTTGAAGTCGGTGGGGCGAACGGTTCTCGAGTTACATGCATTACAGCCGTACACACACACACACACACAGACATAAACATGGTGGATTTATAGATTATTATTATTAATATTAGGATTATTTCAAACATCAGCTACAGTGTTATGGTATCGTTGCTGTCGGACAGAAACCTTGTATCACCATATTTCAAATTGTTATGTTTTTAATTTTCCATAAATGAAATCATACAAGATTGTCACACACAAGTAGTGAAAATAGCCGATCTACAAGCATCTCAGCATCATCTCGCAATTCACAATTTTTTAAAGTCATAGGAACGGTTTTGGACATACAGCAGTGACAATATCTTGTTTAGATGACTCTAGCAAGACACTGTCACGGGTCAATATGGAGTTAAATGGACACTCCCAATTTTACTGTCTATGCGTCATTCATTCCCCCCTCAACTTTCCCTTTAGCAGCACAGTATGTGCCTGCTGTCAGTTGGTAACCTTGTATGTCCAAAACCGTAAACCGTGAAAATAGTTCATCTACAAGCTCTCCCGACGCGTTGCGAGTTTGCATTTCTGCTATTATCACTACTTTTGTGTGACACTTTTGTAAAGTAGAGTATTCATCTATGGGGAAAAAAAACACCATAAAAATGTGAAATATGGAGATAGGAGTTCTCTGCCTGACGGCGATGATGTTGCTATCATGCTGTGAATCTCAGCGGTCACCCTCGCTATGACATCATCAGTCTGTGACCCCCAGCTCCCAAGGAGGTGATATCACTGTCTGCACAGACTGTCTGACATACGCGCACACACACATCCGCACTCACACACCCGCACGCACGCACACACACACACCCACACTCACAAACACATGCACACACAAAACCTCCCCATGCAAAAACCCATGACAGCTGTCTCAACAACTGACCAACCCCCTTGGGCCCACTTAACCTTTGACCCCTGGATCCAGCCAATACACACAGGGCCATCAGGGGAGACTGTCCTCGGACACACATGATGAAACTATGTAAGGTAACCAAAAACAGTCTAAATAAATCTCAATAAATGTAAATTTACAGTGTAGCTAGCACCGTCAGTAGCAGCTGCGTTCACTCTGGCAGATAACAAAACATACAAAGCTACAGAACAAAGCAGCATACATACTGTATGTTACCGAGTCGCCATTTGGTTTAACTGAATGAGCTTGTTGACGTCATCAAGCAGCGCGTCGGTCGTCAGACAAGCACGACAAATATTAAGGAAAATAAAGCCTGGGGCTAAAAAAAGAACATGGAACTAGCAGACAGAAATAATTGGTTTTCTACAAGCAGGAGTTGTGTGGTGAGAGGAGGTGGAGTGGAAATGTTTAAACAACACTTTTGTAGCTTTTGTACATTTTGTAGCTTTGTATCTGTAGTTGAAGCCAGTTCAACTTGGATAGTAGCTTTATAGATTTTGTAGCAGCTACAAACATTGGGTGTAGCTTTGTCGTTGGTTTCCATTGAAAACGCATGGTAGACTGTACTGTAGCTTTGTATCTGCTGGTGTGAACACGGCAGTTTCCCAGTAGGTAAAACTTTATGGGTTGCGAGTAAATACCCCTTTAGTTTTGTTTCCTACATTTTGTTTTAGATTAAAGGAGAATTCCATGCTAGAATGCTTTCTTTCTTACCTTTCTTTGTAGTTGTTACGTCCCCACCAAAGAGGTCCAGGTGTTTTTTTGTGCAAAAGCTCCTTATTGGCTATTTTCCCTACCATAGGCCCTCAATGAATTGCATTGCATTGAATGGGAATTGAATGGGGCTATGGGGTGTTATGCTAGTTCGCTTATTTCCATCGAAAGAAGTAGTAAAGTGTGCCGCTTGGGATATTATTTACATTATGAAGAGAGGATATATACAAAGATATTATAATTTTGAGCGATGGAAATAAGCGAATTAGCACAACACCCCATAGCCCCATTCAATTCCCATTCAATTCAATGCAATTCATTTAGGGCTTATGGTAGGGGAAATAGCCAATAAGGAGCTTTTACACAAAATAACACCTGGACCTCTTTGGTGGGGACGTAACAACTACAAAGAAAGGTAAGAAAGCCTTTTAGTATGGAATTCTCCTTTTAAGTTTCAGAAAGTTCACAAAAAACATGAAAAAGTTTTTCTGTACGTACAGTACAGTTAATGTTCAGATTAATTTAATATGAAGGACCCCTTACCCTAATGGAAACAAATTGGATGGATTATGAAATCCTTTTAGCAGACCTTGTATTGAACTGTAGGCTACGTTCCTGTGCTTTTTTCTGCAAACTGTTTATAAAGTAGGCTAATCAATCTATGGAGGTATATGCACCTAAACGCTGGGCTCTCAACAGTCACGCGATTAATTTAGAGCCAAATCAAAAGCAGTTGAGTTGCTTATAAGTTGTAAAAAATAAGTGCAGACAAATTGATTTGGCGTGATGAGCGGTCGCTGAATGCACAGAACAGTGGGCGTATCCTCCCCGACCCCACACACTCCTTTAGGTGGGGTGACGTCACCTCAGGCTCTGCTTGCATGCATGCACATTGCACAGACACAGCGGAGCTAAATGACGACTGATGAGAACCGTTTGGGGAACCGTTAATAAAACACTACACACACACACGTGCGACTACACACACACACGTGCAATACCGCACGCACGCAGCGCACGCAGCATGGCACGCGCATTGTACACACACGCGCGGACATTGCTGGCCATTGTTGGTTTCACGCATGCGCACACCACTCGTGCTCACGGATACATACATACATACAGGTACACACACAGGTACACGGACATTGCTGGATGTAGGAGTGGTTGCACCACTCATCAACAGTAACAATCCAGAAAGGCTGCTGTGCAGTACGGATTGCATAATCATAAACCTTTCATCTCCATATTATTTCTTTGTTAATAAATGAATGGTGGAGCACCTCCAGGAGCTTGTACTGTAGCTAAAGGAGGACTCGGGTCAACTGAATAATGTTGTAGGCTTTGAGTGGTTAAAGGGACATTTTACATGTTAAGGGATGAGATTCTGGAGATCTCGTCCCTCTTGGTGCTGGGTGTGTCGCTCAACGGTTCTGGTGTTTACGGGTTTGCTTTGTGTGTCTCTTTTGAGTGTGCTTGTTGATTTGCAGAGTGGCTGCAGGTGGCATGCTGGTTTCGGCCACAATTCTTATGTCCTGCACGCTGAAACATTACAATTTAGGCATTTACAATTTAGTCATTTAGCAGACGCTCTTAATCCAGAGCGACTTACATTAAGCAAGAACAAAAAGCATGGGAATACATCACATAAAAGCATTTATCATGAAACATGCGTAAGCTAAGAAAGTAACAGTGGAATATCTATATAATGAAACTATACATATAAACTATACATATATACTACTATGCTATACATATGTACTATGGCGTGCTATGACTATATACAATGCAATTATAGTGCTGTCTACATACCATGCTATAAGTCTGTATCAAATGCTATCTAAGTCTACAGAAATGCTATCTAAGGGGGTAGGGTAAGTGCTATGGGCCATGATGGAGTCTGAAAAGGTGGGTTTTCAGACTACGGCGGAAGATTGGGACTTTGGGAGTGATGCTGCAGTTCTGACTGCAATGGGAAGTGCATTTTGGAGCCAGAAGGGAGAAGAGTTTGGGACGTGTGGAGCGTTGTCCCGGCGTTTTTAGTGAGGGTACTTCCAGCTTCCCTGCATTCCATTCCATTTCCATTTAGCAGACACTCCTTATCCAGAGCAATTGAGAAGTAAGCAGTTGAGAAGCAGTGAAAATCTAGATTAAATGAAGGTAAGTTATGTTGAATCCTTGAAGTGCCAGTTTGAAAGTTATTTTTAGAAGGATAGAGTATTGGGGAATGTTAATGTTTAATGAGGTAATAAGATACGACAGCGTGTGTTAAATGGTGGTTATTGGCATGGCTGCTCTGCGGTTCCTCACACAGCTGTACAGATTACCACAGTTTAGCTTGACCTCGAGTGTTTTACTGCTTTCATACAATAGTTACTAAGAAAATAAAACATATTCGTTGATGTTCGTTGCTGCCGGGTAGAAACCTTGTATGTCCAAAACAGTATTCTTTTAAAAACGGTTAAATATTGAAAATTGCCGATCTACAAGCTCGCAACGTGTTGTGAGCTTGTAGAGCTGGTAATTTCACTACTGTGTGAGGAAGTACGACGTTCATTTACAAAAGTTAAATAATTATGGCGGTTTCTTCCCGTTGGAAACGACTTGAGGATTACACCGGGGCTCCACCGGGCGCGTCAGCGTCGCGTCTCCGTCACTGCCAGGGAATGTTCCCTTTTTAATCAATGAAGGGTGGCTCCACTGCCCGCGTTGCGTGACTGCATTAAAATTGCCCAGTTCGTTTTTTGACGCACGCAACGGAGACACAACGCAACCGGTGGAGCCCCGCCGTTATACGGCAGGGCTTCTCAAAGTGGGTACCTTGACGCAAGTCCAGGGGTGTCTCAGAATACTTTGGTAATATTTGTTATTTATCAATGTCAGTTGCACTTTACTTGGTGGATTCTTTTCAGTCTAAAGTACACCAAGGGCCCTATCTTGCGCCACCCCTTACCCCTTATCCCTAAACCTATTTGCCTTTTTCTTTTTTACTTTTTTGAAAATAGTTCAACTAGCCAATCATCGGCACGTCAATCAGCTATTTTAACTATTTTAAAAGGTTTTTGAAAATAGTAAAACATGGCAAATAAGTTTAGGGATAAAGCCCCGATATAGCCCCAAGTCTCTTCACCAAATATAGCAGATCTGCAATTTGAATGTGAATGTCCCCCCCCCCCCCCCCCCCCCAGAATATGGATGCTGGGGTTTAAGTGGTTAAACACCAAGTATAACAATTATGTCTGTCCTATAATGGAAACTGATGTTTTCCTTGTGACATACTATATCTTTGGGGGAAAGATTTAGATAGTTATTTACCATTAATATGACATAAGGTGCTATATAGTAACTATAATATTTCAGGGGTGCCGCGGATGAAAAGGTTTTTTACAGGGGTGACCTGAGCCAAGAATATTTGAGAACCACTGTTACAGTATATGTGTAGCGCCGTCGACAGTAAACATTACTTGTATGAGATTGTGCTAAAATCAACGATCTGGCAAGAAGTTGTTTAAAAACTTCTGCGTGTTTCAAAGTGCTGATTCATCAGATGAACTGAAATTGAAGGATATAGAGATGCAGCACGCACACACACACACAGTGACACACACACACACACACACACACACACACACACACACACACACACACACACACACACACACACACACAGACAGGCAGCCTCCATAACTCCCACCACATTCTGAAGTGTACATTTCCAACAGGACTAGAGTTACGACCACAGGACGTGAAAACTTGAGTTAGAAAAATAATCACCCTTTGTTTGAAATGGGTTTAAAAGAACAGATTCCTCCTTAAATGCCACAAATCAGCCTTGTAACTTTGTCCTACTGTATCAGCATGGAGGGGAAAAGCGTTCCTCTACTATACCAGCCAGTGTTGCCAAACTTTGTCAGAGAAACAAGCGGCCAGGTCTATCAACACAAGCCTGATTAGGTCGCATGATCACACACACACACACACACACACACACACACACACAAACGCACACACACACTGGTGGTTCCCAGTTGACCACGTATACCCTATATACAACCGTATGCGTATATACGGTATTTTCAGAACATCTTGAAAAGAAAAGAAAATATTACATTTTAAATACACAAATCTTGTATGGGGGGACAGATGCATATTCATTTGGAGGTCTTTGACATTAAGATGTTTGAGAACCACTGGTCTAAACAAGAGACTGCAAGCCCAAATAAATAAACAACCACACTTTAGAAATGAGCCCAAAATACTGCAACCCGCCACTACCAATATTTACAAGCGACTTTACAGGAAAGAAAACAAGTCCAAAGTCGCTTATAATAAGCAAGAATGATTATTATTATAAGCGACTGACTACCAGCCAACACTGATGTCTTCATCCTCGCTGCTTCCCCCTGTGGAGTCACGTTGAGCCTCTCGGGTTAGATGCAGTTGTGGACAGGGTACACTAGGCTTTGGAAATAAATACAAATTATTGAATTTTTATGTTTTCACATAAAGATGAATCATAAGTGTACACTAGGCTTTTGGTTAAAAGGTTCAAGCACTATATTCTAGTACTCATTGCTATAGAGTAGAGTGTTTGTTCAGTAACAGGGATCTCCCTGTCCCTCCAGCTCTAAACGGAAAATACATTTTCAGGTGGCTTGCAAGATTTCACCCAATTATTGAGCTTATTTGCATAGTGTTCCAGTTCCAATTCTGCCTGCCATTTTCACTGTGTCATCACTTACAATTTCACTTGTTTAATCACAGATGTCTTGTCTGAGTTCTCTATCCTGATTGGATAAAATTGGTATGCCGAATAACAAAACTCTCCTGATTTGCTGAATTTGGCAACCCAGCTGTATATGTATTTTAGAGACGTAGAGACCCCTGATACCCGTTAATGAAAAAATAATACAATGACAATTTATAGATATTTAAAAAAGAAGAAAAAAAGAAAAAAAAATACATGACCATCCATCGACTTAGAACAACATGCTTCTGCACCACCACAGCCCTGTTTTCAGACAACCACCAATGTCTACAGTCTAGTAACCTCTGCAATGTACTTTAGAAGCTGAGTTTAGAATGGAAGTGTGTGTGCGTGCATGCCATAGAGGCTAAAAAAAGAGGTACATCACTTCTGTATGTGAAGCCAGACTGAGAAAAGTTAACTGAAAAGTTGGAAGGTTCATCTCCATGGTAGTGGTGAGAGTAACACAGTGGTGTGATGTTTATTGACATACAATTTGAACTCGAGTCACTTTGATGTTCACAACACATAGAAAACATAGTGACTCCTGTTCATATTTTTGCGTCGCTAACATGTAACATGTACGCATTAATGTAGCAGTGATTCTCAACCATTTGATGCCATTTGTTTCTCTGGGACACATCTACAATCGTTAGTTGAACTCTGAGGATTTGTTGGTGTTATCCTTTTAGCCTTATTGTCTTACTGTACCATGTGCTGTTTACATTTCTGACTAGTAAAGTATTCAATCAATCATTCACCAATCAGTCAAATGCAACCATATTTGGTTCCATTCGTACTCTCACTCTCTCTTTTAGTTAGAATCATACAGTAAGTGATACATGTTCAGCCAGTGAAACATTTTGTTTAATCTTTGCTCTTTGCTCCCCAAAAAGACCCAAACAAGTGGACATGTAAAGTGTTGAATTGTTTCATTTAGGAAAACAATAGTTTTAGAAAATAATCTAAACCGTGTGCAACACTTTGTTTTGCTATTAGAATGATGAGTTCTACAGTAGGTCGGCTTTTCTCATTGTGCGCGACAATGTATGAACTGGACTTTACTGAGAACTGTGTTCAGCGCACAGAGGTCAGTGTGTTGGTGTGTTCAGCAGAGAGGTAAGAAGAGGTCATTGTGTTGTGTTCAAGTGTGTTGATACTGCTAGTGTTAATGCGGATTACTTTCTCTCTCTCTCTCTCTCTCTCTCTGTGTGTGTGTGTGTGTGTGTGTGTGTGTGTGCATAGGATTGTTTTGCAGTAGAAGGAGAGGATCTCAAACATGACTTTGAACGTCTACAGCTGGCAATGGAGATGGTGGGCTTCCTCCCTGCAACACGGAAACAGTAAGATAAGCACACACACACACACACACACGCTGTAACATTTAATTTATTGTGCATTTCAAAGTAACCCACACATAGACCAAATCGTGGTTGTTGTTGTGCACCTTTCTCTGTAGCGTGTGACCTTAGACTAGAGAGAGGGGAGAGATTCAGGTCAGGTGTGGAATAAGCCAGAGAGGGAAGTGGAGGGGATGCAAATGGAAGGAGGGGCCATGGCATGAGAGAGAGAGAGAGAGAGAGAGAGAGAGAGAGAATACATGGACTGAGATGAGAGGGAATGAGGGAGGCATTGCAAAACGTAGCATCATCTGCTTGTGGAGAAATAGATGTTTACACCAATTAATTTCAAAGGACATAAAAACAAATCTGGTGGGGAAACATCCACAAATAGACCATCTACAGTGGGCTCGTAGAGAACATCTGGGATGTCTCTTCTCTTCCTGCAGGATCTTCTCCCTGCTGTCGGCCATCCTGCACCTGGGGAACATCCGCTACAAGAAGAAGACGTACAGAGACGACTCCATCGACATCTGCAACCCAGAGGTCCTGCCCATCGTCTCCGAGCTGCTGGAGGTATGCTGCTGTGCACCATTAAGTCTCTCCAGACGGACTGCTGACTCCCACAATGTTCAAATGCTTCCATCAAGTTCTGAAAACCTGCCTCCCCCCCCCGACTCCAGTTCGTCTTTGCAGTTATTTGCAGATCTATATATTTTGTTTAATTCCAGACTCTAGCATTCAAGAGATTGTGGAATAGTTGTCTGGCTACACAAGACTAATGCAGGATTGACTCCTCATGAGAAATTATTTGATATTGCTATAAACATTATGTTTATTTCTATGCAAGATCATCAATGACATTGCAGTGCATGTGATGATCATGCATCCAATTTCCTCTGCAGAGTGCATCATTTTTTGATAACCACATGGCTCAGAGTTGATTATCCCGCTCATACCATTGCACTACAATTAAAATATAAAGAGTGTTTAGTCATAATGGGGCAATCTTGATCAACCTTGGAGTAAACGTTGCCTTACTTTTCCAGCAAGTGGAAGAGGCTGTAGTTCTGACCTAGAGGCGAGTACCAACTGTGTCAGACTGCTGACTATAGTCACGTGTCTCTGTCTCGCAGACGGGCGGACGGACACACGCACACAGACAACTTGACAAGTGATATATACCATCATAAAAATAATTCATACCCTCTGGCCAATTAGAATTGAGTATTCTCCGTGACCATGGTCATCATTGTTTTTGGAACATACATTTTGTCTGTAAATGCTTGTCGTTAAAACATTTCAGAGGGCTTGTTGAAAGGAAAACAACTAGAGAAAAAGAATACCATCTGTTGTACGTCTGAGGGCTTTTCTTGTTTGGAAACATGGTTTTCTATACTGCAGTTGCAGTGGTGTAACGTAACTAAGTAACTAAACACACACTAACCACTTCAGCCCTATGTAAATTTCGGACATTTGAAAATGGCCGGTGATCTACTGAAATGGGACATTCTGCATAATGAATACTTTCTACTTTTTGTACTTAATTGTACATTTTGATAACAATACATTCCAACAGACATGCATCCATTCCAACAGACCGCGGGTGGAATGTCTGTTGTTTTCATGTGTATTTATGGTTTTCGTTGCTCCATAAATAACTTTGTGACCGACCTGTTTTCCAACAAAAGAGCCGGAATCTGAACCTGGACCTGTTTTAAATGAGTCAGGAGGAGGAACTCTATTGGCGTGTGCGGCCACTTTCTTGTTTTTTCAAGATTCCCTCTGCAGGAGGAGGAACTCCACCTTGAGTTGACCAACTCAACTAGCCGATCTACATCCACACATTATGAGCTTGTAGATCGGCTATTTGAACTATTACTATAATAATAGTAATAATAGTAATATATATATAGTAAAAATGGCAAATACTTGCAAGCTATAGCACATGACATGATTATATGGGCACATTTCATAATAATAATGACTCAATTAGGCAAGCTGGTACACTTAACCATTCTTTTCTGTGGAATTTCTTAACCTCAGACTTCCCAGTAATTCTAAATTAATTAATTAATACATGACTATCATTGCGCACGTTCATGTTATTGGGCCAATGACTCGTGAACGCTATGTTTCATACGCAAATTGCGCAATGATAGTCATCGGCAGAGCGTTCACGATTTGGCCCAATCCATCCCAGAATGCACTCTGTTCCTACCCGGAAGGAGGACTGAAATTGCCTCATGCGCTTTTGAGCAACTTAATGCAAGTGGATGGGAGGAGAATTCCGGTGCCATTTCTATTAATATATACTCTAAGATCTGACCTCATCAAACCCTGTACACTCAAGACACGCTCCATATACGGCCAGTACAGAATTCATTCCATATGTTGAGAAAAATACAACAAAGAATATCGTTAAACACCTTGTCTGGCATGATGCAACACACAGTCCATGTGCACATTGTGCTTCCAGTGCTGTCCTCGGATGCATTCTTACAAGAACAATTCTGTGTCCTGTAGAGACTTGTGTGTGTGTGTGTGTGTGTGTGTGTGTGTGTGTGTGTGTGAGAGAGAGAGAGATAAACGATGTTTAGCGTTTAGTGGAAGAAGAAGGATAAAAGTGTGCTATGAAGTGTGTTATTGTAGCGGACACACACACACACACATTACTCTCATACGCATCATTTCTGATTGCTCATCTATGACCTCTACTGTATGTTGCTGTCCTTGATAGGAAAGTCAGCTAAATGCAAAATAAATAAAAATTGGTTGAGATTTTCTAACTTTAGTTTAGTTACCAATGAGTCATTTAGATTAGAAAGCCATAAAGTTGTCCTCTCTAACCTGCTGCCACTGATGTTTTTGCCTAACAGTCTTTACTTCAGAAGGATGGCGGCGGATCAAAATCTGTGTGTCTGTGTGTGGGACAAATATTGCCCCAAACAAGTGTAAATGTCACGTTGGGTGTGAATGCAACGGAGCAAATTCCCACGCTTCAAGCGCTATGATTATTGGTATCACGTCAGGTGTGAATGCACACTTCAAGCCCTGTGCACTCGCTAGAGAAGCAAAACATTGTCATCATATTGGAGTATATGAGCTAATAAAGAACACATTCTCACACTGTGTGAATGTAATGCAACTATCACCACTACTACTACTACTACTACTACTACTACTACTACAACAACAACACACTGGCGTCATGTGAGGTACTTCCCAGCCAGGGACAAACTGATTGGCCCAGGTGTCGACTGACGTGTGAATGGGAACGAGAGTGGCTGGGACATCCTGTTTCCCGTGTGGGCGGAGTAGGAAGTTGGCAGGGCAGGATGGAGGGCCGACACGTAGACATATAAACGTAGACGCCCTTTCCGGCTCTGAGGCGTGTGTCACAATTGAAGGCACAATTTTCCCGAGATTCCTTGCAAAGCATTTGCCTGCAATGAGCAGCTTCCGTGTGCGTAACATAAGTCCCGGAAAAGACGCGCTGTGATTGGCCATTATTCACTTGAGTGACAGCAAGACAGAGCGAGAGACATGGTGGAGTCGCATGAGTGACGTCACTTGGGCAGCGACGCAGCGTGCGTTCAGCAATCCCCCTAAGGGGATTACAATGCAAATAAAAAGTACATGAACCCGTGGATTTGCGCCCTCTACCGATATTGACGTCAGACTTTGGTGCTCTATTCTGCTGGGTTTAGGATGTCGCCACTGTCAAGGAAACCTTGTATGTCCAAAACCCTTCCTTTTTGTTATTCTAAAATTATGGACATTGATTTGTAAATGTACTATTTTCACTACTTTTGTATGATGAAGTAGGGCAGGCATAAATTTACAAATAAACGTGAACATTTGAAACATACAGATATGAGGTTTCCACCCGACGGCATCGGTGTGCATGTGAGTGACCTATCGGATCTCCTAGTATGTGTGTGTGTGCTAGACACACCGACGCACCCAGTTACCGCAATGCATTGCTGTTTAGAGGAGAGAGATGGTGATATCTACAGTATGTTATGGAGAGAACAATCACCAAAATCTCACCGTGAAACATCAAGTGGAAACAGGAGGTGGACCACCATCAGTGGCTGTGCTCTTCCCCAAAGCGATTCAGATTTATGCAGAAAACAAAGGTCTGTTGTTTAACTTAAGCCTGAGAGAATTTCACTTTTGTGCACCTTTTTATTTTAATGAGGGATTTGGAAAGTTGGTGGATTTTTTTGAGGGGCGCTAGCCACTCCTGCATTCAGCTATTAGTGTAGAATTTTAGGGTTAGGGTTAGGGTTACACAAACATAAAATATCCAACATTGACAATGAATGCTAATGTACGTCATATGTGGACGAGCAAATCGACATGTTATGTAACATAACATCGACATGTACGATGATAAGAGCGGCCCTCACATTTCACACGGGTGTGCTTTTTATTTATTGTTTTGCTGAGGAAACGGATCTGCTCGTGCATGAATCATCAACAAAGCTGACGTGAAACAGACGTGGGAGGAGGTAAACAGTTAAAGTGTCCTACGTACATCTTCTGGCATCACCAGAATGGCTGCACAATGCTGAAAGACATATAAAGATGTCAGGAGGACGAGGCGGGGGGGAAACAAAAGCTCGATGCTCAATGAAAACGTCAAGTGGAAGGTGGACCACCCTCAGTGGCCGCAGTGCTGCCACTAGCTGACACCATATTTGGGCACGGAGTTGTTCCGAGTCATGCATTCCTATAAGTCCTTTAATGTGTCTTTGACTCCTTGCTCACGTCAAGAAGACGTGTGATATCTTAGCATATCAACGTAATAGTAAACTATTCAATGCAATTCAAAAGAGCTTTATTGACATGAGAAAACATACATTTCCATTGCCAAACCAAGTGTCAATTAAATACATTACTATTGGGGGGGGGGGGGGGTACAGCATTTTGTCAACAGAGTTATGTCACATTGCGTTGTTATATATATATATATATATATATACATATATATAGGATATAAAGCTTTTTTAAACAATTAGCAGCAATCTTTTGACGTCACTTTGGGACAAATATCATTTTTTGTCAAAACTATTTAAATACTATTTATATTGTATTAAAAAATGCCTCAGATTTAAAATGCGTTTAAAAGGTAGCAGCTCTGTTGATCTGTAGTAGGTCTAGAGGTCTACCCGGTACAGATTGTATTCCATTAGCTTTGGCTAACCTTCTTTTATCACAAATCTTGCTGCTGTGTTTTATTTAATAATAATTCATGAATTAATCATTTAGATACACACTCCTTGTGGTGTCTTCTGTCACTGTATATTTGCACATACTCTAGGTGAGGTTCGTCCTCTGCTTTGGACCCATGCTGGGAGCAGTTGTTGTGTCACCCAGGGAGTAGTTACGGGTTAAGTGTCTTGCTCGGGGACACTTCGACACATTGCTGAGGCCTGGAATTGAACCTGGGACCGTCTGCGTTCAATTCAACTCTCTAACCATTCGGCTATGGCCACAGAATGACAGGGACTGAACATCAGTACGGTTCTGCCTAATGCATGGCTGCACACCAATTGACATAATAGCACTATTACGGGCCAGTCCACATCAAGAATGATAACGATAATGACGCGAGCATCCACGCTGAGGAATGATAACGTGCTGTAAACAGCAGTGCCAAGGAGCACGCGTTGCACGCTCCAGCTGTGTCCATATCTATTTTTGGAGCCTCAAAATAGATCTATATTTTATGATTTATGGGACATTGTTGTGCTCTGAGAAAACACGATAATCTCTGGTAAAACTGAATGTCTAATTAGCCCTACTTTGTGTGTGTGTGTGTGTGTGTGTGTGTGTGTGTGTGTGTGTGTGTGTGTGTGTGTGTGTGTGTGTGTGTGTGTGTGTGTGTGTGTGTGTGTGTGTGTGTGTGTGTGTGTGTGTGTGTGTGTGTGTGTGTGTGTGTGTGTGTGTGTGTGTGTGTGTGTGTGTGTGTGTGTGTGTGCGTGTGTGCGTGCGTGCATGCATGTGCGTGCGCAGGTTAAAGAGGAGATGCTGCTGGAAGCGTTGACTACCAGGAAGACTATGACAGTGGGAGAGAGACTGATTGTCCCCTACAGGATGGCTGAGGTAATGCACTCGAACACCAGTGTGTTTGTCTGTATGTGGGACACTTTTCATCAGGGGTCCACTTCCTGCGTGACTTCCTGTTTCCTGTCAAGACAAACACATGCAAAGTGCTGAGAACACACACACACACACACACACACACACACGTCTATACTGTATTTTCTCCTCTTTTGTTACAGACTCTTATGGAATTTGTGATGAATTCTAGTGAAGAATGACAGGAAGGCGGAGGAGACATACAGTACATACAGTTTTTGTCCCACCTCTCTGCACCGAATGTCTTTGGTTTCTTTCTTTGCTCACTGAGAGCTCGAAGATCTGCTATTTTGGCAGAATAGGGATGCTACAGTATAGGGTTCGTGACACATCCCAACACACACAGCCTCACCGGCTCTCAGATGTTGTCACTACTGCTTTTCTGTTCCTGGACATTCAAGGGCTCTCCTAGCCTGGGATTCAGGAGTGGGAGCGATGCTAGTTCTCCAAGGTTTTCCAAGGTTTTCCAGGATTCGTGAAACCTCTTACCGTAGGTGAATTATTCACAGCGGCTTGCATAACCACTGGGAACAGCGATGATGCTAAAAATACATCAAACCATCAATAATGCAAGGAGAGAGAGAGAGAGAGAAGACACGAGCGATATTTAAATAATTTCAGTAGACTTGAAATCAATAATAGGATATTATATGAATTATTGTCTCCACCAGGCCGAAGGCATGGGGAGAGAGTATGTTTTGCACTCCGTCCGTCCGTCCGTCCGTGTGTGTGTGTGTGTCCGTCCGTCCGTGAGCAGCTAATCTCGGCCACCGTTAACCCGGTCGATGCCAAATTTTCCACACACACTCCCTGGATGCCAACGATGAACCTCTGCCCCAAACTTTCCAGAACGGCCTGTTATAGCGCCACCAGGAGGCCGCTTTGTGCAAAACAAGTTTTTGCACAGTACACCTACAGATTTTGTCCAAACATCACGCAAATTGGTACACAGTCTCTCTAGAGCCATTCAACGAAACCGGTCTTTCACATTTCTCAGACTCCATCCTGATTGGTTAAGATTGGCTTCCAAAGTTCACAGGAATGCTCACTTTCAAACAAAATGCTGCAAATAATGAACACATCGCGTGATTTCCGTGAAATTGTGCACCCACATTCCCACTAGGCCGAGGACGAAATGCCACATGAACAATTTCAACTCAGCCTCAAGGTGGCGCTATAACTGGCCGAAAAGTGTTTTTACCTCTATCTGCACGGATCTGTGGATAACTTTGTATGCCAACTCCCTAGAGGCCAAGGAAAAACCTTTGCCTGGAATTTTTCACATCTGCTCTTTATAGCGCCACCAGGAGGCCGACATATGTAAAACACATTTTCTATTATTACTCCATCAGATTTTATCCAAATTTCACGCAAATCGGTACACATGATCTCCATAGTCATGCCATGTCCTACATTCCTATCCTGGTGGAGACCTGTGCCCAGAAGGGCACTTTTTCTAGTTATTATTATGATTTTTTTTCAATGCCACTTTGACCCAAACATACAGTCCAGAATAGAATTGAAATGTTTTTTTTTATCCAGTGCATATTTGCCTATTGACGTCATGGTCAAATTAAAAACAGACCAGATGAAATGAACATGTAATCCATCACAACAACAAAACAAAAAGATCATTTTAACCCAACCCTACTGATCTCAGACCATCCAAATTGCTGTCATACATTCCTAATGCCTGCCATGAGCCAGCAAATCTACTCTATTACGTAAAACGAAACAATACACTTCTGTCTTTGGATGTCTCTTATATTCTGCTGTTCATTCTCTCTTAATAACACTTAATAGCTGCCAAGATGAGATCTCTAGTCTCCCATTTTAGTGCGCTTACGTTAGCTTATAGCGTGCCTTTCATTATCGGTAAACAGAGCGGCTAGTCGTAGGCGGCATAATGTAGCCCTGTTGGTTTATGGATCTATCAGGCGTCCGACTGACGTCTGGAGGCACTTAAAGCTCTGGCACTGCTGTCAGAACACCTAAAGTGTTACAGTACACCTCCATCATGCAACAACGCCGTTAAACAACTGCCTGGCTGCTATTACTGTGTACTGTAAAGGTCACATGTCAACGGTATGGTTTAGACAACCTGTCAACAAGAATTAACAAGAATTTGGGTGAAGTATTTGTCTGTTGTACAGTACTGGTTGTACTGGTCTGTGTGCCTGCCATGCAATAGCAAAACACGGCTTCGATTCCGACATATTCCTCCCTACTTAATAATATTATAATATTTATTTTCCGCAAAGTTCATCTGTTAATACCGGCCGCACGGTTTACACAAGCCAAGCAATTGATTATATACATCAAAATGTGCGGCTCGGCCCGAGACAAGTGTGCTTGTCAAATTATTGCCATTACTCGTTACCACTATCACAAAATATGACTAAATGGAATTTATTCAAAAGACTATGACTAAGACTAATTCAAAATTTGCGGTGAAAATCAACACCGCATGAATGCCTTGAACTGCCCTGCACTTCTGGTTTCCTCTGTTTCTTCTCCAACACTCTGTCTTCTGTCACACCATAAGCCCTGTTGGAAGCTTTAATGTCTGTTTAATTTGGGACTACTGTACATCGCTATCTGTCATTGTTATAGCTTTTTCCTTTCATTGCGATATTAATCGCAGCAACCTGACACTGGTTGTTGCTGTTAGCGTCGTGACACCTGCCAGCTGTGAGGTACAATGTCACTGACGGATGCAGACCTCGGGGGGCCTTGATGCTGATCAAACAAAGATCCTTCTCTTTGAGGATCTCATTGAGATTACAGTAGCTCGCTGGCGCCCTATACATTATTTATGACAGCAGTCTGGTGATAGCATGTGCTGCTGTTAGCATCCTGGCTGCCAGTTTATCCAATCAATGATGAGTAGCTAGCAATTAGAGTCACATCTTCTAATAATGATAATAAATGTACATGTACAGATTTCCTTTCTCTGTTTTTCTATATATTTTTATCCTGTACTCTCCCTGCCCCCCCCCTCCCCTTCTTCTTTTACTTTTCTCTTACTCAAAACAAACAAACAAAGCTTGCGCAAAAACGAATTTCACCCACTTCTGTAGACAACGTGACCATTTACAGCTGTAAAGATCATTCTGATTCTGATGGCAAATCAGTTCAAGGTTCTCAGGGATCAACTGTTAATATTGGCGCTGTGTGTGTGTGTGTGTGTGTGTGTGTGTGTGTGTGTGTGTGTGTGTGTGTGTGTGTGTGTGTGTGTGTGTGTGTGTGTGTGTGTGTGTGTGTGTGTGTGTGTGTGTGTGTGTGTGTGTGTGTGTGTGTGCGTGTGTGTGCATCAGGCGGGCACAGTGAGGGACTCCATGTCCAAGTCTCTGTACAGCGCTCTGTTTGACTGGATCGTGTTCAGAATCAACCATGCCCTGCTGAACACCAAGGACCTGGACGAGAAGGCTAAGGTAACACACACACGCATGTGCACGCACGCACGCTCTCTCTCTACTCTCTCTGTATTGCGTTGAAGGCTGTCTCTCATGTGTGACTGAAGTGAATAGGTGTGAGGATGTGTGTGTGTGTGTGTGTGTGTGTGTGTGTGTGTGTAGCAGCTGGCAGGCTGCACCCAGTGGGCATCCAAGGGATTAGATCACACACCATTCTCAGCCCTTCCCTCTCTCGCGGTGTGCGTGTGCTCGTGTGTGTGTGTGTGTGTGTGTGTGTGTGTGTGTGTGTGTGTGTGTGTGTGTGTGTGTGTGTGTGTGTGTGTGTGTGTGCGCGTGCATGCGTGCGTGTGCATGCGAGCGTGCGTGTGCGAGCGAACTCTGGGCCAGATGGCATCATGTTCATCTCAGCTCAGTTTACCCTCTATGGTGCACTGTGTGTGTGTGTGTGTGTGTGTGTGTGTGTGTGTGTGTGTGCGCGCGCGCGCGTGTCTTTCCCTTTGGCATTGACATCATACATGTTCTGTCTGTCTGTCCATCTCTGTCTCTGTCTGTTTCATAATCCATTTAGACCTTGGGTGGAAATCTCAAACCTTTTGTTGGGAAACCAAAACTGTTTTCAGAATTCAAATTAAAAAATAGCAGATGTACAAGCTCTCGAGCTCATACATACCACTTTAGGTACTTTTGTATGACGCTGTGGTATGATCAAGTAGGGTGTCAATTTATGAAAAAGATAAGAGGTTTCTGCCCCACAGAATATGGCATATGCCTTCTAAATCCTTTTCTCAATATATTTTTTTGATACCTTTTTACACATTATGTCACATTTGTTTTCAAATCATCATCATCCCATCATGATGTTTTAATCTGCTCCGAGTCTGTATTCATTCTAGATGTGCATGCATTGTGCTGCAGGTGTTCAGGATGTTGTTGAACTGTGACTCTGTCCTCTTTGAACAGCTGCTGTCCATCGGCGTGCTGGACATCTTTGGCTTTGAGGACTACGAGAACAACAGCTTCGAACAGTTCTGCATCAACTTTGCCAACGAGAGACTTCAGCACTACTTTAACCAACACATCTTCAAACTGGAACAGGTCCTCTCCTCTCCTCTCCTCTCCTCTCCTCTCCTCTCCTCTCCTCTCCTCTCCTCTCCTCTCCTCTCCTCTCCTCTCCTCTCCTCTCCTCTCCTCTCCTCTCCTCTCCTCTCCTCTCCTCTCCTCTCCTCTCCTCTCCTCTCCTCTCCTCTCCTCTATTCCTCTATTCCTCAATTCCTCATTCAGACAATTGTCTCTCCAACAGCCCTGACCCCATGTCAGATCTATTATCTGTTAATTTATCCACATCAGAACAAAACAAAACACTTTATCGTCAGTGGATCTGATGCCGTTATAATTGGGGCTGGTGGAAAAGCCAGGGATAAATGGAAAACAGAGATGGCGGGGATCGTGGGGTTGATTGAGAACAGAAGAGAGAGGTAGACAAATCATTTATATTTAAAGATGGGGGCTATTATCAACATGACTACATTGTGGAGTAGAGGGGGAAAGCTAAACCGTTTAGGAGATATGGTACAGCAATCAAAACAGTACTCTAGTCTGAATCTCCATGGTGATGGATTGCAACAGACTTGATCAATTAAACCAGTGGTTCTCAACCAGTAGTCCGGGGACCTCCTTGAGGGTGTTCCCGGTGGTCCCCAGCTGAATTATGTAGCGTTCGTTTCATTTTACACACAATCCTATCCAAAGACAACAAAATATTCTAAGTCTTGGGTCTGAGAGGTTAAATCTCATCAAAGAAATGGTGGTCCTGGTGGTGCTCAAATGCAGAATAAATAATTGACCTTGATTTGAACCACTGAATTAAGCCCATCACATTGCACAATTACAGTCTGCAACCTTTCATTTAATTTAATAATTTTTAGTGTAGCAGCTACACTCAACTAAATTGAACGCGACATCAGGCATCAGCACAAAATGAACGTGCCACAGATTCATTCACTAATCACTAAAAGTAAATATATAAATTATATTAAAATTGGTCAAACAGCACTTGGATTGGATTGCCCTGTACTGAGACTGCTTTGAGCTGCAGCCAAAGCTAACAGCAGGGAACCCACTCCACTCCAATGGATGAAAACACTGTTTTTTGTGGGTGGGTTTGTATATTTTGTTTTGTTGTTTTTGTTACTTTTTGTAATGGTATCTGAGGTCAGTTAGGGCTATAACGTTACATGTGGTTCTGGAAGCAGAGACACAGATGTTTACAGCTGTTCCATGACCAGCTGTAAGGCCTGATGTCACTGCAGTGAGTCATTCAACTGCACAAACGCACGCACGCATGTACGCATGTACGCACGCACGACACAGAGTGCACACGCGCAGACACACACAAGCACACACCAAAATATGTCAGCTGTGCCTGTCTCTCTCTCTCTACTGCCTGTTCTCCCTGTTTAGTCTGCTGTAAATCTGTCTGTCTACTTTACACACACACACACACACACACACACACACACACACACACACACACACTCTCTGTTTTCACTTCTCTGTGAATAAAACAGTGTTCCACATGTTATGAATGCCTTACCCATGATGCAGTGTGGCTAAACCAGGAGATGTGGACAGACACCCTCAACACGACCCAAATTCACCACTTGTTATCTAACGACTTGAGGGTTCTTCTGAGTTCTGACCCCAAGGTGTGTGTGTGTGTGTGTGTGTGTGTGTGTGTGTGTGTGTGTGTGTGTGTGTGTGTGTGTGTGTGTGTGTGTGTGTGTGTGTGTGTGTGTGTGTGTGTGTGTGTGTGTGTGTGTGTGTGTGTGTGTGTGTGTGTGTGTGTGTGTGTGTGTGTGTGTAGGAGGAGTACAGGGCAGAAGGGATCAGTTGGCTCAACATCGACTACATTGACAACAGCGGCTGCATCAACCTGATCAGCAAGAAACCCACAGCACTGTTCCACCTGCTGGATGAGGAGTGCAAGTACGTCTTTGTGTGTGTGTGTGTGTGTGTGTGTGTGTGTGTGTGTGTGCTAGTAGCACTACATCTTAGAAATAATACATCAAGACTAAGTATTTCATTGCTTACCGTAATGAAAGCTGCAGAATACAAAAGTAGCTGCATAAATATGTGGGAACAATATTGTGTATATTCCTGTGAACCGTACATTATATTATATTGAGAGAGACTCCTCCACTCTAAGCCGCTCAAGGATGATAAAGTGAGTAGGGAGTAGAAGTGGATGGGGATTGAGGATCAACCTAACTAATTTATTTTGGGAGGTCTGCAGTTTCTTTTTTTAGGCTCTTATGCTATTGTACCAGGATGTGCATGCATAATCAAAATGACGTTGGACAAGTGCCACTGCCAGGAGCTGCAAGTGCTGCTGTCAATTTCTGTGTTTGACCTAAATAGTATTGAGTGTGTCGTCTGATAACCAAGTGCTGATTTACTGGAGTTCAGCACGTGATGATTTGTCGTGACCAGTGTCTTTAGGAGTTTTAAGGGCCTTGAGCTTCATCAGTACCTCCTCATAAGATACTTCATTAAAAGTATACATGCCTAACCTTAACCATAAGGTTTGAGGATCAAGATTGAAGGTTGAAAAAGTGTGCGTGTGTGCATGCGTATAAGAAAAAGCTTTGCCTCATGTGGTTATTGGCATTTATAGACAGTCACTCCTTGAGCAACACAGAATGCTCCACACCCCCAGCTGGTCCACCAATCACAGCTCTGAGACATTAATGACAACAGTGTGAGCTGCAACATTTTTCAGAAGGTATGAGCCAAGTGGCTCACAGCCTCTGAGACATTCCGCATTACATGAAGTCAAACAATCTGGCTCACAGGCGTTGTCTTAACTAAGCAGTATAAATGAGACTTACACGGCGTCAGTGGTGGCAATAAAGTGTACATTCTAAATGCAATATAATGGTGAAGAATAGTGTACAGTGTACATAGAAATGTCCAAACAAGATATGAACGCAATCTGCACAGTATTCCTATTGCAGTTCACCTTTTCACTTCAAAAGTCTTAAAGGACAACTTTAGTTTTTTTCAACCAAGGTTCATGTTTTAGGTTGTTATTAGAGAAACTAAAAGGTGAGTGTTAATTTTCTTTCATTTGCTGCTTTCTTTTGTTTTTGGGATTTTAGCAGTTTTTCACAGGGGTCATTCGAGCATGGGGCTAAATATGTATTTTTTTTACAAAATATTATGGCGATTTATTTTTTTATTATTTACTATAGTCCTAATAAACCCCAAGAAATTACATCTGGCCACAAAAGATCACAGGATCTACTGAATGTGACAAACTGACATATTGAGCCTATACACACAGTATAAGCCTTCCCCCAGTAGGCTACCTTCACATTCAGTAGATCCTGTGATCTTCTGTGGCCAGATGTAATTTCCTGGGGTTTATTAGGACTATAGTAAATAATACAAAGATAAATCACCATAAGATTTTGTAAAAAAAATACATATTTAGCCCCATGCTCGAATGCCCCCGCCCCCCTGTCAAAAAGAGCTAAAATCCCTAAAACGAAAGAAAGCAGCAAATGAAAAAAGATTAACACTCATCTTTTAGTTTCTCTAATAACAACCTAAAACATGAACCTTGGTTGAAAAAAACTAAAGTTGTCCTTTAAGTCTGGGATAGTAGCTGTCCCTGAGCCTGCTCTGTTGGACTGAGATCTGCCAGGCAGTAGCAGAGTTAATATTCCATTGATGGGGTTAGTAGGGTCTTTTATGGGCCTCTGGGCCTTCCTTCATCCTACTCCTCTGGGTATAGAGGTCCTGCCTGCAGGCTGCCATCTGAGTTCTGGGTGATGTTTTTGCCATCCTCTGTTATGTATAGGGTCTCATGTTTTGAGTCAGGATACTCTCAGTTGGTGCACCTTCTGCAAAAGTTGCAGAATAAAGCCTCGTTTATACTTAGTTGCGTTGGTGTCAGGCTCAGTTACTTAGCTATTTACTGAATCAGTCTGTACTGCATGCAATACCTGTCCTCCGTTAATGACGTCCAGTTTATTTGATTGGCACCGTGTTTGTTAGTTTTCCACAGGCCACTAACCAGACGTTGTTGGACAAGTTTAAGCGTCAACATGAAGGAAACAGCTACATGGAGTTTCCTGCTGTCATGGAGCCTGCCTTCATCATACGACACTATGCTGGAAAGGTCAAATACGGAGTCAAGGTATGTTCATTTACAAGTTACTTTATAACACTAGTTTGTTTTGTCTTTATTTGAGCAATTTTTGCTTATTATTGAGATTGAAGCAATACAGGCATTATTCTGCACTGCACTCTGACAGTGGCCACGTTTCTAAAATGCAAATTCCCCATCTCTCTCTCTGTCCCTGCGACTTCAGGACTTCAGGGAGAAGAACACGGACCACATGCGTCCGGACATCGTGGCTCTGTTGAAGAGCAGTAAGAACGCCTTCATCTGCGGGCTCATGGGAATCGACCCCGTGGCCACGTTCCGCTGGGCTGTGCTCAGAGCTTACTTCAGAGCCCTGGTCGCTTTCAGAGAGGCTGGGCGCAGACACACAGATAAAAAAACTGGTGAGGCCGCACATACACACACAGTCGCACGCGCACGCGCTCGCGCTCACACTCACACTCTCTCGCACGCACGCACGCACAAATATACAAAAAAGAATATATAAACTATTTGTATGAAATTTTAAACAAGCCTCCAGTCCAGACCATGAAAAAGTCCAGACCATCGGCCTGATGGGGCTGCATTAAAATGTCAGGATTTAGAAGTGAATTAACCAACAACACTACCTGATACCCAAATGCGGTGGTTCTCAGGTAGGTAAACATGCTGAACTTTGTTTACTAGTGAATCTTTAAATGCATTTCTCTCTCTTTTCCGACCCGTCCGTCCCATCGTCAGGTAATGATTCTGCTGTGTCCTGTTCCGCACCGAAGGCAGTGCAGAGTTTTAGCTTCCTTCATCACCCTGTTCACCAGCGAAGCCTGGAGATTCTGCAGAGGTGCAAGGACGAGAAATACAGTAAGACGAAAGGGATACAATGAATTACAGTATGGAATTGTTGGCCAGCAGCAGAAGTGTACTTGCTTGTACTGGCATGGCTGTAAAAGGTCATGGTGATCGCTAACGTTAAAACATGATTGGAACTCAAATAAACTAAGCTGAAAATGTTCCATCTGATTCCATGTTACTATGAGCCAGTCCTCTGTAATCATCAGAGCTCTACCAGCTGTGTAGGCTCCAGTGAGGAGCCTTATTTCTAATGAAACTGTAGGGAAATAGTGTGTGTTTCTTTTTCTCCAAGGCTGAGCATTGAATACTTTGTACACCTTTACTTTAACAACTGTTTAAACTACAGTTTGGAGTCACTTTTGTCCAAAATATACAGTATGAAATGTATTCGCATTTATCTGCAGTAAGTAAGTAAGCCTTGCCGAGCCATGAGGCCCATAGGGGCAGGAGGCTATCTCCTGTTTCTGTAGTGTGAGGCAGATTGATGTGCAATACATCCCCTGGACATGACGCTAGTATAGTGCAGGGTCTTACCCCAGTCCAACCCTTGATGCTGGCCAGGGAGCCATTGGGTCCCGTTTTCTTTGGTATGACCCGGCCGGGGATCGAACCTCGAGGGCTTGTGGGGGGCAAATAAGGGATTGTGTGGGGGGACCCATAAGGCCAATAAGTGCCATTGGCCCTTCAAGACGAACATTTGACAAGTAATGATAAATTCCACTATCATAATGAATTATCTTTTAATCTGCCATCAGTCAGTTTTAGTTTCAGACTAATGAGAACATATTGCTTAATTTACTGTCCAATGACATGAAATGGTACAAGGGAAAGACTCCACAAAAAGACTACCCCCAAAAATTGGCGCGCACACATGTTCCCTTTTCTGGAGTTTGAGCCCCTGCACCCCCAGTGCTCTCTGCACGACCCTGCACATACAGATCTAGGAATTGCTGCAGTACACTAAACTTACTATAAGCTAACTGTTCAATGAAACTTCAAACTGCATGCTGAAACATAATAAAATGAGACTTGTGTCGTGCAGGCGTTGGCAGAAGGAACCCTCGAACGCCCCTGTCTGACCTTCAAGGAGCTAATACCTTCAACGACAAGTCCAACTGGTAGGTAAACACATCAGTTTTGGTGTTTCTGTTTCAGATTTAATTTCCAGACTATATTCTTTGGTCACTTTGTATGTTTTGAAGCGTATGAAATGTCTGCCTCATTCCACCCTTCTCCCTCTCGTCTCATTCCATGTATAATCTCTCTCTCTCATGCCATGGCATTTTCATCCCTCCACTTCCCTCTCTGGCTTATTCCACACCTGACCTGAATTTCTCTCTCTCTCTCTCTCTCTCTCTCTCTCTCTCTCTCTCTCTCTCTCTCTCTCTCTCTCCTCTCTCCTCTCTCCTCTCTCCTCTCTTTCTCTCTCTCTCTCCAGGGACGGTCCTGTGGTTGGGTGTAACGGTCGCAACTCCAGGATGTCTCGTCTGTCCCAAGCAGGGGGTCCGACTCTGGAAGAGGATGGAATCTTCATCAACTCCACCAATAGCAAACTGCTAGAGAGAGCCCAGGGAATACTACTGTGAGTTACACTGACTAATGGATAGACACACACACACACACACACACACTCCGTTTACTTTCTATTTCCTGTTCCTGGTCTCTGTTGTTTCTATTGTCCATCTGACTAACTGTAAACTATCTGTTTTCTTCCTCCAGGAGAAATAAGAACTACAAACCTAAACTCAGTCTGCCCAAGGTAACCGTGATGATTACTACCTGAATGACCTGGACCAAACAGCCAATTATTATTGATCAATATTCATATATATAACTCCTGTCTCTCTGTGGCTCAATCTCAATCCACCCAGCGCTCTGAGCACTGAACACTCACACACTTTAATTAACATTAACATGTTAACACATTCGCCGCCGTTGATGCAATTTTACATCACGGTGAATCTTGCATTATTCCCGAGTAGGGAACTAGAGACTACATTGAGATTGGGCCTGCCTGCCTGTCCTTCTGTCTGTCTCCCTCTCTATCTGGCAGTCTGCTTACCTGTCTGTCTGTCTGTCTTCAACCAGCATCTGCTGGATGTGAAGTCGTTGCGTTACCTGAGCAGTGTGACACTCCACGACCGCATCACCAAATCCCTCCTCCACCTGCACAAGAAGAAGAAACCGCCCAGTATCAGTGCCCAGTTCCAGGTCAGTTCTCTAGCCCCGTACATCACATTGTAGTAAATGTTCTACAGCTCTGGGACACTTGCATAGTGGAGACTGGTTTCCCTCAAAGGATCAATATGAAGGCCTTATCTACAAGTATCTTATATTGTATTTTGAACAATGCCCAATGACCTCCTCTCTTCCTCACAACAATACTATATTTGTAATATATGAGGAGGCATAACGCAGTCATTTCATTTTTGTATTAATATTTAAAAAATATATATTATTTATATATACAGATGTTGACTGATTAATTGTGCTGTGCTTGTCAATGCAATTAAGATTAGTATGACAGTCAAAGAGAAACCCAGATGAAGCATTAATGTTAATGCTGGTGGTCTAATAAATGTAAAGATACATTACATTTACAACATGTTGATTTGTGTGTTCAGGCTTCTCTGAACAAGCTGATGGAGACTCTGGGCCAATCAGAGCCTTACTTTGTCAAGTGTATCCGCTCCAATGCTGAGAAGGTGAGTGAAGCGGGCAGACCTTTATGAGTTCAATGAAGCCACCATTCGGTACGGTTCCTTACTACAGTAAGATCACTTTCCTCATCTTTCCTTATTGTTCTCTCTCTCTCTCTCTCTCTCTCTCTCTCTCTCTCTCTCTCTCTCTCTCTCTCTCTCTCTCTCTCTCTCTCAGCTGCCGTTGAGGTTCAGTGACAGTCTGGTCCTGAGGCAGCTCAGGTACACGGGTATGCTGGAGACGGTCCGCATCCGCCAGTCAGGATACAGCATCAAGTACACCTTCCAGGTTAGAACCTCAACATGTCATGCTATGTGCATCACCTCCCTGTTAGCCCTCCACATGTCATGCTCTGTGCATCACCTCCCTGTTAGCCCTCAACATGTCATGCTCTGTGCATCACCTCCCTGTTAGCCCTCCACATGTCATGCTCTGTGCATCACCTCCCTGTTAGCCCTCCACATGTCATGCTCTGTGCATCACCTCCCTGTTAGCCCTCCACATGTCATGCTCTGTGCATCACCTCCCTGTTAGCCCTCCACATGTCATGCTCTGTGCATCACCTCCCTGTTAGCCCTCCACATGTCATGCTCTGTGCATCACCTCCCTGTTAGCCCTCAACATGTCATGCTCTGTGCATCACCTCCCTGTTTGGTTTCTACTGACATTTTCTGTGTTCATTATTTATCGGTGTAACGGCTGTGAAAATAATAATTATAATTATAATAATAAGAATAATATATATATACCATATACCATATTCATACCAACATATGGTATGAATTCTGTACTGGCCATATATGGAGTGTGGCTTGAGTGTACAGGGTTTGATGTGGTCAGATCAACTTATGGAATGTCAGAACTGGTCAGCTGTCTTGTACAAGGTTTGATGAGGGCCCAGGTAGGGCCAGGTCTTCATTTAGACTGTCCAACATATGAACTACAATGTCCAAATAGAGAATCTACCCCACCTGATGAATGCTTTTTATCAATGTTCAGAGTGAATCTCTGTTTGCAAAGGAGCATGCTTAAGTTGTCTAAATATGAATGAACTAAATGTCCTCTATGTACAACATTCAAATATGTGACCTATTCACAATATGATTACTCAAGCATTAGTATTTACACCTGTTCAATTTGATTATACACAGCATTATACCAGTAAGATGACCTGAGGGCGAGAAGCAACGGTCGCGCTGAAACAACAGAACTTCTTAATACGGCACAGTTGAGAAGCAGGAGTTAAACTATTAATCTGGAGTCAGTGAGGTCAGATGTAGAGTTGCTTGCCAGCTCATATATGCAGATCTAGTACAACAAACCATGTATGGCTATCCAGGGTTTGATCAGGTCAGTGTCGTGATCTTCATATATGGTTTGCAAGTGTGACTTGCGTTGCGGCAACCACACTGGTTATCATGAGACTGTCACAATAATGGTCATATATTGACGTCGGCAGTCTACCTCCGTGAGAGTGTGGAATTTGCACTGTTGGGGCAGATCGGCGCATCCGCGCGGCATGGGTGACGGCAGACTGCTGGTCGAGTGCTGTCGCTTTGGCATGGGATCACCTTTGACCAAAAAATGCACAATGAAAAACGGGTATGGCCAGGATTCATGGCCATATATAGGCGTGTCTTGAGTGTAGAGGGTTTGATGATGTCAGATTGACATGGAGCGTGTCATGAGGCGTGATGTCACGAGGCATAATGGACTGACAACCATATACAGTATGGAGATCTGAGGGTCTCCATGATGTCACATGTTGTCACGAGGCGTGACCATAATATATGGAGACGTGATGTCACGGGGCATGACCATATATGGAGACGTGATGTCACGAGGCATGACCATATATTATGGAGACGTGATGTCACGAGGCGTGACCATACAGTACATGGAGGTGTGGGTGATTGACGGACGGGAGATGCAGGTTTTCAGTGTGTTAGACTACACACATACCTGTCTGTATTGGGGCGCTCCACCGTGGTCCAACGCGGTGTATCGGTTTGTCGGGTCAAATGCCGGTCTGACACAAAGGGTTAAATAATAATAGCACCAACAACCATACATGCCCTGCAACAAACAATAAACACACAATACCATGCAAAACCATAAAGTAAATTCACACGCACGCACGCACGCACGCACACACACAACACACAAACACTTCGGTTCCCAGCAGTGTATTACATGCCCCAAATATATGTTCATACGTTTTCCCGCAGACAATGTACAGTCCAAGAACTTCACTCAGTGGTCAAACAATGTTCAATAGATAATGAATGTTCAATAGATATGACGCACGCAATGAATGTTCAATAGATATGACGCACGCAATGAATGTTCAATAGATATGACGCACGCAATGAATGTTCAATAGATATGACGCACGCAATGAATGTTCAATAGATATGTCGCACGCAATGAATGTTCAATAGATATGACGCACGCAATGAATGTTCAAGCACGGAGCACAATAACAAGGCAGTTAATGTTCCCCTCTGCAAATCAAAGAAAGGGTGGGTCAAAACGTCACGGTCAGAACGCTGTGAATCCCCTTACTGATAGTTGATGCAGGTCGGACGTTTCCTCATGAAATGTGCGTGGAGAGAAATTAATTGGCTAAATGGGGGAGAAGAGGAGTAAAAAGCTAAATTAATGAAATTATAATAACACACAAACCTTTACTTATTAACCTTTTATAGGAATGAATATAGTTAGCCTATATAAGGAGGTCTGTCGCAAGTTCCAGTTCTTAAATTAGCCACTGATTAGGTTCTGGCCCTTCATCTAGAAAAGATTGGCCAAACTTAATTGCAGACACCTGCTCTAAAGATTATGTCTGATCTCTGTATGTATGCGTCACGTATTATATACGATGTGTTTTACCAACCAACAACCCATTTTTCCAGGACTTTGTGCGTCACTTCCACATTCTCCTGCCGCGGGGTACGTCTCCAACCAAGTCTGGGATCAGAGAGTTCTTCAGGCAGGTCCACCTGCAGCCAGCAGGCTACCAAGTGGGAAACACTATGGTATGATCCTGCAAACCTTCACCCATTCTGACCTGAGATCAGATTCTAAAAATGTCTTTTTGAAAATGACAGTTTTCTGAAAAAGCTATGTTTCTTCGATTTTTCAAAAAATAGCAGACCTACAAGCTTGTAGCGTAGTAGTATGAGCTTGTAGATCTGCTATTTTTCAATAGCTAAAGCATAACGTAATGCTAACACCAAAAGGGGTTCCCGCCCAAAATGGGTTAAGAACAGAACCATGAAAACAAAGCAAGGCCTCGCAACTCACTTTTGAATGCTCCAGAGTTATATTCGCAACAAACAGCAGGTATCTTGTGTTTTTTTCCCCGCAAATTCAACTTTGGTTGAAATTAGGTAATTAAGCCTAAGCCCTACTGATAATAACCGATCTAAAAGCTCACAGCGCTTTGCATCGTGAATCGTTACGAGCTTGTAGATCTGTTATATCCCTCAAATTGTTTCCCCCGGAATGGGAACACCAGGGTTCAGGTGGTTCAGTGGGTGTGTCTAAATTGCGGTATTCTGCAGAAGGGCGGGTGCACTGTACAAGCATCAGTCTATACCGAAGCAGATCATTTTCCCCCTGTGATAAAGATAAACTTTATTGATCCTGTCGAGGAAGCCGGTCCGCTTATATAGCAGGAGGGAACAGGATACAAAACCCAGTAAAATAAAACTAAAAGCGGATGATAGAGAGTCAAAGCTAACATTGCACATGTAAACATCCTTTTTTTACTCTCGGATTGATTTCATGATCTATTCAGAGACATTTGTAGAAGAATCGGGAAAGGTCCAGCAGCGAGCAACGAGAGACGTGGGCTTGTCTACGCCTCTATTCTACATGGGTGGGCGTGGCTAACCCTCCCTGTCTCTCCACAGGTGTTCCTGCGGGAGGCGGAGCGGCAGCGTCTCCAGACCCTCCTCCACACGGAGGTCCTGAGGAGGATCGTGTCGCTGCAGCGCCGCTTCCGGGCCGTCCTGGAGAGGAAGCACTTTGTCAGCATGAGGAAGGCTGCCAGTGTTGTGCAGGTGAGACTGATCAGGCCCCGGCGGAGGTTGTTCACTTGGGACGGTGGTTTTCGACCTTTTCAAGGTCCATTGTTTTATGCAGCGTTGGTTGCCACGGACCACAATTTGATGACATTTAGCCTCTCAGACCCAAGATTTTGTCCACAATTCCATGCTGTATTGATGTTGGAGAGATAACAGGCAAAGTTGATCAAAAATAACAATTCTTCTACATTCTCTAATTGTGCATACCTCTTCTAAACTAAGTAGCCTATAACTTAAAATAAAACGGGCCCACTTGGTTTCATTTTACACTCTCAAGAGTTAACTACGAGGGTCCATTTGGACTCAACTCTCCATCAACACTCCCATCAATTAGCTGGGGACCACCTGGAACCCCCTCAAGAACCACTGGTGGTCCCCGGACCACTGGTTCAAAACCAGTGTTTTAGGAATATAGTCCATCCCAGTTGGAGCCAGTAGAGGCTCAGACTGCAGACGGAGTTTCAGATATCTTCCCAACTCTCGCGAAAGTGTGTTGTTGGACTAGAGAAAGTAAAGTAGATTTTCTCCTGGTTTGTCTCTCTCAAAAAAGCCATGTTAGTATGAAAATTTGGCTTACTAACATTTTACACTAAATTATACAGTAATTATGTTTTTGTTTTTATACCACCTCCAAAATCAATATTACTATAAGAGATGTTAAACTTTAATATTCATGAATCGTTTTTAATGATGGACCATAATTCACACTACACAGTGTGTGTGTGCCTCCACTTACCCGTTTAATCTTTCTATCAGTGATTAGGGGGATGAAGACGAACGGGTTTGGTGTTTAGACTACACTTAATAGTCCAAATAGAGACGGAAAGCATGGAAAAAGAACACTTCTGAACTCAACTGACTCATCTAGCACTTTGTTCTCACCAGAGGGGAAAGAGAGACATGAAAGAACAAGGGACTGAAGGGGGTGAGAGTAACAGAAGTAAAATACAGAGAGGAAAGTGCGATGAGACAAGAGATACATTAGAGAAAGACGGTGTTAAGTTTCAGGCAGTTCGCTGACACTGGAGCAACTTGAAACAGGCCAGCGTGTATAGTGTTTCAGTTTCAGCTCCAGGAACATGTCCCTGTGCTTATGGGGATCAAACCCGTGACCTTTCTGTGTCCGGAGAGGGTCACCCCATGAGGCCATCATTCATCACCAGTGCCCCGTAAAAAAACAAAGAGCAGAGGGAGAGAGGGTGCAAAGAAAAGTAATTGAAACTGAGCAGATCATTAAAGGGGATGGGTGAAGGATGGGAGATAGGGGAAGAGGGAGGGAGAGAGTGATACAGACAGAGAGAGAGAGAGAAAGAGGAGGGTGAACAACAGAGTGAGGGATAATGGCACATCCAGAACTCGGACGGCATGTTTTTGCTGGAAGAGGACGAGGTCGAGAGTAGAGACGTCCAGATCGTTGTCAGACTGAAGGAAAACAAACCCAATCACGGCCACTGAGCGTCTGCTGGCAGAAGAAGAACAGGAATGGACTTAAGCGGATGATTGCATATGAACTGGGAACTAAACAAGAAATGTTAAAAATGTTTTAAATATTATTAACATTGTAGATTCCATCTCTCTTCAAAGTCGTAGTTCCTTGAATAAATAAACCGCGTGGGGAATGTGGGTAATGGTTTACGGTTTCATCCGTGTCTCACAAATGCAGCGAGTGCACTTCTGTCATGGATGGTGTGTGTGTGTCTGTTTCCGCAGAAGCTGAGATGACGTTCAGTATAGAGTCTCTTAACGATCATGATGTGACACAGAGTTGTGTACTCTGTGATAAAGAACATCTGTATTAGTTCCTCATCGTTACGCAAAGCACACTGTTATGAAATAGATGGGATGTTAGGTTCCAATAGCTTCTGGTACTCATTCGTTCGTTCCATTGGTTGTCAAACTATGGATCAGGGCTTGGATAATGAAAAAAACACAAATGTTCTGGTCTGGGCCGGCCGCGCGGTCCAGGCACCCAGGCTGGTAATCCAGCCTGACGCCATGTTGCGGGTTAGAGTCATGAACCCGACTACCATAGCTGCGTGTCTTCCCCCCATCTCTCTCTCCCCCCTTTCCTGTCAAACTACTGTAAAACCTATCGATAAAGGCAAAAAGCCCCCAGAAATGTCTTTAAAAAACCACAAATGTTCTTGTGGGTGGGATAAACGCCTTCCTGGGTGAGATTTGTTGCAGTGTTTGAGTCTTTCAGTTGTTGGGAGTGCAGGTCTGTAACAGTAACGGAGAGAGTGAACCATAGAGGTGAAATGTCATTACACTCCCAGATCCCAATCCCAAACCTTAATGGCAGCCATTTTAACGGATTTACTCTTCTGAACTTGCTGTAATAGCAAAGGCCAAGTAAAGCAGGAATGGAAGCGTTCTGTGCCTGGCTGCCTGGGAGCCAAATCGGAGCCGGAAGTTTGATGGAATGCATTGAAGTCAATGAGAGACAGATGGACAAGAATAAACAGTATATTTTTAATGATTGCGACCTTTGTAAAAATAATTGTTTCAGGAAAATAAATACACACAGACACACGCACAAACACAGATTATGTGCTTTTATCGCTATAGATGTAACAAAACAAATGTTTCTACTCTATATTGATGTGTGGAAAGGTCCTTTTAGTAAGAGATTAGGTGCTGCACAGGTGATATTGCTACCCAAAGTACCCATATTGTAAGTGGCAAATAATGCCAAAGTACAGTACGACGGGAGACATCAATAACGACCCATTGTCCTATTATCACATCATTCAGGTCTTATTGTACCTCCGTCTCAATGTACGTCTTTGTGTGCTTTCCACAGCGATGGTGGCGCAGCTGCCTCTTCAAGCAGTCTCGGGAGTCGTCACTGGATCACTCCGCCTCCTTCCAGGAGGGGGCAGCGGTGTGCCTGCAGGCGGCCTGGAGGGGCTACCGCGAGCGCCGGAGGTTTCTGCAGTGCAGAGACTCCGTCGTGGTGCTCCAGAGGAGCTGGAGACACTACCGCCGCCGCCGCTGGACGCTCGCGGCCGTCACGGTCCAGACGGCCTGGCGGGGGTACCGAGACAGGAGCCGCTACTGTAGCGTCCACAGGGCAGTGACGGGACTGCAGGCCCTGGGCTTAGGGTACCTGGCGCGTCGCAGGTGAGTTGATGAGAGAGTGCAATAAAATGCAATATGTACTGTATGTCTGTTTACTGTATGTCCAAAGCATGTTTTGGTCATTTTGCTGCTGTCTCGAACGTACCATGTTGTCTAGTTTGTGAGCCTCTGTGTCATTTTTGAGTTTAGCGTTGGCTATTGAAAAATGGCAGATCCACAAGCTCACAGCATGTCACAGCACAAGCTTGTACATCTGCTATTTTTGAATAATAATTTTGAATTACAAATTGTTTGTCTTAATGGGTTAAATATTATCTATGTGGATTGTTGGAAATAGTACCTTTCCAACAGTTGGTGGTGACTAATGAAACAGCATTTTTTATGTATATCCACTGATGGTTGATGATGATCTTTCAGGTTCATGGAACTGAAGGTGCAGCGATTACATGACAGACAGCTACTGAATGAGCAGAAGAGACTAGAAGCAGAAGTAGAGGAGGTAGAGGATTCTCAAGCCACGGTGGACCTCGCCGTTTCCGGAGACGACATCCAGAACGTCTCTGTGGAACACCCGGCCTCCAAGCCAGAGTCGACAGACATGTTCGAGGCCGACAAGGAAGAGGACTCCGAGGCTCCAAACAGGAACGTCGACGAGACGAGCCACAGGACGACGCGGTCCAAGCGCGAGAGCAGGCGGATGAGAGAACTGGAGCAGGCCCAGTTCAGCTTGGAGCTGCTCAAGGTAAGGAACACAGACAGGGGAGGAAGTCCTCTCCCTGAAGACGCCTCCGCCCCAGACAGGACCGCCCCGTGTGAGTCGGAGGACCAACCCCACCACGACCAGCAACACTCACCCCAAGGGTCCCCGCTGAGCCACGGGAGCTTTGAACTTCTGAGTGTGAACGGAATGGAAACCGAGGCTTCTAGTTACCTCGGTGGCCAATCAACTGTCAGCCCTCTCGACCTCAGCTTGGAGTCGTCCCATCCTGAGATTGTACCGTTCGACGAGGGGCTTAGAGATTCAAACTTTCATGAAAAAGCAACGGTTGTGGAGCCGTGGCTCAAAGAAGACACTCCTCCACGTGCAACGTTTTATATCGCCGCTGACCAAAGCCCCGTCCCGGAGCCCAAAATTGAAAGCCCCAGCAGACCTTGCAAAGACAGGAGAGAGTCCACCCCTCGACGGCCGGTGGTGGTGGTGATCAGCATGCAGAAGGAAAGCCCTGCGGACGAAGGAGAGCTGCAGGCAGCCAAAGCCCAGGGAAGAGCCTCTCGTACAAGCGTAGCCTCGGCCGCTTCCCCCAAGACAGCTTCCCCCAAGGCCTCCATTGTGGGGTTGGAGGTGGCATTGGAGAACGGACAGCCTCCACAGACTGCCGCCCAGGCACTACAGACTGCCGCCCAGGCAAAGAGAGACTCGTCTGGGAAGGACAGGTCCTCTTTGCCTGCCAACGCTCACGTGGCTCCTCAGGAACAAGCGGGAGCGTGCTCATCGGAGGTGGACATCCAGATTGTCATGGAGCCCAGGGCTCCGGGTCCTGATGCTCTGCCCAGCCAGGAGGACAAGAGGCCGGCTAGGCCCGTCCAGGACGCGCCCAGCCCCAACCTCGACACCAAGCCACCAAAGGCCCAGAAGAAGAGCTCGGCCCAGAAGGTTATAGTAAACATGATGGAGAAGCCATCGAGCTCTGTGTTCATGATGGAGAAGCCATCGAGCTCTGTGTTTTCTCCGCCCAGACGAAAACTGCCCTTCTCTAAGTGAGTTCACCCCGTTCCACGGCACAATATTGAATGCCATTGTTGATTGAGGTGATATTATTTGTCAAAGGTTATTTGTCGTGGTTATTGATTACAAATTGTTCTTCGTTGGTTAGGTCTGATAAGGATCTGGTGAACCAGGAGAGGTCTCTGACCCTGTTCAGAGATGATGGTAAAAGTACAGCAGCATCCAGAAACCGAGAGGTACAGTATATTGCGCGCACACACACACACACACACACACACACACACACACACACACACACACACACACACACACACGCACACACAATCTCTAACCTTGATGATAACCTCCCCATGTGGTTGGTTGCCTGGCAGCAGCAGTTGCTGGGTCGTCCAGGTCCTAAAAAAAAGAAACCGCGCATGTCCAGGACGCGCTCCGACTTCCTGACGCGCTGCAACTCTGAGGGCGCCACCCAGTCCGACGACGATGACGACGTGTTCTACACCCCCGTCGTCCCCTCCTCATCCCGCACGCTGCCCCTTCCCCTCTCCCCCCCGACACATGTTTCCTCTGACGGAGGTGACTTCCACAGTGACTCTGAGATGGTAAATAAAGCGACACAATGCCTCGTGGACTGCTGAAAAGTAGGGCTGCACGATGAGTCACACAGAAAATGACAGTCGTTGAGGACAGGGTCAATGTTGTGGACAACGGGCACAAAGACGCACACAGCTGCTTTTTTTACAAATAACTACCCAGGCACGTCAGAAGGACTTTCAGCTTGTAGTCTGTGTGGGGAAATCAATACAGAGAAAACATGAACAGCTTCACTTCACGCAGGAGGAGGTACAAATAAATAAACACTTATTTAATGCCAGTTTGAGCTCAGGAAGCAATCACGAAACACAATCACACAAATCACAAACGGCTACAGCTGTTTTCTTAGAAGAATAGCGGAAACGGAACAGAAACAGAATTGACTTAATCTGACTTCCAAAATCTCAAGAGTGCAATTATTACTACTTTTCCCTGTCCCGGAACTACAGATTTTATTTAGCTCTGTAGCTAATTCTGAGACAATTGTTTTATATGAGGAAAGTACGGTGTCAAATTTTATTTAAACCTTTTCTGCACAGTCAGAAAGAACGTATAGAGTAAAAGCTACACGTAAGAAGCAGCTCACAGTACATAATTACAGGTAGAATATTTGTTTGTGTGTGCGTGTCATGCAGCCCTACTCTGTCAGTCCCTGGTAACCCCTCCGGCTGACCGACCGATAATCTTCAACACCTTCCTATACTGACAAGACCCTCCACGCTCCTCTCTGGCTGTTTTCTTGGGGGCCAGAAGAAACTTTTAACACTGCTGCTGCTAACCCCGCCGCTGTGCTGTAGGGTAGATGTGAGAACCGTTTCTCTGACTGTATAACGGCCAGTCTTCTCACCATCGTGTTCTGAAGGTGGAAAACAACCATGCTGTAACCTTTCACACAAAGAGGTCCTGCTGACTCAGCCGATGTCACCCCACACACACACACGCACACGCGCGCACACACACACACACACACACACACACACACACACACACACACACACACACACACACACACACACACACACACACACACACACACACACACACACACACACACAGAGAAGAACCATGGGTTCAAGTGCTGGATCATGACCCATGCTGCGTGACATCCTTTGTCTGTCGTTCCACAGTGCTGTTATACTCATCAGCAGAGAAATATCACTCAAAGAACCACTTGTCTTGGCTGCGCTAGACGGCCGCGTTGCATTCAAACGACCTGTGATCTCATGGGTTAGATTAGAAGGTGAAACCGCTGGTCACTCTGTATTCCAGGCTGCCCTCCACGCTGGTCTCTCTCATCAAGACAAGAGATGACTGATTCGTAGGCGGTTTGACATTTGATTCAAATGTCAAGCACAAATGTCAGACAACATCTTTCTAAAGATGTCTCAGTCTGGACACTCAGAACAATGAAGGCTGATTTATAATTGCTATAAGACCGTATTGTTTGCCGGAAATAGCCACGCTCACAACTTGACGCAGGTTGTAGATCAGCTATTTTCAGTGAGCGACATCAACATTGTATTTGCCCTCACCAACAGTCTGATTTTGTGGACAGAAACCTCTACATTGACAATAATACAATTATCAGTGTACAGTATTTTATTGCTCAAGGACACCTTGTCTGTTGTGGGACTTGAACCTGTAATATTGTAGCTATACAGTACGGGACCGTCTCTCTCTAACCAATGCATACACCTGTTGGCCCGAGGTGGAATCCTACTCCTAAGAGCACCAACGCTCAGGTTTACTTCCACCTTGGATGCCAGCCGTTCCACATGCATGCAGGAGCTAAACTTGTTGCCATAGTAACTCTTCTCCTCTGGTCTAACTCCCTTCCTCTCGTAACAGGGTCTTCCCAGCATGCACTCTGTCTCAGCCCGTCTCATATCAATTTTATCGATAACTAATATGAGTTAGAGTTGTTCCGATACCGAAACCAGTGTTGCCTAAACCAGTATGCCAGTCTATGAAACCAGTGTTGCCTAAACCAGTATGCCAGTCTATGAAACCAGTGTTGCCCAAACCAGTATGCCAGTCTATGCCAATCCCAAACCACGTCATTTATCATATAACGATATGTAATTTACAGTCATCAATTACTTTTTTCTTTATTTTTTTTATTCCTAGATCACATTTCAAGGACCCCCGTAACTCTGAGAGTGCATGTTCAAATGGATTGGTTCCGTTTGTACACTCTCAGAGTTACAGACCTGTAGATGACAGAGAGAGAGAGAGAGAGAGAGAGAGAGTAGGGTCAATTTGGAACCCCCTCAAGGAACGCTGAGCTCCGGGACCCCACTTTGAGAACCACTGTCCTGTAGAGTGTTTTTAAATGTCACACTGGTATTGGATGGATACACTGTAACGACTGATACGCAAGTTATGGACATCTGAATCGGTATTGGGAAGGAATAAATGGTATCGGTACATCTCTAATATGGGTACTACTATTAATATTTCTACCGTCTTCACAGTTGACAGCCTTGTTCTGTCAAACCTACAGTGCCCCCTAGCGGCAAAGAATGCGACAAAAAATGTCAATATTGTTATTGTCAATATTGTTAATATCTCAACAATATAGCTATGTACATGGACAGATCCTGGGTTAAAGAACAAGAAGTGCCATGTACATCTGTATTAACTTTATCTGTATTAACTATTATTAACTATTAAAGTTAGTCTACATATTGTTGCTGTCATGCCAAAACCTGTAATACATCTTGTAAATAGCAGCGCTCTAAGCTCACCGTGTTCTTGCAGATCAACTATTTTCACTATTTTAAAATGTTTTGGACATGCAAGGTTTCCACCCGACAGCAACGATATGTTAGTATTAATCATTGTACGGGAATCACAGTGTACACCTGTTGGTATTAGCCACCATAGCTCAGAAAGAACCATGTGGTTAGTGTTAAGTGTTGGAATGGCAGGGGCTCAGGAGGTAGAGCGGCCGTCTTGGAACGTCTTGGAGTGCCCATGTTCGATTCCCGGCTGCTCCTCCTGGCTGAGTGTCAAAGTGTCCTTGAGCAAGACAACAAACCCCTAATTACTCCCGAGGAGCAGGTTGCCGTCTTGCATGGTTTATTCAGCCATCAGTGTGTGAATGTGTGCGTGAATCGGTGAATGAGAAGTAAAATGTAAAGCGCTTTTCAGAAAAGCGCTTTATATAAATGCAGTCCATTTGTTCACCACCATCTCTCTGCTCTGTCCAGTCGTCGTCTCACAAAGAGCAGAAGAAGCTCCATAAGACCATGTCTTCGGGGGACCTCGGCAAGGTGGAGGCTCTCAGAAAGAGCTCCACCACCCAGGATGGAAGGTAGGCCGCCGCCCTCCTCCTCCAGCCTCGCTTTTTACGACCACACAAATAGGAGGTTTTCCTGCTTTGGCCCGATTGCTTGAGTCTGGACCTAAAAGATAGTTTCTTTGCTTGTTTTTACACATACGAGTCCTTATGAACCATGGTTCAGAACACTTATCTATGTCAAAATGTTTTGTTTTGCATGATGAGTCTGACAGCATAATGTGACACTGTAAACTGTTTGACATGGAGATGATGGAGCATTTTAGCATGTTGTTTAGATGAATGCCAAGTTATAGCTTCCTTTTCTAGGCGTATTTTTGTCCTATAGTCCCTTTGAGGCCCTACAGTTCTTTTTATGTGATTATTTACTTTTATTGACTTGAATTCAATAAACACTATCTTTAGATAAGAACGTCTGCTATATGTCTAAATTGTAAATTGGTGCAGATACTACTTTTGTGGTTCACAATGAGTTTTTTGAAGCTGATGCAGATAGTTTAAGCCACTCTGTCAGTCAGTAGAAAGCACACTTTCAAGCACAAACCGAGAGTTAGTCACAAACAAATAGAAGTTTTGCTTATATAGTAGTTATATAACCATGTAATGTGATAGTATTTTATGTAGTCATCAGAAACACATCACAACATATAAAATCATACCTGATCGTTTTACATGTGGATAATATGACGCTGGACATACTTCTGTCACTTTTAATATTAGCCCCGTTATAGTTGCGCGCCAGGACTCTGACCACGATAACTGTGAAACGACCTGATGTTCGTAGAGATGGTCAGGGAGGCAGGTCTGCACACTCAAGACTGCACAGACCCCAAGAAGCATGAGTGTATGCAACACATCCTGCCATCAGCTCTGTCTGGCAGCTGTGTGCGTTGTCAGAACGAGGATGTTCTGGGAGAGATGTGATGCGTGTGCATGTGTTTCAGCAGCAGGGTGAAAGGGAAGATGCGTTTCTGGAGCAAGAGCAAACACGCAGACAAGAAGGTGTCCAGAGAAAAGCAGGCCAGCACACATGGTAAGATCACATAACAGGGCCTTGCCCCTCTTTAACCCATTTATACCTGAGGCAGATGTTTTCTGAAAAATTTATTCAAAAAAGAAGAAAAAAAAGAAAGAAAAAATATATATGATTTTACTAAATACTGTACATAGGAACAATGTACAGTATGTACCTAAATGGGTTAGCTATCCATCGAGATAAAACAAGAACTGCTCCTTCCAGAAAGATGCTACCTCTCCTCACACTTCTCTGTCCTCCTCTCTACTCCTTCCAGACGTACTGTATATAACAGCAGTTCTCTGTCCTCCTCTCTTCTCCTTCCAGACACTACCTCTCCCCCTACAGTTCTCTGTCCTCCTCTCTACTCCTTCCAGACGCTACCTCTCCTCCTCACAGTTCTCTGTCCTCCTCTCTTCTCCTTCCAGACAGCACCTCTCCCCCTACAGTTCTCTGTCCTCCTCTCTTCTCCTTCCAGACGCTACCTCTCCTCCTCACAGTTCTCTGTCCTCCTCTCTTCTCCTTCCAGACACTACCTCTCCCCCTACAGTTCTCTGTCCTCCTCTCTTCTCCTTCCAGACACTACCTCTCCCCTACAGTTCTCTGTCCTCCTCTCTTCTCCTTCCAGACACTACCTCTCCCCCTACTGTTCTCTGTCCTCCTCTCTTCTCCTTCCAGACACTACCTCTCCCCTACAGTTCTCTGTCCTCCTCTCTACTCCTTCCAGACACTACCTCTCCCCCTACAGTTCTCTGTCCTCCTCTCTACTCCTTCCAGACAGCACCTCTCCCCCTACAGTTCTCTGTCCTCCTCTCTACTCCTTCCAGACACTACCTCTCCCCCTACAGTTCTCTGTCCTCCTCTCTATTCCTTCCAGACACTACCTCTCCCCTACAGTTCTCTGTCCTCCTCTCTACTCCTTCCACACAATACCTCTCCCCCTACACTTCTCTGTCCTCCTCTCTACTCCTTCCACACAATACCTCTCCCCCTACACTTCTCTGTCCTCCTCTCTACTCCTTCCACACAATACCTCTCCCCCTACACTTCTCTGTCCTCCTCTCTACTCCTTCCACACAATACCTCTCCCCCTACACTTCTCTGTCCTCCTCTCTACTCCTTCCAGACGTATATAACAGCAGTTCTCTGTCCTCCTCTCTATTCCTTCCAGACACTACCTCTCCCCCTACAGTTCTCTGTCCTCCTCTCTTCTCCTTCCAGACACTACCTCTCCCCCTACTGTTCTCTGTCCTCCTCTCTTCTCCTTCCAGACACTACCTCTCCCCCTACAGTTCTCTGTCCTCCTCTCTTCTCCTTCCAGACACTACCTCTCCCCCTACAGTTCTCTGTCCTCCTCTCTTCTCCTTCCAGACACTACCTCTCCCCCTACAGTTCTCTGTCCTCCTCTCTACTCCTTCCAGACAGCACCTCTCCCCCTACAGTTCTCTGTCTTCCTCTCTACTCCTTCCAGACAGCACCTCTCCCCCTACAGTTCTCTGTCTTCCTCTCTACTCCTTCCAGACACTACCTCTCCCCCTACAGTTCTCTGTCCTCCTCTCTACTCCTTCCAGACACTACCTCTCCCCCTACAGTTCTCTGTCCTCCTCTCTACTCCTTCCAGACACTACCTCTCCTCTACAGTTCTCTGTCCTCCTCTCTACTCCTTCCAGACAGCACCTCTCCCCCTACAGTTCTCTGTCCTCCTCTCTACTCCTTCCAGACACTACCTCTCCCCTACAGTTCTCTGTCTTCCTCTCTACTTCTTCCAGACAGCACCTCTCCCCCTACAGTTCTCTGTCCTCCTCTCTTCTCCTTCCAGACAGCACCTCTCCTCCTCACAGTTCTCTGTCCTCCTCTCTATTCATTCCAGACGTATATAATACCAGTTCTCTGTCCTCCTCTCTACTCATTCCAGACGTATATAATACCAGTTCTCTGTCGTCCTCTCTACTCCTTCCAGACGGTACGTCTCCACCTCACAGTCCAGAGCCGTGTGCAGCTCCTCAGGGTACCGGGGCTCCCAGGGAATGGAAGGAGAACAGGCAGCCAGCGTCTCCTCCGCGGAGGAGACGGAGGAGTGTGAAGATCAGCACCGGGTCGTTGGAGAACGCTCACTGGCACAACGACAGCCTGGAGATCCTGACGTCAGCACATGACTATCGCTGCATGAACGACTTCTTGTTGAAGAAGGTTAGACCACACACACACACACACCCCTATGATGAAAATTGTTAATTGACTACCTTTCTTTCACTGACGGAAACAAAATAAAAACGATAACCTATAAACTACTAGACCTATTGACCCGGTGATGTAGTGGAGGTGTTGTGGGTTGATTATTTTGTGAATAGGATGATGGGGGGAGGGAGGGTTGGGAAGGGATGGGAGGGAGGGAGAAGGGGGGGTGGGGGGTTGTATTGAGTTCAGTTATGTTATCTAAAAATCGTTTTGTGACGCGTTGTGAGCTTGTAGATCGGCTAATTTCGGCACGCAGCTAAATATAAATCAGGCATTACGACGCCCATCAAGTTTTTCAGATCTACAAGCTCACAATGAGTCACATCGTGACACATTGTGAGCTTGTAGATCTGCTATTTTCAAATGGTCAAAATGTATATATGGCTGAAGTGGTTAATGTATGTTTTGTAATAATAATCTAAATCTACAAAGTAACCTGTAACTAAAGTTTGCAAATAATTGTTGTGGAGTACAATATTTGCCTCTGAGATGTAGTGGAGTAGAAGTAAAAGTACTGGAAATTGGAAATACTCCAGTAAAGTAAAAAATACCTCAATATTGTACAAGTACTTTACACCACTGTGTTAGACATGTGTCCACTAAATCAAGTGGTATGATGTCCAAAATGTTGACCTGTGTCTGTCTCCTGTTTCATATGTCTGCCCACTGTCTCTGTCCAATTAAGCTGTCACTAAATCACAGCTGCGTTGTGTTTGTCCAGATCGGGGACCTGGAGTGTGAGGACAGTAAGAAGGACACCATGGTGGATGTTGTCTTTAAGAAAGCTTTGAGAGAATTCAGGATCAACATCTTCAATTCTTACTCCACTGCTCTGGCTGTATGTACACACACACACACACACGCACGCACGCACACACACACACACACACACACACACACACACGCACGCACGCGCTCACACACACCCACACACACACACACACACACACACACACACACATAATGTGCACACATGGGATGGAGCCCGTTCATTTTGATTGATAATCGAGCCAGATTCTTATCGAGCCCACGATCGAGCATGTTCTATTATTTTTGGAAAGACAGGAGACGACAATGAAAGAAGGGCCGATGAATGTGTGTACCGTCACTTTAAAAGCGTAATTTTGTTTCCCCGAGCAGCGCTAGTTGGCAGCCATGAATACACTTTTAGAACAACATGTTTGTGCCAGCATGGGTGATTAGATTTATTTCTTGATCACATCTGTGATCTGTCTTGATTGTTTAAACATGACGTCATGGGCCGCTATGCTCAATTACAGGCTTGATAAGCCCAAAGCTTATTGATAACGGGTACTCAATATTCTTGTTATCTTGGTTTTTCGAGCTCCATCCCTAGTGCACACACACATGCACACGCAACCAACGCTTTCCTCTAGAGACATTCATGAATAGTTTGTTTTAAAGTGCTTGGGAGGGGCTGGGTTTCTTGTAGCTAGAAAAAGAAAGAAAGAAAGTCTCCAATAATTAAATAAATAAATGCTCCAGTAACCATCTGAGAATACACTAACACAACATCATCTCAAAACGTCACATGCTGGTGTATTTATAAATGTTTATGGGAGCATTTTCTAGTAGGTACTAGTAGGTAGACGTTACTTGATTTTTACTTGTGTTTTCCCCCCCAAAAAAGAAGAGAGACTCAATATAAGTCTCTCCCGCTTAGTCTCCCATTGACTGATAATTATCAGACATCAAATTATTCACTCAGGAATGCGACAAAAACTCCATGAATTCAAGGCTTCATGGGCTGTGCAATTGATAGAAAATTTGTAATTTTTTGGGTGAACTACTATTTAAACAAGTTTTGTTCCTTGCAGCAGAACAATGACTTACTGTAAATGTTCCTCTCCTCTCCTCTCCTCTCCTCTCCTCTCCTCTCCTCTCCTCTCCTCTCCTCTCCTCTCCTCTCCTCTCCTCTCCTCTCCTCTCCTCTCCTCTCCTCTCCTCTCCTCTCCTCTCCTCTCCTCTCCTCTCCTCTCCTCTCCTCTCCTCTCCTCTCCTCTCCTCTCCTCTCCTCTCCTCTCCTCTCCTCTCCTGCCCCAGATGGATGATGGTAGGAGTATTCGTTATAAGGACCTGTATGCGCTGTTTGAACACATCCTGGAGAAGAGTATGCGTGTGGAGGAGAGAGACTGGAGTGAGTCTCCCGTCAGAGTCTGGGTCAACACGTTCAAGGTGTTTCTGGATGAGTTCATGACTGAGTACAAGCCCACGGAGGGAACCCTGGGCAGGGTGAGTTAGCCCTATATATTTTGTCATACGACAAATAGCAAAGATATCAGAAATATTTTATATAAATAAAAAAATGTTTCACTGTAATATAGTATAAACATACAGGTAAGCACTGGCAAAACTTAATATAGTTACCCTAAATATATAGAGCACAATGTGATAGATATAGAGCAATGAAAAAAGGCTGTCATGAGTATAAAGGTTATAAACCCTTATTAAATCAAGGTCTCAACGCATTACCTCTTAGAACAAACCTTTGAAGAAGTACAGTACCATCTGAACCGAAGTGGTGCACCTGCACTATACTATAATCTCTGGCTGCTGATGTGCATGTCTGCTGTGGTGACAGTCTACGCAATGTATAACTTATCAAGTTATACGCCTCACAGCTAGAAGGTCCTGGGTTCGATTCCCGCTCGGGGCGCTGTGGGTGCTGGCGGCGTGTTTCCTCCTCCGCGTCATCAGTGCCCATACCCGAAGGCGGGGTTGGCGAAAGGGCCTTTCTGTGTGGAGTTTGCATGTTCTCCCCGTATCCCCTAGGGTAGGTACCCTCACAAAAACATGCAGTAATCCTGGTCTCTAAACTGCCTCCCCCTGGCCAGCCGGGGCGCCTGATGGAGGGGATAGGAACTGGTTGGAATAACGTGTTCCTTCCACGCGCTACGTCCAACCAGGGAAACTCCCCCCTGTCAGGTGTAAAGGAGCAACTTGGACACTCAAGCATGAAGGAAGCATGAGTTCTCCCCAGGTTGGCGGAGGGCGTGTAGAGCCCAGGATCACATGATTAGATGATTGACACAGGGGTGAAAAATGGGTTACAAAATCGTGGGATAAAAAAATATATTTAAAAAATAAGTTATAAGCCTTCTGGCATTTCGCAGTACTTCACTATAATAATATTTAAAAAATATTAAAATATTAAATAAATCAGATACAATGAGTTTTAAGTCACTTATTTGCTCATTGCATTTGATATTTCAAATGTGCAATTTCAAATGTGCAAATAAATAAAGAGACAAATCCTCGTTTCCTGTATTTATGAACTGTGAAATGCAGGAATCCTGTTTAAAATAATGTAATTTTCTGTTTTTATGACCTTTCAGGTGCCTAAACCTGAACGTAAGAAGGGGAGGAAGAAGGAAACAGACATAGTAAGTTTTGATTGATTGATTGGTTGATCGATGTGAATACTTTATTAGTCCGAAATGTAAACAGCACAAGGTCGGATATTTAGCCTAAAAGGATAACACAAAATAGAACTGGGGACTTGTTTCCATTGTGGTCCTTTTCTCTCTCTCCTTTTATTGCATTCTCTCTCACCAAAGTGCTAATTATGACGCCATCACTAAGTTCGTCACGCTGACGAAACATGTTGTATTCTAATCCGAGGCATATGGAGGAAATAATTTGTTAATGTTTGCCATCACTACGTTTCAAATAAAAGCCTGGGAGGATATCCTGTAGGCTCCTAAATGAGTTCATATGCAACTGCTCAAATCCCCTGCCTGTCTTTTGACTTGTTGTTGTAACTTGTTGTAAAGTAATCTCTAAAACAGGTTGTTTTTGTTCAAATAATGTGTGAATATATATACATTGTATCTGTGTGTCCATCTACTCACCCGTGTTCCTCTGTAGGTTGATGAACACGACGGGCACATCTTCAAGTCCACCCAGTACAGCATCCCTACATACTGTGAATACTGTTCCTCTCTCATCTGGATGATGGACCGGGCCTGTGTGTGCAAATGTAAGGGGACGCACGCGCAACATCACGCATGCATGCACGCATCGCTCAAAGCCACACGCACACACTTGCACTCGTTCACCCTTATCTGGAGAGTGTTTCTTGTCACATGAGTATAATGCCAATTTATATAGGATCTCTCTCCACGTAACTCTCTTTCTCTCTCTCTCGGACACATATCTTTATATCTTATTGTTTTTCTCGCGTTGTCATTCTCATACCACACTCTCACAAGCACGCATGTGCGTGCGCGTACACACGCACGCACACACTCACGAGTCTCTTAAGTGTTAAACTGTAGTAATCGGATTACAATCTCTCAGCCCTGTCATAGAATCTGATCACGATGTTCTAGATCTGGTTATGGTCCCCACCCTGGGCCATGCATCCTCCTCTCTGTGCGTGGATGAAGCTCTCACGGCAACCGCGTGGTTGACTAAATGAATAACGATGCTGTGTAGTGCGTCATCTTCATCTCTCGCCACAGAGAGGAAAGCTGCAGCGTTCAGAGAACTACCTTCAGTATTTTGGGGCGATTGTAGTTGCTGCTCTTGTACTTTGTTCTATATCTTGGGGTTGCAGGGACATACTGTAGAGGTTAATGTGGATGTTGGTTTTGTCTTCTTCTTGTGTAGTGTGTCGCTACGCCTGCCACAGGAAGTGCTGTTCCAAGATGACCACCAAATGTAGCAAGAAGGTAGGTGGCTATTTTTGAAAAATCTTGAAAATTGGTGCAAGTCTTTGAATGTAAATACATTTTTAATTCAAATCTTTGCTTCTGGGGGTCCCTGGAACCACATTTCTTTAGATGGGGTTCCACGACCAAATACGTATAATTTGGGGGTACTTATTTACTTAATCCTCTTCGGTCCCAGTGGTGGAACATAAGGCTGTGACTATCTGCTTCCATCTGGTCCTATCCTGTGCAGCATGTTGTGCCCCATGTCAGATTTGCCATTTTCAATTTTGAGGTCACAGTTCTCCGCCAGGTTATTTTTGGCCTCCCTTGTTTCCTCTTTCCAGTTAGGGGTCCGTCTTAAGGCTACTTTAGCAATAAAGCAGTTGTCGTAGTTTCTGTAACAAGGGATTGATTTACGGGGTGAGGTTGTTAGCCCCACCACGCCCAACCCCCAACCTAGAGGGCCAGGTGCTGCTTTTCGTCCGGCCTCTACTCTAGAAACCTGCCCGGCATTGATTGAACCTGCTGAGGGTACTATGAACCCCCTCCGGTATAGCCTTCTGAGTCACGGAGGCTCGCAAGCCTCCCCACCACGGAAAGGTAGCAGCACACCATAGGCGGCGGGTGCATAAGGCTAGGGAAGGCTTAGCCTTCCCAAAAATTATGCTGGGTATTTTTTTTATATATATAATATATGTGCGCAGCATTATAGAAGGTGTCAGAACTCAGCAGCGCCAGTGCCCGCACGGTTCACAGTTCACACCACTGCAGCAACACTGGCACGTTCAGTGGAGTGACTGCTGTCTCTGTGCCGTCTGTGGAGAGCCATGAGCCGCGACTCCCGGAGGGGCAGCAACACGCCAACACCGCCGGGTAATCTACACTGTCACTGACTGACTGACTCGAGACTTGAGAAAAAGACGTCCAAAAGTCGTTGTCTGTGTATAGGCTAATTCATTGGTAAAAGTATGCTAAATAACTCATTTTTAGACCATCTGGGAAATAAATAAATAAATAAATCCGCGGCGGCGGCCTCGCTCCGCTCGGCCGCGAGAATCCCCCCCCAACGCAATTCTATAGCCTACCCAAAGGTAAAACGCACCCGCCGCCTATGCAGCACACGGAGAGAATTTGGGGGTCCTTGACATGAAAATATTTTGAACACCACTGATACGTTTTTCAGAAACTCAGGCTTTTGTGAACACCCCGGACAGTTTTTAAGTTGCTTAATTCAGTATGTTCCTATACAAACCCATTGTATCTTCAAACTCGTTTTAACCATGTTGGATTCATCGAAAACACCCGTTCTTCGTTCTGTTGACTCATATTGCCCTTCTAATACATGAGTATTTTTTTCATTTACTTTTCAATTTATTTTTAATGATTATTTTGGGGAAAAAGAATAAAGAAAATATATGAACAAAGTAATAAAACGATCCCCTCACGTATTAGGAGGGCAGTATGAGTCACCAGATATAAGGGCGGGTGTTTTCGTGGAATCTATGGTTAAAATGGAGTTTAAAGTTACATAGGAAGTCTGATAAAATTCAAGCTATATTCAGTGATTTGCCGCAACTACAAATATTTACAAGCAAGTTTACAGAAAAACAAGCAGAAAAGTGGCTTATAATAAGCAGACCTGGCAACGCTGCTCTCAGTGTAAATGGAGGATAAATGTGATGCAGTCCTGTCCTGCTGCCTTGTGTTCCAGTACGATCCTGAGCTGTCCTCCAGGCAGTTTGGAGTGGAGCTGTCCCGTCTGACCAGCGAGGAGCGGACGGTGCCCCACCTAGTGGAGAAACTCATCAACTACATAGAGATGCACGGCCTGTACTCGGAGGGCATCTACAGGAAGTCTGGCTCGACCAATAAGAGCAAAGAACTCCGGCAGGGTCTGGACACAGGTGGGGATTGACTGGTGGTCCGGTCCAATTACAAATAATAATGAGGGGAGGATAATGACATATTTCATTAAATGTCTGTCTTTCTTTCTTTCTTTCTTTTTTTCTTTCGTTCTTTCTTTCGTTCTTTCTTTCTTTTTTTTCTTTTTTTTTTTTACAAATTATTCATTATTTATTTATTATTTTTCAGATGTGATTTCTCTCTGTTGATAAGAACAATTCAATTTAATTCGTCTTCACAGTCTGTTCAAACACCCACATCAAAAACAACACAGAGCACATAACACCAAGACAATACAAAAAAAACATGAGGTCCCCACAGTGTACCTGTAGAGTGTAGAACCATCCTATCGACGCAGCAGTTTGTTTAATGCTGCGGTGGCTGAGGGAGCAAAACTCCTACTAATCAAATACAGCAAAGATATTTGCAACAATGTAGAAACAAACAAATAAAGCATAAAACATACATTGTATGTTCTGATACATTGTATTTAGCTTTAATGTTTTTGTATGGAGTTGTGCTTCAAATGTACTGTAATTCTGCAAACTGTTAATAAATACTTCAATCAATCAATCAACTCCATGCAGATATGTTTTGAGCAGATGGAGCTCAGTGTAACACCCCTCTCTCTGTTTCCAGATGTGAACTGTGTGAGCCTGGATGACTACAACATTCATGTCATCGCCAGCGTGCTCAAACAGTGGCTCCGCGACCTTCCCAACCCTCTTATGACCTTTGAACTGTACAAGGAGTTCCTCAGGGCCATGGGTAAGATGATGCACTGCTCAGACCTGTCTCTCTAGCTGCTATAGTGATAGGTCTCCACTCTGGAGAAGGTTCAAAATTATGTGTGCTCTTAAGCCTAGGTCAGACCAACGATTAGCGTCATTTGATTGATTGACCTTTATTTCAGGGAAATCTGATCTCTTTTTCAATTGAAAATGATTTTACAGACATGATGGACAACAAGGTACACATACATATAATAAAAGACGGTAGGTAAGAAGGTTTCAATTCATTAAAACCAAATATTACGCCAAGTAAGTACTGTACATATGCCTTCTTCCAGGTCAGCTAAAACATATTTTTTAAATGGCAAAAAGAAACAAGGACGTCTAACTTCGTCAACCTTTCTTGGCATTTTGTTCCATACAACATGTGTTTGTGGTACAAACACATGTACTTCATCGTACGGCCGCGTACGGAAATAGCAGACCAACAAGTTCACAACAGGACGTACGACTGGGCAGCACTAGAATGTTGCACAGTAAAATGGCTGCGGTCAGAATTAGCCTTTATGTTCTAACCCTGTCTTGTGTGTGTGCGTGCGCGTGTGCGTGTGCAGGTCAGCCAGACAGGAGGGAGGTGCTTAGAGGTGTGTATTCTGTGATTGACCAGCTGAGTAGAACTCACCTCTACACACTGGAACGCCTCATCTTCCACCTGGTCAGGTCAGTACTGCACCACTGCTACTACTGCTTGTACATGGATGTACTACAGTATACTCATGCATCTGAATCTGTGATGATCAATAATAAGAGTCAGAAGAACTACAGTAACCACCATCCTCTGGTGTGTTGTGGTTTTGTAGGATCTGTCTTCAGGAGGACACCAACAGGATGTCGGCCAACGCTCTGGCCATCGTCTTCGCTCCCTGCATCCTGCGTTGCCCGGACACCACAGACCCCCTTCAGAGTGTCCAGGACATCAGCAAAACCACCGCGTACGACTCCACTGTTCTATTTGGTTCTTCTGTTCTACTCGTCTGTTTTTGTTGTGTTCTATATTCTATTAACTGTTGTAGTCTGTCTGGTCCTACTCTGCTTTGTGTTTTTCTATTATATTATATTCCATTATGTTCCCCTCAGTTCCATTCTATCTGTCAATCTGTTCTCTGTCCTCTGCAGGTGTGTGGAGCTGATTGTCAATGAGCAGATGAGTAAATACAGAGCTCGCCTCCGAGACATCAGCAGCCTGGAGTTCGCCGAGAGCAAAGCCAAGATTCGACTGACTCATATCAGAAAGTCTCTGGTAAGACCAACAGACCGCAGGATATGAGCAGAGATATTTGTATATAGCACAGTAGCACAACAAAGCAGTCCGCTTCTCAGGGACAGTTTGAAAGTGTTTTCTTCCATTTCCTGAATGTGTGTACATAATATGTATGTATTTATACCAATGGCCAACCCATTCCAGTGTATACTTCCTGTTTCACTCTGTATGCCAGACGTTGAAATGTCATGTCACATCCACCCTCTAGGGGGCTGTCATGGCCGACCACGGGTCATGATGGAAACATCCTCATCTCCTTCTCATACAGAGTTCACTGTAGATCGCAGAGATATAATAGATTCTGGAAAGATTCTGTCAAAAGTCAGTCAAATGACTCTGTTTTTCATTAAATAGCAACATCCACACACGAGTCAGAATCGAGGTAGTCCAACAGAGCTGGAACAGATCCCTAGCTAGCATAAAGGAGTAGTTCACCCAAAAAACAACTTATTTTCTATCAATTACACAGGCCTTGAATTCATGGAGATATTTTTGTTTTTGTCTAATTACTAAGCCAATAGTTTGATGACCGGGGGCGTCTCCTACTGACCGATGAACACATTATTGGCTCAGGAATGCAACAAAAACTAAAGAATCTCCATGAATTCAAGGTTACATGGGGTGTGTAATTGATAGTAAATAAGTCATTTTTAAGGTGAACTCTACTCACTCTAGCCATGTGTTTTATCCACAGCCCTCCTGTGTTCAAGATATATGAAGGTTTTCTATTCCAGTGGTTCTCAAAGTAGGGCATGCAGAGTTGCGGACTGCAAGTTCATAACATGAGCTTGTAGATCTGCTATTTTCAAAACATTTACCAACGTAATCCATGTCCGTCCGTGGCCAAAATACAATTTGGGGGTTCCTTGACCTGAAAGCGTTTGAGAACCACTGTTCTATCCCATGCCCCCCTAACCCTCTTCTATCCCACCCCTCCTTCCAGAAACCAGTACTAATTGCTGTTAGGTTTATGACTATGAGCAAAACCCGCACTGCCACCCCGGTATGTATGCCCCTCCCACTGCTCTGTGTTGCCCCGCCCACTACCACCACCACTATCACCATTGCCTGTCCTGTGTGTCTGTCAGCCCATTCGTCCATAGAGCTGTCCGTTAGCACGTCGCCGGCACTGCCCACACTTGATGTCTGTCACAGTTGTTCCCGTCACAGTCCCTGTCAGTCTGTAGACCGATGCTCTTCTAGCTGTCTGTCTGTAGCGGTTTTCACTTAAAATGTAGATATCAAAGTGTAATTGTATTGAATGAGTTTTGTCCTACTGTTCAATGTAATCACAGGGAAACACAGAATAACTCATATGGAACTCAAGTACTGGTAAAATATTGAGACCATTGATAATATTAGTCATTGAAACCTTTCAGTATTGTATCATTTTCCAGTAAAGTAGTTTGTGGCCAATGAATGGCACCGTCGGCTGCCTTGAGGAATGCTAACACTGCTAAGTGTAGACAGTTTGGAGGTATTAAAACAATAATAACATTTATGTTGTGACTATTGTGAATAGCACAGGGAAATAACAACACTTTTATGAAAAGTGGCAAAACCTTTTTTTTATATTGCGGCAGAGCCTCGTCCTCACTGTCAGAATGGAAGACTTTGCGTGTATGTTGTTTGAGTCTATGTCAGTTAGTATAATCGCTTATGCTCTGTTTGTGTGTCTTACAACTTTATTAACACGCAGCCTAACACAGCAAAGCTAAAGGTAACATACTGTAACTGTGTGGATGTTAGGTGTGTGTGTGTGTGTGTGTGTGTGTGTGTGTGTGTGTGTGTGTGTGTGTGTGTGTGTGTGTGTGTGTGTGTGTGTGTGTGTGTGTGTGTGTGTGTGTGTGTGTGTGTGTGTGTGTGTGTGTGTGTGTGTGGTGTGTGATGCGTGCGTGCGTGCGTGTTGATAGCCGCTCAGTGTCCTAGCCGTCTGTAGTCATCAAAGCGTTTGTGTCCCACAGCCGTACTTTTGGAAACCATGTATCTCTCTGACAAACTCCATCATTGTAGAACATCCTGTAGTGTTTACTGTCAGTGTTAGTTTTAACTAACTAGCTCACCCCCACACACACCTTTCTCTCTCTCTCTCTTTGTGGATGTATATTATGTGATGTCTGACCACCCTGTGTGTGTGTGTGTGTGTGTGTGTGTGTGTGTGTGTGTGTGTGTGTGTGTGTGTGTGTGTGTGTGTGTGTGTGTGTGTGTGTGTGTGTGTGTGTGTGTGTGTGTGTGTGTGTGTGTGTGTGTGTGTGTGTGTGTGTGTGTTTTCTGTGCGTGTGTTCATGCGCATACGTGGTATGTGTGTGTGTGTGTCTATCCACAGAGTACGGGACGTGTTCGTCAGAGTGGCAGCCACACACCCTCCCCTCCTCTGAGCCCCAAGGCGCTCCTCCCAGTGGCTGACACAGAAGGTGCAGGGGTTGGAGTCGGAGGAGAAGAGGGCGTGGCGGAGGTGGGGCTTAGTGATCAGCAGCAGCTGGTGATGCAGCAGGAAGAGAGAGTCCTCACTGAACAGATAGAGAGTCTGCAAAAAGAGAAGTATGATGTTATGCCTTTATCAAAAGATGTTACTCAATGTTTTTTCATAATGCTGAATACATTTGTCTATTTTTTAGACAATGACATGACTGAGTATTTAAAGCTGCACTATATAACCTTTCTCTATTATGCTGGTTTTTAACCTATTTTCCTCTGCAAGTGGTGATTTTTTACCATTACGCTAATAGTCTTCCTGCTTGCTCAGGGGATACATTTAATATCGACCATCAGGTAAAGATTGGTGTCAGATCCTGTGTCTACTGTCCGAGAACATGACCTTTAATGAATAGTTTATTTCGGTACTTACATTTTCATGTTAAAAGACAGTTGTGTTACATGATCGTGCAGGTTTAGCACCAAAAAGGTGTAGGCTGAAGCCAAAGCTTTACCCTTTGACACAATCTAAACATCACAATAGAGCAGGGAGACAAAATACAACCACCCCTATTTGTATACGTTATATAGTAACAGTACCATACAGATTGGACAAATTTTTATATTTATTTAAAAAAGTTACATAGCTTTAATGCAGCCTCACATAGCGACACTAATATCACTGTGTGGATATTAGTCTCGTCCCTCTCTCCTGCCCCATATTTGAATACCGGGCCCTGGTTGGTTATAGCCTGGTTCCAGAATAATCTGGTTGGCTGTCACCATTTCGGCCGTGAAGTCCTCCCACAATTGTTTGTTGTGTTTGTTTACATTTGTCTCCACACTTGTTATTTTCAGAGATATTGATGAGGCAATAATCATGTCTCTGTCGTTGTGTTGTGTATTTTGTGTTGTGTATTTCTAATGTTTGAAGGCAGCATTATCCATGTATCGGAATCGGTCAGAATCGTTATCGGCAGATATGACCCTGCAAATAATCGGAGATCGGATATCGGTCATAATTTCATAATCCTTGGTTAAAACGATATAGAACTTGCCTAAATATTAACATAGCCAATGTTGGCTACACATGGTTAATGGTTAAATGTGGCTGTCTGGTCCCATGGTGTATACAGGGAGGAGTTGACCTATGAGATGCTGGTCTTGGAGCCTCGGACTTCAGACGACGAGACGCCAGAGTCTGAAGCATCCTTTGGCACCGCTGACAGCTCTGAAAACCTCGCCATGGAAAGGGATGGAGCCACTCCTGACCTAGCTGGTCAGTGTGTGTGTTTGTCAAGTGTTAGAGTTTGTGTGTGTGTGTGTGTGTGTGTGTGTGTGTGTGTGTGTGTGTGTGTGTGTGTGTGTGTGTGTGTGTGTTGTTTGTCATGTGTTAGAATGCATGTGTAAGTGTCTTGTATTCACTGTGTGTGTGTGTGTGCGCGTGTGCGTGTGCGTGTGCGACTGTGTGTGCGTGTGCGACTGTGTGTGCGCGCACAGTGTTTGTCATATCATATGTTAGATTGCATGTGTAAGTGTCTTTTATTAATGGGTCAGTGTGTGTGTGTTCATGCTTCCATGTTTGCCATATGTTAGAATGCATGTGTAAGTGTATTTTATTCATGTGTTATTGTGTTAGAATGCATGTGTAAGTGTCTTTTATTCATGTCTTATTGTGTTAGAATGCATGTGTAAGGGTCTTGACTTTTATTCATGCTTCCTTCATTGTGGTTTTACCTGTGTGGTCTTTGTCTCCCCCTGAAGGATCATCGTTGAACTTCTTCCTCAGAAACAGTTGCACCAACTGTTCTTTACTAAAGCCTAATTCTAACTGATAAATCGGTCTTTGTTAAGACCAGAATTTCCAAAGGGGGTTTTAACCTAAACTTTCTCCAACACAGATAGGGGAGGGCCCAGCATGGAATGATCCTGATTAGCTCCAATAAAACTCCTCAGTTTCAGGTATTTAAGAAAATGTTTACGAGGGATATCATATTTAATGACAAGATCCTCAAACTAAAGCATATTCCCATTGTGACTTCCAAAAACATCCCTCAAGTAACCCACCCACTTATCAGTCCAAATTTAAAATGCCCATCAGCCCTTCCTGGCACACATTGGTTATTACCCCAAACTGGGCTTAAACAGGAGAGGTGGGAGAGTTCACCAAGATACTTATTGACCTTGTGCCTGACACCAATCATAGTTTTAACTATAGGATTATGTGTATTTCTTTTTAGGTTTGTATGAGTATCTCAATAAATATTAGAATGAAATGATAACAAGGAGCTTGACTCTATATCTGTCCATGCCGGAGAGTTCTCTTCTGTGAAGTAGAACGTTAGTGTTCTTAATTGAGCTGCCCAGAAATACCACAGCATGTTAGGACACTGTAACCGACCCCATACAAAGTACATGTTAGCAGCTTTATTACTAACTATAATACCACAGCATGTTAGGACACTGTAACCGTCCCCATACAAAGTACTGTTAGCAGCTTTATTATTAACTATAATACCACAGCACGTTAAGACACTAGCTGTAACCGTCCCCAATACAAAGGACATGTTAGGACAATGTAACCGTCCCCATACAGGGCTTGACATTAAGGCTTGTCCGCTTGTCCGGGACAAGTAATAAATCTTTCCGGACAAGTGCATTACAATTTTACTTGTCCGTTGGACAAGTGACTCTTGGTTTCACTTTTTCTGTGACACTCTGCGGAGGCAGTCTTTGATATAAATACTAGAAACCTTGATAAAAGAAAATAATCGAAGCAAAGCTGTCTTTGTGGTTTTAATACACAGAAATGTGCGCACACAAATGATGAAGGTTGCACGCGGTATAAATCTGTTGCAAGTAACACACAGAAAGAGAAACAACACAGAGTATTTATCAGCGTTTTAGGAACTCCCAAAGGGAGGGGCTGGTACAGACAAAGAGAGTTTGAACGTCAAAAAGAGGAACTGCTAGTTGCTAGTTTCTGGCACAGGCAGTGCGTGACCTTGAGGCCTCAGAGGTGCATGAGCTTCAGCAACTGATACAGCTAGGCACCGCTAGGCACCCATAAAGTCTTATACAAACATTACTTGACAACTGCAATTGTCCAGTGTTCACTCTTACATATAGACGGCATAAATGGAAGAGGGGTTACAGATTATAAGTTTCATAACACTAAAATGACTTTGCAGGCACACTGTCAGTATATTGAAAATTCCCTATCAAATATTGTTCATAGCCCTAATGTCTGCGATCTTGCATACATTAAATGTATTTCAAATACACAGCCATAGATCAGTCCTATCCACGCATGCTTAGCAGACTGACCACGTAGGGCATTTAAACTTGTAGCACTGCATGTGTACTCACCCAATAATTCATTCCTAAGACTTGGAGTCAGATATTGTCCTCTAGTTTCATAATCATTTGAAAGTTCTGTCAGAAAAGGTGTGTGTGTGAGATATTTTACTAAATACACATTTTCTGCCAGAACTTAAAATGAATATGTCTAGGTCATTTGGAATATATGATGAAATGTATGTAAGATCATTCCATTCCCACAACAATATTCAGAAGAACATGGCATATTTTGGACATAGTTCGAATGGTGATTAATCATGATTAATTCATTTTAATTCATTAATCTGATTAAAATGTGTAATGATTTGACCGCCCTAATTCAAACATTTATTCACCAAACTAACATACAGTTAGTTGATTTAAAATGTATTTGTGTGTGCTCGTGCTCCGGACAAGTGACTTTTGTGTCCGGACAAGTGAATGGGAAATGTACTTGTCCGAAGTGCCTCAAAAACTTAATGTCAAGCCCTGCCATACAAAGGACACGTGGGACATTGTAACCGTCCCCATACAAAGGACTGTTAGGATACTGTAACCGTCCCCATACAAAGGAATGTTAGGATACTGTAACCGTCCCCATACAAAGGACACGTTAGGACACTGTAACCATCCCCATTAACAGCTTTATTATTAACTATTAGTGTAGGTCGGACTTAAAATGGCAAGTTAAAGGGATAGTCCACGCCCAAAATGACTTTTATTCTATCCATTACTCACTCCATGGAGCCTTGAATTCATTCATGTTTTTTTCGCATTCCTAAGCTAATAATTTGATGAAAAACAAATCTCCACGAATTCAAGTCTTCATGGGGCATGTATTTGATATAAAATAATTATTTTTTTGGTCAACCGACCCCAGTTGTGTTTTTCACATATGTTGCTGATGTAGTAGTGTTGGTATGAGAGCTAAACGTTTGTGTCTGTGTCTCAGCAGCAGAGCGAGGAGGAGGAGGAGCATATCGATGCAGGAAGTCCAGCAACCAGAGCCGCCGTGCTCTCTGCCGACAGAACGACTCCCAGGACTCTGCTGACTCCTCCGCCTCTCTCTCCTCCTCTCTGTCTTGCTCCTATCACCCCGCCTCGCCCTCCCTCCCTCACCCTCGGTTTCGCTCTGCGTCCTCCGGACCCCTGCTCGCCTCCTCGTCCTGTGTGTTGGGGGGAACGGAAGGGCCACTCGCCCAGGGGAGTCAGGGGGTCGGGGTCAAAGGGCGGCAGCGGCTCCGGCTGAGCCGCAGCTCGCCGCGCGATCCCACCAACGGCCACCGGAGGGAGCCCGAGTTTGGCTCGGCGCCACAGCCGATGGTTCTCTACGGAAACAAAGAGTTCATGGTGTGAAGATGGTGTGGGTGCCTGCCTGCATGCGTGTGTGCGTGAGAGACACAAACACGCACGCGCACACACAGAGAACAGGGTTGCCGTCAAAGGGAGGCAGGGGGTGAAAAGCGAGAGGGCGAGAAAAGAACGAGAAGCCGTGAGGAATAGAGGAGCCTGAAGAGCTTACAGTAGATAAAGGTAAACTGACATATGAAGTGTGAATACTGTGAGGCGACCATCTTGTTAGACGTTGAACTGGCTTCTTGACGTCTGCATCGCCATCGAGGAAAATATGTAGTCACATCTGTAATTAAAGTGTTCTATATGATGACAGCTTTACATAGCGAACAGGATAAGGAAAGCAACCATCAAACAGAATAGTCCCATGGCTTCAGACAGGACAAATCCCAGGATGGCATATGAGAAAAGCTGCTGCTTCAGAGATTGACTTAATGAGTGACATGCTGGAACGGAGACAATTGCTGCCTCGTTGCCTGGCATGGTGTGTGTGGGGGGTCAAGTCTAAAGGTTGATTCATACTTGGTTGCATGCCGGTGTGACGTGTCATGATGCAACTAAGTGTAAATTAAGCACAATTTATACTCTGTAGTACGAATTCGCTTTAAAATGTGTTATTTCCGACACCATCGTGCCATAGAGTATGAATGAAATTAAGCTTCACCTATCAGCATTCAGTCACTTACTAGCATGGTTGTTAATTGTATGTCGCCACTGTAACAGCACGATTAATGATGCAGTTAAAAGTCTGCTAGTTTCAATCAGCCACAGGGCAGTAGCAGCTAGCAAAGCTGTGTGGAACACAGACTGCAACGTTCAGACCTTGCCAAGACAACTTTAAGACCCCACTTTTTCTTTTCTTTTTTGTCTTTCTTTTTTCTTTTTCTTTTTTTTTTGCATGTGGATCCCAGAAAGACATGTTAGCCATACTGACTGGTCTGGTGAACTTTTTTTTTTTTTTGCAACCAGCGCCAAGCTAACTCAAAGCAAATCCCGTTTCTTTTCATGTTTACAGAGGACAGACCGGCAAAGAGGCAGCATGCTTCTCCATGATAGATTTTTCTTACGTCCTGTTTAAAAAGACTGTACTGTAATATGTTATAAATACATGTAATATGACTATTATAATTGAAAACCAGTGTACATAGAAATGAGCTCGCTCCAGTGCTGATGGGTCGTTCAATGTTCATACATGTTATAATCTTTCTCTGTTTTTTTTCCTCACTTTTTGTCAGAAGTATTTTGCAAAGTGAAGTGAAGTGTGGAATTCAGCTTCTATTTTTGTTGTTTTGTTATTTTATTTCTTATGTGTGCCATGTTATTTATATGGGGGGAAAATCTATTACAGTGAAGAGATGTCACTATATGATCAGCTGATGATCTGTCATCACAGAAAGCCTACTGTCGACACGGATACTGTCACCGTGGAGACCCTGAATGCTTGACACAAGGTGTCAAACTAAAGCCCCATGAAGCCAAACAGCAGTAATATAGTGGAACAATGCAACAACAAGACATTCTACACATTAAAGTTTATTTCTAGAGGCGGTTGTTGTAATATTATTTAATGACATTTAATGTTAACATTTAATATTTGATGATATAAAAATCAAAGATCTACATTTTAATTTATATATACTCGGACACAACAGGTGTTCACTGCTGTTTGTCTTTGTAGCGCAACAATGTCTGTCGGCCATAAAACAAATGTCTTTAAACATCATTTTCCTGCATGCGTCGCTCCTTCCAGCAACATTCTTCAGTTTTTATTCAGACACCAGTGTTACAAAGTCAGGACTTGAATTTATTATATCATATATATATGTTTTTTTTTATTGGTGTATTATAGTTGTTGCTGACTTGTTTTACCATTTGTGTCGATATTGTCATTACCACTAATGGTAATGGCTTATTTTTCTTGTAATGAAAGCCATTCCCCCATCCCCCTCCTCTGTGTGTGTGTGTGTGTGTGTGTGTGTGTGTGTGTGTGTGTGTGTGTGTGTGTGTGTGTGTGTGTGTGTGTGTGTGTGTGTGTGTGTGTGTGTGTGTGTGTGTGTGTGTGTGTGTGTGTGTGTGTGTGTGTGTGTGTGTGTGTGTGTGTGTGTGTGTGTGTGTGTGAGAGCGCGCGCACACGCAAGTGACTCACAAGCCTGTGTGTGAGCCTTGATTCTTGTCTCTGCACCCACTCAGTGCATGTGAAGTCACGTCCAACGTATGGAGAAAAACAGCACACTCCAACTCCATCCATCTCTCCCATACTGTCCACTGAGCCGTCCAGATTTGCTGGTTTCTTCTGCAGCTCTTTATCTCTTTCTACTTAACACTGACTGTGTTGAACAGTGCAGTATTCCTTCCACTCTCTTTTCTTCTCAGACCCTGGCTGTGAAAAGTAGCATTCTACCTACCTACCTGTAGCAGTAGCACCATGGCATGTCACGAATATTAATCAAGTTTACATTTCCACATTATATCAGCGGTCTCTAGTATCCCTACACTATAACATTCATTTGACTGCATCTCTCAGTATTTAGTCTGGTGGTTCTCGGCTATCTTGAGTTCATGTCCACATTTTAACCTCTACTTGAGGTACACAGAACAGCGCTACTGTAACACTATATTCCTCTATCTAAGCTGCTTCAAGCCCATGGCCCTGTCAGAATATACCTTGCAGCCCGCTTTTGGATCCCGAGCCAGAAGTTTAGAAACACTGCTTACTGTCAGTATAATATTATAATGTGGTGATCAGATTGCTTTAGCGTATAAGCTTGCTGTAAGCCTTAAAAAGAAAAGAATAGAAAAACTACCCGTACTTCACCAACAGCTACTGCACCATTGTTATCCACCTGGTTAGATTAGTAGACAGCTGGTCAGTCAAAAATACATTTCACATTTACTTAAGAGCAGCAATGTTTTAAAATATTGAAAACTGAACAAAAGGAAAGAAATTGGACACTGGAAATAGACTACATTTTGCAGGTATATGTTTAACAGTCAATTCCTATCTAAAATATAGGAGGCAAATATTCACGTCCAAATACTTGCAAGCGTTTATTAAAGATGATGGTATTACAGTGCTTACTTGTTTCTGGATCAACCGATATGACATTCTGCAAAAGAAAGAGTGAATGTACCGATCACTGGAAAGCATGCCGTGCTTTCGTTTCTGTTGATATTTTCTACAGTGTATTATGTACTATTTATGACCAACAATACAGCGGATGGGAAACAAGCCTGTTATAAAAGGATATATTATCCTGTGTACGACGCAATTATCTCCTGTTAATCATGAAAATGTGTTTTTTTGACGGGTCAGAGACTGGTCTGTCGTGGCTGTGCTTTAAGTCAAAAACTCAATTTGAGTGTCGTCTTGTTTTGTCTGTGCCTCGGTCTGGACACAGTATGTAAAGGTGCAATTTGTGTAATATTTGTTTTCTTTCTTTTTTTAAGATGAGAGAAAAAAAAGAATTTATGGGGGAAATCATCTGCTTATTAAAAAAAGAGAAACTGGAGCCAAATAAGGTTGAGTTCTGTGATTATTGTAGAATTACTATTATTCCATTTAGGCATTTAACATGTGTTATGCTCCCTGGAAATAAAAACGTCTGGGTTTCCGAGGCTATTCTCCCAGTGACATACAGTGTACAAAGGTCAGACTGAGTTAGAGTTGAGTGGAACATTCATGTTCAGTGCAGTGATTAGACAGAGGGTTAAAAGGGCAATCAAGTAGGCTACAGCATACACAACAATTATTAAACCAACACTTATTATTTTCTGTTGCATGAACAAAAAGTTAAATGGGTGGAAATACATGCCCCATAGTGAAGCATGCTACAATTCTTGCAGATAAAAAGTGAGACTGTCAGAAACAACCTTGAGACGTTCCTGCATGGTGCCTAATACTCCCCCATAGTCTGTGGACTCTGAAGGGATAAGCTTCATGGTAATTTAGTCCTTGTTCTTACAATGAATGAATGAACAGTATATCCTGTCTGTTTCCATTGGGTCTCAGACTCTCACATGTGCATAGTCATGACGTATGGAACATTAAGCATCTGAGTTATTAGATTTAAAAGGGTTATACAAGTTATACAAATATATTTCCCCATACAACCCACGTACTCTTTTTGGAAAGAGAGGCAAGGTCTTTCAGTCCAGCTGTCATTCCGGGCCTCTCGCCTGGAGAGAAAGTCATCTGTGACTGTGTGCAGCTCACATGGATATGAAACTATAGAGGACAATATTTCACTTCACGTCTTTGGAATTATTTAATGTGTGAGTACAAACGAAGCATAAGATAAAACATTTATCACATTTATGCTGCGCATGTTTGTTTGTTTTTTCCAGGAGCGGGTGCAACCGATCTATGGCTCTTGTTGTATGTGGAATACTGTAGCCTACCAACTGTATGTAACAACAGTCAGAGACATTCAGGGCTATAGCATGATAAACCTAACCATATTCCAAACCAGTGTTTTTTAAGCAATAAGCATAAGCATATACAATGCATTAATACTTAACCTTATTATAAGTCATTAACCATATGCTGTTTGTGTTATGTGTTATGATTATTGTTATGAGTTTCATATAACTGTAATTGTATGGTGTTAATCAGTATGTTTATAATGCATAAATTGCCGCATATAAGTGACCAACACATTTAAACATGCAGTAAAATGTGAAAAGAGGATGACCGATGACGCTTCTAAAGGAACGTTTACAAAACATAGAAAGGTGCTGTTTCTATCCGACAGAGACAAAAGAGAACCTGGCCGAAGCGTGAGGAACGTTCGACCTTTGACATAAAAATCTTTTGTATAACGGTGAGAGAATATAGGCCTAATCTTCTTTAACGCCAGAACTTTGCTCACTCATAATATCAGCCACACACTCCTTCCTGTTTATAGTTTCTATTCTGCTTTCTGTTAAATATCGTAGGGAGGGACTAATTAAGTTTCGTTCTGACTAATTCATTTAGAGATTGAAGCTTCATCATCATCAGTCTATATCCGCAGATGCGCTTTGATCTTTGAACACATGGTAAACCGGAACGCCCATTATTCACAGCTGAAGAGCTGATCTAACTCCAATCTGCGAACATTGGGAAATTGGAACCCGGCCATCGGTCCATTTCTTTTAGCTCTGAATCTGGTTTGAGACATTATACTCTAAAACCTCCTCAGCCCTCAGGGATTCTCTGACTGACCACGTCGTAATGGCCATGGTAAGAAAATTGCTTATAATGGTAAACCATGCAGTATAACTTAAATTGTTTAACTTAAACTAATACTATTCCTAACTTTGCTGTGATTATTAATAATAATTTACTGTAGGATAGGCTATAAAAAGGAAGACAGATTTCGTTAGAACAAACATGGCGAATGCATCTGTATAGGCCTGTAGTCCCCAAAAACATAGCGTCATAATAAAGCTTGAATTTGTGTTAACAACACCCAACAAAGAGGCATACATTCATAATATAAATAACAGTTATAAGAAAACCTCATTTAGAATTGGCTATAAAACTATAAGTGATTGCAAGTCTGGTTATTTTTCAACCACTGTTTCAATTGTCATTAAAATGCGGGCTATATTGCGCAGTGGAGTATACGGTTAGGGCCTTTAGTGCAACATTTGTAAACAAACACCTTTAAAAGCTCAACATTTTATTTTATTTTTTATCAAACACCGTATAGCTTATAAGCTCTCTTAAACAGCTGTTCTACAGATTTAATGATTGCATGCATGGCACCAGCAAATGGCCAGTTTGTGAAACAGTCGACTATGTGATAACTAAGATGCCTATGGCATTACATGTTTTGTCCTCTTTCTCTACAGATGGATCGTGTTGTTGTGTTCTTTGACTTGGAGACAACTGGCTTAGGTAACGTGTGTTTGAAATTGAATCTCTCATTTATTGTGGCAAAGGATTTCAGCATAGGAATTGCTTAATACAATTATATTATATATTTGATTATGCTGTTGGTGTTTGATTGATTTATTTATTAACAGCATGCAGGTACATTTCAACGAAAGCACAACTCAAAAAAAAAAAAAGTTAAATGTGGACAACACCATGATAAAGCATACACTTGTTTATGACAGGGTCCACCGTGTTGATAACACAGTTTATTCTGTTTGTATGGATTTGTAACTATTGTATTTGTACATTGTACAAATAAAGTACTGAAGTACTAAAGTAGCCGCTGCCGGCCACATGCAGGCAGTGGAAAAGTAGACGGTGAATCTGCATTTCCTCACAGGCCAGTGTGTGAGGCTTGGGGGCCTGAGACACATGAAAATGGCTGTTATGGCTGTTGGCAGTATTTTCTGATTTATGGAATGATAATTAGAGCTATCTAAAATACCCTGGATTTATCCGATCTTCAGATTTATCGTCCCAAAATGTATGCAAATTAGCACAAATTAGGGTATAAAATACCCTAATTTGCATATTTAAAGGTATATTCAGTGATTTCACTTAATTCAAATATCACTTATTTTTTTGTTTTGTTGTGATAATCCTCTCTACTATAGAGTGTGCTGACCATATAAGGAGTTCCTCCCTGTCCCCAGTTAACCCCTGCGGGTCAAAAAACCTTAGGTTTCGTTTTTGACTCTCTATCCTGATTGGATGAAAGGCTTAGGTCCCAGTCAAAAACGAAACCTAAGGTTTTTTGAGTGAAATCACTGAATATACCTTTAAACATATCATTTCAGAAAACGAATACAAATATTCTTAGTTGTAATTAATGTAAGTAATCAACTGGAGAAGTTTCATTGTGATGTCTATTAGTTAACTTTTTTTTTACCTTATTCACCTGTATGTGTCTCTTAAATCAACAGAATAGCAAAGTAACTATAACTCATAAATAACAGACAATAACAGGAGTGGTGGGGGAGGAGGAATCATCATCTATATCTGGCACTCCTTCCAGGACCAAATAATAATACAACAAATAACAAATACGACCACAGTCGCAACAGTCATACAAGAAATAAAAAAATGTTTGTTGATAATTCAAACCTGCATAATCAACACAAATCAAGGAGGTACAAGGGATTGGTTTCTCAATACATTACACATTTAGTGAAGTTCAGGTTGTGACTCTATACCCTTATTTTCGTTCACATCATCCTCGTCCTCACTCCTCTCTAACGCATACAAGGGAGAGACAAACGCACGCACGCACGCACGCACGCACGCACACACACACACACACACACACACACACACACACTAGGTTCCACACCCTGTTTCCAGACCTAAGTTGAAAACGGTTTTGCGCTGCGGACAGAATAAACTGTGACGGCGTGTGCGCAGCTGTTTTTAGACAGCTGGTGGATGGGAATTAAGCTCCACCTCCGCGGACATCTTGCGCTCTCCTCAGCGCAAGTCGGCCGCGGTCGTCCGCAAGCCGTCGCGCAAGTCGTCTGCGGAAGTGGAGCTTTTTTCCCATCCACCAGCTGTTTAAAAACCCGGTTTTTCGGCTGCGGACAGCCGAGGACGTCCGCAGCTCTTTTGACAGTCTGGCAGTACTGTTAGGGTTTCAAGTACCGGGTGACTTGATGGCTCCACTCCTACATCCTCATACATGGTGGTTCCTCGGGAGTCGGGACCACCATCCATGAATCCTTATCATGGGATCTTAACACCAGTCTCATAATAAGTAAATCACACCAGCGTCTCTATTTCCTGCGGCAGCTTAAGAAGTTTAATGTCAGCCAAGCAGCCATGACTCACTTCTATAGGGCCACTATTGAAAGTGTTCTTAGTACTTCTTACCTTCTCCATGCTTGTCTGGTTTGGTCACACAACCTCTCAAGACAAATCAAAGCTGTAAAGAGTAGTACGTCGCGCATCAAAAAACATTGGATGTAGCCTCCCTACACTTTCCTCACTCTATTCCATCAGAATAATTAGGAAGGCAACTCCCATCCTGCACATCACCTCTTCAATCTCCTCCCATCAGGCAGGAGATATAGAAGCATCAAGAGCTCAACATCTCGCTTCAGAGATAGCACTTATCCCGTAGCCATTAGACGTCTGAACTCGTAGAAATATGCATATAGCACTTTATAGCACACAGTAATTTCCTATGCTGCTGGTTTTTGTATTGTATTGTCCTTCTTGTTTGTGTATCTATGGTTTTCTGTATATGAGTATGAACCAAGACAAATTCCTATCAACTTGTTGACATGGCAAATAAATTATTGAATCTTGAATCTTGAACATCGCCTCATTGATTGAACTCATTGATAAGAGCTCCCCTCACCTCACACGGGTGTGAATTTTATATACTAGAGATGAAAAAATATTTTTTCTGCCAATTGGATGTCTAATTTTGAAATACACAGACACAGAGGACATGGAATCAAATTTGTTTAATACTTTCTTGTCATTAGTTTATACTGGATTACATTAGTCTTGGATTTTAATTAGTGGTTCATCCATTTTGATCCATTTCAGTGGTGTATGCAGTTCTGTATTGTCTGTTCAATTGAAGCCCACAAATCTTTAATCTCTGTATGTTCATTGTTTGCCAAGCCAATTGCTTTAAGGATCAAACTGGTGAATTGTGCACCTACCTCTCATCCCATGTTCCTAATGTGCTCTCTCTCTCTCTCTCTCTCTCTCTCTCTCTCTCTCTGTCTCTGTCTCTGTCTCTTTCTTGTTTCTCCATCCTACCCAATCAGACACGTCACAGTGTGAAATTTTGCAGCTGGCTGCTATCAGTGATGCCAGAAGGTTTAACGTGTTCATCTCCCCGTGCCGTGACATCGATGAAGGTGCCTCTCGCGTCAACGGCTTCACTACCCATGGCCACGGCTCTGACCCACGCTCACTCCGGCTCCATGGACAGTCCGTGGACGCCGTGCCCCTCATGCGTGCCCTCGCTGACTTCATCGACTTCCTGAGCTCCTTCCAGGCTCCTCTGCTGCTGGCAGCCCACAACGCCAGGGTTTTCGACCAGGTGGTGTTGACCAGGAGTCTGCAACGGTGCTCCCTCGTGCCGAGATTCCTGGAAGTGTCCAGTGGGGGTTGGTTTCTGGACACTCTCCAGCTCAGCAGGGAGCTGTGTTCTTTAAAAAGCCACAAGCTGAAGGATCTGGTGAGCCACTTTCTTGACATGCCCTTCAACGCACATGATGCCCAGGAAGATGTCAGGGTTCTGCAGGAGCTGTACGTGAGGTGGAGGCCAAACCAGGCCGTTGTACAGAGTTGCACTTTTAGTCCAGGCCGTTAAGACATTTTTTATCAGTTTTTATTTCTGGTCTATTTCCAGTTTTCTTTCATATTTCAGTTTGTAACTGGCCAATTTTTGTATTTTATAGTGTAATTAGTTTGTGATTTTAGTGTTAATGATCATTGACGAAAAGACGCATGCACGCACACGCACGCACGCACATATACAGTATGTATACATTTTTTTACATTATTTTTGTAAAATCATGCCTTAAGCCACTTACTGTAATCAGAAATCATCAGAACATTACCATTTATTGGGCATTGGACCATTGTGGCACAAGAGTTAAGTGAAAAAAAGAGAAGAAATTTAAGTTTTTTTTAAACAAATGCAATTTTGCCTTTGTATTAATATTTCTGTTGTGTTTTAAAAACTATTTGTTTTATTTCAGTTTTGTTTCACACACATGATTAGTTTTAATTTTAAAATCAGGTAAAGAATGATGACTCATTCAACTGCTTCCTTTGTCATCCCACACTACTCTGCATGCTAAATGGTTGCAACATGATAATGTTGCAACCATTTGAACTGGGGACCCACCCTGAGTACTTGGAATTATTGTGGAGTTGAGGCATTATTACATTTAGTTTGACCATCCTATTTGAACTGGGGACCCACCCTGAGTACTTGGAATTATTGTGGAGTTGAGGCATTATTACATTTAGTTTGACCATCCTATTTGAACTGGGGACCCACCCTGAGTACGTTTTTTATTAATTATTGTGGAGTTGAGGCATTGCATTTAGTTCATTCATTGTTCCAGACATATTGTGAAAATAGCAGATCTATAAGCTTGGCTATTTTCACAATTTTGCCTCTGTTTGATCAGTTTTTATAGTAGCCTATAGTTTGTTGATCACGTTTGATGCAGAAATGGTCCTTTTTAATTGAATTTATTTTTCTTTTTGGTATTAAAAATGTCTTGAAAGTTTTTTGTCAATTTGCTGTCACCTGGTATCCCCCCCAAAGTCATGTGACCAGTGCTGTCTAGCGTCTAGTCTAGTGGAGCAGCCCAAGTGGCCTACAGTAGATTAGAAGACTGTCACCATAGAGCTCTGGGTTGTGAGTGTGTGAACTCTAATTAAGCTGTAGTATGTGTGTGATCATTTATACCTGTGTGATCATTTATACCTTCCCGATTAATAATGTTTTTTTTAAAGAGAGAGAGACCATAATGCTGCCTTTCCATCTTGCTTTTGAAGCTTTCACATTATTTAATGTCCCCCCACTTCTAAAAGTAACACTACAACACTGACTAGGGCTAATTCCGCCTATACTTTTGTTAGACAGTCTGAGTGTACTTGACACTCCTGCCCCCTTTTGTAGGTTCAAGTTCGGTCGGTCACTCTTTCTGAAGCTTAGAGCATCCTCTGTGATCTGGTACCTCTCCTCTCCCCTCCGGACTGAAGACTGGAACCCAAAACCCTCTGCCCTGAGGGGCTTTATATTGTATGTCCCTGAGGGGGAGGTAACCTTTGTTTGTTTTTTGTTTTTTTTTACCATGCTTTGATATTTTTTGAAGAAGGCCAATAACTCACTATGGCTTAGTGAGGGGAAAACAGACACACATTTTTATGCCAACTCCTATTTATTTATGGACCTTTACTTATCAACTAAAGAGATCTAAGGACCTTTTACCCTGTCCTCTACAAACACACCTCCTACAAACATTACATTTTAGCATTAAAACTAATTCAAAACACAATACTGTCTGTAAGAATCCAGGGAGGCTAAAATAACATCTTCCCTATTTTATATTAAAACTTGTATTTTTACTTAACCTGCTTAGGTTTTCACCATATGTTGTCATATGAACACATGAGCAACCTGGAATCAAACTTCTACTTAGTTAATAGGGAGGCGAAAACAAACATCCCTTTTTTCAATTCAACTTGTAAACTATTTAAAAAAAAACAGTTAATAATCATTATATCAGTTTCGGAGGTGAAAACAAAAACAACACACAATAAAATGAACTCATAGTGTCTGCCAACATGGGGTGAAACTAGGGGTGGGGGGTGTAAATCTCTCCTAGAGACTTAGAGGGAAACCAGGGGAGGTCACTAGGTCAGCCAGACAGTTCTCTAAACTCCTGATAAGGAGGACAACATGCAAGTCAGCTGCTTCCTTTCTTTTTATCCTATGGGGTATAAAATATCTTCTCACAGTACCCATATAAACTTGACCATACAAACTTTACAATATATTTATAGTACAAAAACACTTTGGCGATTCCTGCAGTCCACCCTGGCTTCGCCGCCTTCGGATCTTCTCCTGGGGTGAAGTACTGGTCGTTTTGACATGTGGTCAGCTATCAGATCTGTGTCCCTGGCCAGAACGTCATTGTTCTGCACATGCTCTCTTGAATGTAAACATGCCCATATTCAATCTTCTGGACATGCTCTCTTGAAAGAAACTCATAACGCCTTGGGTAAACATTATATCTCTTGCGACCCCAATGCCCATATTCATTCTTCTGGGGCCGCCCGGTCCGCATTCTGAGGACCTTTTCCTCATACTTTGAAGACTGCGTCATCTGCTGGGGGCGGCCCCTCCTTAAATGAGGATTGCCCTGATAAATCACCGGCCCCTGACCCTTGATCCCAGCCAACTTCACAACATACTGCCGGCCTGTCGACAACTTTGAATAGTCCCCCTGATACAAATGTATCAGGCTTGCCGACATGTGGTACTTCCGTGCTCATACAGACACACTTATCCACTCCACACTTAGGCGTCTAGGTGCGGCAGGCGTCTCTTCCTGGTTTTTAGACAGCTGGTGGATGGAAAATGAAGCTTGCGGGACGGGGGCAAGTGTTTCCGGGAATCTGGCCGACACGCCATTCTGCCGCGTGGGTGGAGCTTAATTTCCATCCACCAGCTGTCTAAAAACCAGGAAGAGATGCTTGCCACGAGCGGATTTCTGCCGCGCCTAGACGCCTAGGTGTGGAAACAGTGTTACACTACTTCCAGACAGGGTGCTTCCAGACAATGGAGTCAAAGAAGATGCCAATAATAATAATAATAATAATAATAATAATAAAGATAATACTAATAATATATGTCCAACCAATCCAATCCACCAGATTTTACACAAAGTCAAAGTCACTTGGTGGCAATTAGGATGAGAATCAAATGAAAAATATAAATCACACCCGTATGAAGTAAGTGGTGCAACTCCACGTGGGGGTCCCTGGAACGTCCAGACCCAGAACGCGCCCAGGGTGCCGGCCTTGTTCCGGCTAGCTGCCCAGCGTCCGAAACGGTCGAGAAATGACAGAGATACAATTCCCTTTATTTTTTCACCTTTTAATCTGTTTAACATGTTCTCAAATTCCAATGCTAATAACTGATAGGTCTCTATAGAGCACCTTTGTCAAGGAAACAATGTCAAGAGGCCTTTTGAGAAGTACGGGCATAGATGCTGGGTGTAAATAATTCCTCACTCAGCAACTCCCTTACTTTCTCAGGGTTTACCTTGATAAGGTCGCGACATTGCTATACATCTATCAATGGGCCAGTCAAGCGACTAGTTTCAACCGGTACTTCAATGGCTTGTTACCCAGTTGTTGTTAATGTAGTGGTTGCACCACTTAAAAACAATATAATAAACTATTAGCAGCCAGTACCAAATAAAGTGGGTATAGGTCTACTCTTAGTGTATGTAGTTATGTAGCAGAATCCACTTTAATGAACGTTTCGTGAAGATTCTTGTAAACCATGTTTTTTCTTCTATGGACCCTAGAGGACACAAAAAAACAATATTTTATCACCATGGCAATACATGGCTATGTGTAGCAATATTTTGTGTCTGTCTGTATTTGTGTAATTTCTCCTCTGCCAGGCCGATTTAGACCAAATTTGGTCCAGGAGTGTATGATGTGCTCTAGAAGACCCCACACATTTCGACTAAAATTCATGACTATTCACAAACTACTTGTCCAATTTCAATGAAAATTGCTGGGTTCTTGCACCAAGGGCTTCTGCACAGGCCCTGCAATCCACAATCCACCAATAGGTGGCGCTACAACAACAGATTCAACATGCAAATTCACAAGGTGCAAAAGCTACCTGACCAATTTTCCACAAAAACCTTAAATAATCAGTGTTTTATTTCAAATCAAAGGGTTTATTTGACTTTCTCCTTTGACAAAATGCAACATGCATGCATCCATGATAATAATAACAATATTAATTAATAATAATAATAATAATCTCCCCACACACAAAAAAACCAATGCAAAGATAGTAAATAGCACATAATGATGTGGTCAATAGCAATGTTTGTCTAGGTTTGTGTATTTCTTCCCCGTTTGAAGTGAAACGCATGTTTGAAGTTTCATAGACTATTATATCAACAGCAATGCCATGTGCCATGCACTATCTAGTCTCTAACCGCCCCCTTCCAGTTCCTGCGTCTGCAATCTGCATCTGAACTCTGTTGTCCGCTGCCTCAGACGCTCTTTGAACACGGACGGTTCACAGCTACTGAGCTACTCTAACCTTCTCAGGGATTTGCTGACCACGTCGTAATGGCCATGGTAAGACAATTGTTCATAAAATGTTATAGTTAAACTGTTACTATTCTAAACGTTGCTTTGATTAATAATACTAATTGAATGTAAAGGCTCAACTTTTTTGCAACACGAGGCGTCGGCGACTCGGCGTGGAACAAACTCCCACTATACCTTCGACATAGGTAGGCCTACTAGCCTAGACATTTTTAAAGCACAGCTCAAGACCTAATATTACTAACCCTTGCTTTTAGTTGAGCTTTTAAAATCCTTGTTGTTAATCATGTCCTGACAGGCCTACTGCTATTATTTTAATGTTCGCCAGGCCCAGACCAGAATTTTCACTAATCAGGGACACTTAATTTAAGGACCAATAAAAGGTCTATATCCCGGGTAATATTTCAACATGATAGCCCTTCCCAAGTGGTGGCTAGCTTAGTTGCAGTTATCAGCCTTCAAAGACGCCAACCATAGATTCACAGAATGAAATGTTTTATAGGCTACAGAGGAAAAAATGAAGAATGATCGGTCTTTCACTCACTTTAATCAATGATCATCATCATAATCATCACTGTCATATCAATATTCATCGTCTTCATCATTATCACCACATGATCAATCAGTTTCACTTCATCTTCCTAAGAATAAGATATGTCATCCATATCAGTTGACTATGAATTTCAGATTGCAGGGGCATGGGGGGTCAGCTCAACATATGGAATACATTCTGTAGGCTACTGGCCATACATGGAGCGTGTATTGAGTGTACATGGATTGATGAGGTCAGATAAATATAATGGAATGTCAGAATGGGTCAGCTCCATATAGATCTAAAGGGTGGCAGCGGGGGCAGTGTCTTGAGTCTTTAGGGTTTGATGAGGTCTGGCCATATATGGAGCGTGTCTTGAGTGTACAGGCCCAGGGTTTGATGAGGGCCTTAATTTTCATTCCTGTTGAGAACTCTAGTTTTCGCCGGCTGCTGGGCACTGCTGCACTAATAACTTTAAAGCGGACCGTCTAGAGATTGAATGGACAGGTAGTCGGTAGATATCAGGTCAGCTCCATATGGAGATCTGAGTGTTTGAGGCTCCATATATATATATATATAAATATATACACGGCCATATATGGAGCGTGTCACAAGACCTGACGGCCATATATGTTGGCGTGACGTATCACGTGTCATGAGGTGTGAGGGACTGACGGCCATATATGATGGTGTGATGTCACAAGGCGTGATGGACTGACAATCATATATGGAGGCGTGACTGATGGAGCGACGGAAGGGTTTTGTAGGTATTCATAATAATCTGCGACCTGTAACGGTTGCAATCAGTGGACTTGAGCTAGAGTTTTGTACCACTTCCGACAGCATCCAGGCTGTGCAGTAATATCCATGTCAGTCTCTTGACATGCTGTTGAGATACAATTTCAGTGGATATCTTGCCTTGCTGTGCTGTTACTAGGCATGTAACGATATATCGTATAGCGCAATATATCAATATTATATCCCGACGATATGTATCGATTTATTAAAAGGCGGGGCTAGTGTGTGATATGAAATTTGAGCTGTAATCATATTCCATCATATTCACATGCTTTTGGAGAGAAATGATACTCCATGCAGTCACTTTCAGTAGTAGAGGCCTGCAGAGGGGAGCTGTACGTGTCTGACTGACTGTGCCCAGGTGGTGATGGTCGTTAATTGAAGCTCATTAATACATCAAGGAAGGCAATTATGTTTCTGCACTGTCAAATAGGTCTACATCTATCCTAAGATGCCACATCAGTTCAGCTAGGTTTAAACAAGAAAGCTTGTTTACAGTTGTTGCACAGAAATTAAGTAATTTTACATGAAAAGTAAAGGTCTCCACACACCGGGCGCGAATCGGATGCGAATTCAGATTTTTAGCTGCGTTTCTCCATCGGTTTTACGAAAAACGCGGCCGGTGTGCAACCACCCTAATGCTACTTTTGCATCGTTACATGCTTAGCTGTTACCATAAAAACCTGGGTTTTCCCTTGAAAGTGTTGGAGGGTTTGCTGATAAACTTTCAGCTCATATTTGGTGCTGGTACTTGATAGGAACTTATTTTTCCTGACAATTTCCCATAGGTGTCCTGTCTTCCACATGATAAGTGAGGGCCATCTTTTCCATTTGGTCTCCTTCATGGAAGATGGGAGATAATATTAATGGCCATCAACACCCCACTTTCCACATAAACATCAACATAACCAAAGTCATCACCAGTTTTCTTGTTGGACAGCTTTTTGTGTATGGTATTGACCTTGCTCTCTCCTCCGAATAATGTCCACAAGGCCTCCAGTGACCTTCGTGATGTGAGTGCATTATCCACCCAATGGCACAGAAAGGGATCTGATTCTTTCTTATTGAACATGAAATGTACTGTCGTGTCCAGGGAAATGACAGGAAATGTACAGCCGGAATGAACTGGGAGACTCAATACAGTCCGACACAAGGTTCAAGCTTAACATAGGTACATTTATTGTAGAATTGAATACATGGAGGAATAGGGAAAGGGCAGTGTGTTACAGGAGAAAGGATCGGGGGGGAAAAGGGTAAATGTACAGTATGTGCACGTACCCCCAGTGTGTGTATGTACCCCAGTGGTGTGTGCGTTCAAACAAGATACCCAACAGTCTGCGTTGGCCCAAAATTATACATATTAGGGAAGGCCTATAGTGGTCTTCGCGTGCTTGTGACGTGCGTGTGAAATATGCGGAGGAGTAAATTGTATATTATGTTCTCTGTGTGTGTGTGTGTGTGTGTGTGTGTGTGGGTGTGGGGGGGGGTATGGTTCTGAGATTCCACAGTACATTCTTGTTTTTTTTACGAGGGGAACTAGATAAAGTGCCCCACAGGTCAGGCACAGGTCTCCACAAGGGCAGGTCAGGTTGTGGCCTCCTGGTGGCGCTATAATAGGCCAAGGGGTGCCATTTCTTCTTTAATACGCCTTGGATGGCAATTGGATGATTTGAGGCATTTTGTTCCATAAATGTGTTTTGCAAAAATCCACCTGTTGGTGGCGCTATAACAGGCCAATGTGAAAAGGGTGGGATATATTCCTCAGCCTAGTAGGAAAGTCTGTGAAAGATTTCACGTAAATTGCACGCTGCTTTTTGTTCAAAACAGGCCAATCCTGCAATAGATCCGGCTTGAACACATGACTATAGAGATTTGAGTTTTTCAAAGGTCGGCCTCCTGGTGGCGCTATAACAGGCCGTTCTGGAAAATTTGGAGCAGAGGTTCATCGTTGGCATATAGGGAGTGTGTGTGCAAAATTTGGCATTGATCGGGTTAATGGTGCCGAAGATTAGTTGTACACAGACGGACGGACGGACACAGTCACACACGGACACACACACACTGACGGAGTGCAAAACATACTCTCTCCCCATGCCTTCGGCCTGGATGGAGCCAATAATAAATTTGTTTCGCGCTTTTCATTCACAAGGAACCCCAGAGTGCTACATAGTTAAAAAGACATAAATCATAGAAACAAAGTGAGTTTGTTTTTATTTCTTATCGGACACCTTGCAGTACGTTTTACAGCGGGAGACCAACGGCGAGCATTGCTTGAATTTCATTGGCTATCGACCAATCGCCCAGTATCGCCGGGTGACGTCGCCCAAAGATGAATTATTTTTATATTTTCGGCCGACGTTCCTCCGCCCACTTTTCGACCATCGCCTGTTCGCCTGCTATCGCCAGTACCGGTAGTTGCCGGGTCCCATTGACAAATAATGCATGTTCTACATGTTTAATGATTGTGACATCAGTAAATGACTAGTTTGTGAATAATGGAGGTATGTCTTTGCAGTTTGATCCTGAAGCTGAGCCTGAGATGATTGATGACTTCGTTGTTGTGTTCTTTGACATGGAGACAACAGGCTTAGGTAACGCAAGTCTAAATTATTTTCAGCAGAGGAATTTCTTTCTTTATAATTATATTAGCTGCATTAGCTCTGGTCCATAGCCTTCTACTGCTTCTGCGATTCTGCCCTGCGCAGTATAAGGCGGGTTGTGTCATTAGAAAGCACTCTGAGCCCCCCACCACACGTATAAACGGTACTTTTTGGCCAAAAGGGGATTTTGTTTCCACCGGGGAAAAAAAACGTTTAGTTACTCCAATGCGCCCTCTACCGATATTGCCCCGGTGAAAAGAAATCCCTTTCTGGCCAAGAGTGGGGGCTCAGAGTGCGTCCACTAAGGAAAGTAGGCTTTCTAATGACACAACCCGCCTTTGTTTTGGTGAGTAGCAAAAAACGTTATTTTTATTTACACTAAAGAGGAGAGGCTGGTCTGATTTCGATTTGAGATTTAAAACTGAAAGTCCCATAGCCTTATACTGCACAGGGCAGAATCATAGAAGCAGTAGAGGGCTATGGACCAGAGCTATAGCTGCATGTGATATGTTATTATGCTGTTGATGATAATAACAGTTGATCCTGTTTGTTAATGTCTGCTCAAGGTTGTATCATAAACTGATAAGCAATAAGTAAAGACTGCTCAGTTTCAGTGGTGTATGCAGTTCTCTGTTGTCCGTTTCAAATGAAGGTTGAATTGTTCTTCACCTCACTCTCACTCCATGCACATACTTAAATTGTTATCTCTCTCTCTCGTGTTTCTCTGCCCTACCTCAGACAAGGCACGGTGTCACATTTTGCAGCTGGCTGCCATCAGTGGTGACAGAGAGTTTAACGTGTTCATCTCCCCGTGCCGTGACATCGATGCCGATGCCTCTCTCGTCAACGGCTTCACTACCCACAGACGGCGTGGCTTTCACCGGCGCTCACTCCGGCTCCATGGACAGCCCGTAGCCACCATCCCTCTCATGCATGCCCTCTCTGACTTCATCGACTTCCTGAGCTCCTTCGAGGCTCCTCTGGTGCTGGCAGCCCACAACGCTGAGGGCTTCGACCATAGGGTGTTGATCAATAGTCTGCAAAGGTGCTCCCTGGTAGAAGAATTCCTAGATGTGGCCAATGGTGGGTTTCTGGACACACTCAAGCTCAGCAGGGAGCTGTGGTCTGTTAGCAGCCACAAGCTGAAGGATCTGGTGAGCTTATTCCTTAACGTGTCCTACAACGCACATGATGCAGAGGAAGATGTCAGGGTTCTGCAGGAGCTGTACAAGCACTGGAGAATGTGGGAAATAGATGAGTTGCAGTTCACGTACGCTGTAAATTCTTGCACTTTCTTTGATTAATGTTTGTTTCTGGTCTATTTACAGTTTTCTTTCATATTTCAGTTTGTAGCTGGCCAATTTTAGTTTTTGGAAACCCATTTCTATTTAGTGTTATTAGCTTGTGATTTTGGTTTCGGTTAAAGTCTCAACATGTTTAACATGTTGACAAAAATAAATGTATAAATGCCTTTGTATTAACAATATAGCGTATATGTTGTTTTAAAGCCAGCATTTTTTTTTTATTATTTTGGTTTTGTTCCACACATGATTAGTTAATTATTTTTTCTTCAGGTAAGCAAAGATAATGCAATTTGCCCAATGCTCTCTGCTCCTGCAACAGCTTCCTGACAATGTGCCTTTGAGCAAATGACTCAAAACCAAATAGTGGTTCTCAACCTTTCCAGGCCGTGACCCCTGAACATAATCCTATTTGAACTGGAGACCCCCACGCTCATAAGCAAGCACTTGGAATTATTGTAGGAGTTGAGGCGTTACATTTAGTTTGACACAGTTCTATAGATATTGTGAAAATAGCAGATCTATAAGCTTGGCTATTTTCTTTTTTGCCTATTATATTATTTGACAATTTGGCCAATGTTTGATCTATTTTTATAAGCCTATAGTAGCCTATAGTTTGATGCAGTAATGGTCCTTTTTAATTTCATATATTCTTTTTGGTATAACAAATGTCTTAAAAGTAACTTGTGACCTCACTGTAATTTGGGACTCCTGTAAAGTCATGTGAGGACCCCCCTGGGGGTCCCGACCTACATGCTGAAAACCACTGCTCTAGTGGAGCAGCCCAGTGGCCTATGGTAGTCACTGTAGCTAAAGAGGGTGCTGTTTTTCCTTAATTTTTTTGCTGATGGGATCTCAGATTGCTGTAGCTCTGGGATGTGTGTGGAACTGTGTGAAGGCAGTGAAGCTGTGTAGTGTACTGTGTGTATGCTGTAGACTTATAAGTAGGTATAAGTACACTTCCTGATTAATAAAGGTTTTTTGTGACCACGTTTTTATTCATTTTTTATTTTACATTGAGAGCAACCCACACAACAATGTCCCCATAGGACAAACATGTTAAGGTGTACACAATCCCCCACCTACACATCCTGTCACTTATCTCTCCCTTTCTTTTTCTTCAACACAGAGCTGTCCTCTCACCCCTTCCTCAAACCCATCTTCCCGTTCCGGACCGTTGGTTCCACTAATATGGCTACAACTAAAAATAAGTTTCACAAAAATAAAACATAGGCTGTAATGCTGTATACATGACTGACAACATGCAAAAGAAAGTTAGGCCTATAGGTTTTTTTAAGAGTGGTTGAGACCATGCTGCCTTTCCAATGTTTTCTTTGCTTTAGCAGGTTCTTTCTTTTCACATGTATTAAAGCTGATTTATTTTTAATCAATATAGCAGTATTTAAACTGTCAATCTCAGCCTGGTCAGATGTCACCTGGCTGTGGTATGAGTGGAAGCCGACCAATAGAGAATATAAATTGTTGACCAGTCTCAGCAGCAGTTAGGATAGATGAGAGAGTAAAGTGACGCGCCTGAGGACACCATTTGAATCAAGGCCACACGATGAAGTGGTTCAAATAATGACACTGATGTTTATTACATTTTCTGTGCATTATATACAAAATCTCTAGAGAGGTACAACCCCCCGCCCAGTGGTCGTATGTCACATGGGTATTTCTGAGAAATACATAAGATTGACAAAATGTACAATTTCTGTGGTTTAAAGTTCGTTAGGTCTCAGTGAGCTGGAAGGTGAGACGGAGGCCAAGAGGTGGGGGTGGGAGGTGGAAGTTTCCTGTCCCCTCTATGGCTATGGCAGGACGCGCGGGCCCCCTTCACTGGAATCGGAACGGAGCAACCTGAAAAGATCTTTATCTATGCACGTTGCCTGCGCTCTCATAAACAACACTTAAACCTACAGTACCAGTACTGCTAGATTCTGTCAAGATTTCAAAGGTTAAGACTCAAAGGATACTGTGTTTGCATAAACAGGCCTAGGTCAACATCAGATATCTCAAGAATTTCAGTATGCATGCTATTGGTCACCTAACCATGAGCTGATATTTAGCTGACCTTGTCCTTGACATCTATGCATGGTTATGCGAAATGTAGCAACAGTCAGAGCCATAGAGCAGTGGTTTTCAACCTTTTTCAAAACAAGGCCCATATTTATTCGGCATGTGAGCCACGGACCACCATTTGATGACATTTAGCCTCTCGGACCCCAAACTAAAATTGTTTTGCTGTCGTTGGATAAGATTTTGTTGTATTGATGTTGGCACCATTAGGAGAGATAACAGCAAACGTTGATCAAAATAACAATTGTAGACTTCTTGTCAATTAAGTAATGCAGATGTTTAACAGAAATTGAACTATTGAACCAAATGGACACTTGCGGGTCCATTTAATTTTAAACTGTCAATAGTTAAAGATCTATAGGGGTCCATTTGTTTACCTGCTCTCCATCATTTAGCTGGGGACCACCTGGAACCCTCCTCAAGGACCACTGGTTGAAAACCACTGTGTAGTAAGTAGACAAGGGGTATAAAGGCACAATTAAGCTATCGCATCCAGCTATACCACATACAGCATTGGATGATATCTAATGAACATGTTGAAGTGATTTCTCTCTCCCATACTGACGTCACATGTACATGCAGTACATGTAAGTAAAGGAGCCGGACAGTTATAGCCCTGCAGAGGGGTCTGCTGACCTTTTGACCCTCAAGAATGGTCTCAAATCCTGCCCATGTGGCATAATGACAGCAACATGTTGACAACGTCTGGGAATGTCACAAGACAAGACATCTCAATGTCTCCATCTTGCAAAGAGAGTGACATACATGGTAACTGAGCCCAACAAAGAGAACTGTTTAAGAATTAATTTGATTATTGTTCTACTGAGTTTGTCTATTAGCTTAGGTGTGAAAATAAATTGATTCATTTTTAAACAAGTCTATTATTTGCTCAAGAAGTTGAACTTACTGGTTTTTGACACATGCAAAGTAAGAAAGGCTATGTAATGGAAAAGATCTCTTACCTTCAGATTCCATAGATGTATTAAGATAAAACAATAATTGATTATTTTATAATCTTTTAATTGTTTTATTAGTGGTTTAACTTAAGGGTTAAATACAAATCAATCTGGTGCTTATTCCTAAGCTCATTTCACTGGTGCCCCTTCTATAATTCAGATTGATTTTGACTCTTAATTTTTTAACTTATAATTCATATATTTGAATAATTATGAATTACACTGATATAAAGTCTACAGGATTAAATATAACACTAACACGTTACAACTGCCATAGAGTATAGTGTATACTGTATAGACAGAGTTGCGACAATGAGGGGGCAGAAACCAGCCCCGTCACGTGGTTCATGTACTTAACTCGCGCGAGCCCAACTTCCGGTGTCCCTATTCGCCAATAAAAGGCCCCATGAAGTGAACGGAGTTGTCGTAACTGTCTTAACTATATGGCTCTGGCAAGTGGCAGCACGCAACAGTATACTGAAGAAAAACAAGACCAAAAAAAGGCGAAAACTGTTGGGTAGTAAAACTGATGTCCAAACCTGATCCAGATTTCACCAGAGTGTGAGTCACTGCCTGGACCTGGTAATAATTAAGTTATCATAAAAAAAAACAATGCATTTGATCGGATCCATAGAGTTGTTTCGACCGTTGAGAATAATGCGCATGCGTCGCAGCGTCTGAGCCGACAGCGTCAGCCGTCAATCTGTTTTTGAATACGGGAGGTGGGATTCGAGAAGTAGTCGAGTAGCATTGTTGTCTCGGAAACTTCACTCACTACTCAGTAGCCTAATAGTATTACCAACACTATCCATAATAACTCTGGTATTCATTATCTATGAAGACCACCGATTCACCGGTCAGCCGTCGGCTAGTTTAGGAGCAGAAAAATCCGTCGTCCTAAAGCGTGATGAAGACTAATTTAGATCCTTGTCAACCGCTGGTTTTCTTTGACTTGGAGACAACTGGACTCGGTGAGGTGATTATAATACCCAGAAGTTGAGTGTGTGTCTCGTGTTTTCTGGTGTCCCTGTTTCATAGGGGGTAGAGAGAAGGTCTACTAGTAACTTGACTAGCACATTAGCACAATGCTTGCGCGCTCTTTATATTTATTTGTTGCTGCTGTGAAGTAGCGTCCGTCAGTGCAACATGGAAGTGGAACCCCAGTCTGCCATGTAACACACTGGAAATGTCGCCCCCTGGCTGTACTTCTCAGTAAATTAATCGTTTTCATACCAAAACGGTCACATTTTTATTTTACAAGCACTTAACCGCACTTTGTAATTATTTTACAAAGTCTTAAAAGCTAGAAATAATAATAAAAAATATATAACAAACAGGAAGATATTTGGCACAAGCGTCCTGCCGTCCTGGCTATGATTTGAAATTAAATGGTATAATAATATGGACCAAAACCACACCAAAGGGTAGCCGCAATTTGCAACTCTAGATTTTTTTACAATGGGTTGAATCTAGAGTTGCAACAAGCTCCATCCACTTCCTATTCATCATTTTTGGTTTGCGATCTGCTTGTCTTAAACGACGTTAAACTCACCAACATTGCAGCTGTAGTCCAAGCTTGAATTATCCTCTTTCAATCTGCCGAGCTTGTTTTTCATAAAAATCCACCGTAGAGATGTTATGAGCTACTTTCTGTCAAGACATCCTCTGCAAGTGATTCTTTTTCTAAGTGCTGGAGTTTGGAAGCACTCGTCGTACGTCACTGAACGGCCCTGCGCTCAACCTGTTTCGAATTTGCACATAATGCAGGAGGCAGCAGCGCGACCCGTTAACAGAAACGAGTGCTTCCAAACTACAACACTTAAAAAAATAATCATTTGCAGAGGATGTCTTGACAGAAAGTAGCTCATAACATCTCTACGGTGGATTTTTATGAAAAACAAGCTCGGCAGATTGAAAGAGGATAATTCAAGCTTGGACTGCAGCTGCAATGTTGGTGAGTTTAACGTCATTTAAGACAAGCAGATCACAAACCAAAAATGATGAATAGGAAGTGGATGGAGCTTGTTGCAACTCTAGATTCAACCCATTGTAAAAAAATCTAGAGTTGCAAATTGCGGCTAACCAAAGGGTCAGGTTGGGACCATAGAATGTAGAAAGGTTGGGACGAGACAGTTTTTAAGGTCAACCACACCAATGCAACTCATGACTGGATTGCAATGAGTTGCATTGGTGTGGTTGACCTTAAAACGGTTTTGTCCCAAGGAGCCCCTGCCGGTGTGGTTGGGGCTTTAGGTCTAGGTCAGGGACACAGACATATGCAGTTGTAGTTTACAAATGTAAATTATTTTCTTATATGAAACAAAGACATAATAATAATAATAATAAATAATTTAGGTTACAATCACATATGAGAAATATTTACAAGATGCATCACTAAAACGATTACTAAATACGTAAATAAATGAAGTTCCTGTGACTGTTGTTGATTAATAATCGCTTCACCCCATGTCACATGTTCGTCATCCCGTCCAGGAGACAGCTGTGAAATCATCCAGCTGGCGGCGGTGAGTGGCGGTCACTCTCTCAACCTTTACACCGTACCGCGCTGTCCCATGCAGCGCGGCGCTGCCAGAGTCACCGGCTTCAGGGTGCGCAGACACCGGCTCTACCTCCACCGCCAGCCCGTGGCCACCAACTCCCTCCAGGAGCTTCTGGTGGCTTTCATCGCTTTCCTCCGCATGCTGGGGCAGCCGCTGCTTGTTGGCCACAACATCAAACGTTTCGACTGCCCGGTCTTGGCTAGGGCGCTCGACGAACTGACGCTCAGAGCCGAGTTCGAGTCTTCGGTCTCGGGCTGCCTGGACACCCTGCCTCTGGCTCGCGACGTGCTCAAAGACCGCGGCCTCAGCAGTTTCCGACAGGTGAATCTGCTCAGGGAGGTGTTGGGGATGGAGTACAAGGCCCACGATGCTTTGGAGGACGTGCGTGCCCTGCAGATGCTCTACGGACGGGGACTTCAGCCCGACTTGACACTCATGCACAAACATGCTTTCTCTATGGAATCTGTGAAACGGACGGGATCAAAGCAGCAGCCCACATCTGGTGCATCTGTGGCCTCTCGCTCATTACCTGAACAATAAGTAATGTTAAATTGTGGGTGTGCTTCATATTTCCATGTGCCAGCATCCATCCATCCATGCTGGCACACAGTACCAGCTAACACACCATGTGGCCTCAATGAATGTTATTACCTTCCCCCGGGGCTTTCTCTGCAGCAGTTCTTTATGCCAAAATAACTGCTGTGAAAGGGGTCTTCTGAACAGTTTGACCTGCCCGGCACAACCACTTTCTTCTATTTGTGGCCAATGAACAGTATAGTACACTGACGCTGATTATTACACGGATGGATTACTTAAAAAGTAGTAGTTCACTTACAATCAATTACACACACCGCATGAAGCCATGAATTCACAGATCTTCTTTGTTTTGTCTCATACCTGAGCCAATAATTTGACAGCTGGTCGTCAAATTATTGGCTTAGGAATGCGACAAAAACAAATAAATCTCCATGAATTCAAGGCTTCATGGGGTGTGTAATTTATAAAGGGTGAACTTCTCCTTTAAGGCTGTTTCAATGGCTGCTGTTGCTGAAGGGGTTAGTCAATCCTCGTTACTTTCGCAGTTCACATTTAACTTGTTCATCGATTCTTTTATACCAGTTGAAAGACACAGGACAGTGATGTCAACTGAGTCTGCTAAGCTGCTTTCCGATTGGCTGATGTCCATTTGTGTGTGTGATCAACCAAATACATTTAATTGTGACTTATAATAATGATCTAAGATAATTGTATTTAATGCACTTAATTCTTATAAGGTGTGATGGTTTTGCTAATAAATGTCTTGAATTTTACATTTCGCTCGCTGTATTTGTACTGGTAACCGGTATGCATGTATGTTGTGTATATTTGCTTGTTAAAAATGGGTGGTGTGAGTTGAACACACACTGGAACAGGAAAAAAAAGGCCAAGGCCATGTGTGATCCGTGTGTGTTCGTTCTGCTCGTTTTCATTTTAGTTGTCTAATTGGTAACCTGGTACACCAAGCCAAGTTTATTTTTATGGCAGATTTTATATACACAAAAGGCTAATTCAACGTGCTTTACATAATAACATGAGATGGGGATTTAGAGAGATATAGGTCGGCGTGTATTTTCTTCTCATACAGATACAATGGGAGCATTATAGTGCATGTCAGTCCTCCATCAGAATGAGCAATGCACACTTTAAAATTCACCTCATTATACATAAAGAAACGTGTGTAAAGTGAACTTTTGGTAACCCTTTATTTTACAGTCCCCTGATCTCCAGTTATTTACTAGGAAAGCAGATGTAATCAAATATAGTTACACGGAAATATCCATAGGAAATAATAGTCCATTATGTAACTATATTGGCAAAAGTAGTTATTGGGAAATGAATTTGTACTTTCAACATTTTATAAAGCATATCCAACTATCTAAACCTAGACTATGTATAGAGAAAGTACTGTACTTGGTGTTTATGAGAAAATGTGCATAGCTTTATTTTATACTTGATTAACTGGGGAGACCTAAGTCTTATTTGGACATGGTCGTGGATCATCTCATTCTTTCTGTATTTTTAAGATGACAATAGTAATATATGAAATTGACTTCATGTCGCTATTCAATTCATTAATCTTGAATTGAATCCATAATTATTCCAATATTATTTCTGGATTGACTTAGCCTTCAGAGACTGGGAGTCGAGAGATGAGCTCTAACTTTCAGCAGAAATCAATTTACATTGTTTTAGGAAGCTAGTGGTCATTATGGGTTGAGTTGTACAGAGATAAACCTGTACATTATGTGTGTACCGGTATGTTATGGTCATAATTTAGATACTGGCGTTAGTTACATGACATTTTCATGAGTTGAAAGCTTTTGGTAATGTCATTAGGTAGGCCAGAGAACGGATGTAAATGAATCGGAATATAAAAATAGTTTGTCTGAAGAGTTTAGAACCAGAGATCTATGGATCCAGCCCTGTTTATCAAGGATATTATTGGCTGCTGCTGTTGCTTCTTTTAACAGACCATAATTTTTGTTAAATGATATGGGGCAGTTTCTAATGAGGTATTTCTGTTGCATTCTATGAAGTACAATGAAGCACTAATTAATGAAGGATATAGACACAAGCAAAGAGAAACACTTAACAGAACAGGTCTTTATTAATCCAGTTTAAGATACTTTCTCCACACAACTGCTCCATGCAGTGGGAAACACCATCTTGTTACAAAATGCTAAAACATGCCCTCATCGCAGACTTTAATATAAGAAAACATTCTCATACAGTAGTTCTATTTTAAACCTTGCGTCATACCACCACCACAGCCTTCAGATCTGTGTGCTCTCAAGATGCACAAATGTATTAAAATAAATCCAAAAGTAAAACACTTTAGTGCAAATAAGTTCAGTAACAAAGTGCCTGCTTGGTTAAATCCTTAAAAATCCACTTGTAAATTTGTCAATTGATAGACTTCATATTAGCAACAAACAAACCAGCATCATGTACCGGTACTGTTACTTCATCAGGAAGACAGCAGGACCAGAGATACACAGTAAAACATCAAAGCACCCCATATACAGGAAGTAGTGTTAAGTACACAGGATGCAGGAAAGTAACAGATTTATGGCCTTTATGGGAACATTACACAATGGACCCCCAATATTTTTTAAACAATAGAATGTATAATCTGTGGTCTATGAGCCCCTTTCAGCCCAGGGATTTTGGATGGGACGGGGTTAATTTAGACTTTCAACAAACGTTTTCCGTCATCATCCACTATGGCCCACCCCTTAAAAAAGAACCTTTTAACGATTTAAGAAGAAAAACTTCAAATTGACAAGTGGTTTCTGTTGGTACTGTACACCAACTTCCCAGCCATAAAGTTGGTTCTGTTGCACAACCCTGGATATGTTAAACAAAGAAACACATTATTTATCTGGCCTTGGTATACTGGATTGTATCATATTTATCATAGTTTTCACTACACCAGGGTTGTGCTGTACCGTATAGTACTTACTACTACAGTAGTTGAGGTCACAGTAAACACATACCATTTTCTCAAAGCAATTCGCTAAAGTGTTAAGCATAAAACAAAATAAAGTCTCTCTGGAAGCTGTTCTTGTAATACTGTGATGGGCTTTGCTACAACAGAAATATGTTGTACTATACACAGGTGTACAGTACCGTACAATATTATGTACTGAATTGTATTTGAGTAGACTTACCGTTATTTCAGTCTCGTATAATATATGTTTCGGCCAAGCAATCTGATTTGTCAAAGCAGCATTCAAACCATACTCACCATAGCCGTGCTGCATGGAAAAAATTATTCATTATGCTAACAGTATCCATGACACAGATCTATATAGTGATCATTCTTCTGTTCTTAAATATGTACATGACTAAGAAATTAAGAATACAACTTGTTAGATGGTACACATGCATTGTTATCCCTTTTTTGATATCCCAAGTATTTTGTTGGGATTAGAGCTTATTTTAATGTTGATGGTCTATGCACTCAACAATAATGTAACAATAAAGAAGACTTCTATGATGTGATGACTCTGCACATGGACAGACATCTCACCAGTTCACCATTGTGGCCATGGGAAAAGAGACCCAATGTCTCAGACATGCTCAGTCAGTGGTGGTAAGTAAAATGACAGATCTCTGGATCTGTTGATTTTTATTTTATGTTGTGGTGGACACTAGATGGAGGTGTCTCACCTCAGAATGGTTTGGACGGGTGGTAATGGGAGGTTAGGAAGGGATATAGGAAGCTGACTGTACCTGTGTTTGGTGATGCAAATGTTTGGAAGTAAAGATCAGAGACTCCACACTCCGTTTGTTCATCTAATTCCTTAACTTCCACAGTGGTGACCCTGAACGTTTAATTGAATATGTCGCAAGGTAACCCAGAGGCCACATATTTTAGGGCTACACAGTTGATTGGAAAACGGTGAGTACTATGACTAAACTTTCCACATTTTCAAACAAAAGTGCTAGAGACAGACTTAAACAGGATATTCTGGCCTGTCAATTCAAAGTAGATGTCACAGAACAGAATACGATCACATATGATCATATTAATAAAATAAAAGAGAAAATAGGTGACATGATGTGCTGTCCCCCCCCAAAAAAACCCCCAAAAAAAACATTTGATCATATTCAAACGAAACAAAAATTAAACATAGGTTTTCCACTTCACCCATTATGCAACATTGTGCACTTTGTGCAGACTTAGGTTGTGTGTGTTCATGTTATGTTGACCTGGGGGTCGTAGTTGTACCTGTAGACTAACTTTTCAGCCCCCGGCCCCTAAATATTGCTGCCATTGACTCTCGACCCAAACCCAAACCTGGAGGTAATTTTATGCACATAAATGTGCACATTTGTTGCGCATTTATCTGCACATGTACTGTATTAAGCCTAGGGCTATGTAGAGGTTTTGTAACACTTAGGGTTAAATGTATTAATAATTTTTACATTGTATTTCCCTCATTATATTGAAGGAAATTGAGGTGTGTAAAATATCTTTGATGACCAAAAATACATTTGCGACCCCGACTTTGGGAACCCCTTCTGTCTACCACTGCATCCATTCGTCAACTACTTGACTCAGGACAGCCTGTTGGCATGGAGGTTACAGGGTTCTCCACAGAATGTGATTGGTTGATGACACAACAGAGAAGTCATCTTCTCTGGTTCAGGAAGTGTGGATTCATCATGGCTTTGTGCTGGATCACTAAGGCATAGTTTATTCTTCAAATTTCAACAAGGTTCTATTTTCTTTTCTATTTCTTTTTTTGCAACAGCTCTCTGTAAAACTCAGGACTGGATAAATAAATGTGTGTAGAACCAGGAAGAACCCAAACTCTGTGTCAACTCTGTACTACAAAATAAAAGTTCTTCCAAACCCCAGGGAACGGTGTGCCTTCTCCACTCTCACATTGCAGGTTGATAGACTCACAGAACAGAATGCCTACAGCAGGCAGCAGGCTCGGTACATGGTCATACCCGCCTTGGACGTGACATGCAGGGAGACGCTCTCATTGGCCGACACAAAGAGGACGGTGCCCCGGCAGAGAGCGATGTCGGAGTGGGCGGCGGGAGAGGTGGCGGTGGCGTCACCCTCGACGACCAGGAGGATCCCGGCGCAGTCCAGTGGGGCCACGGTGTACTGCTTTACCGACGCTGGAACCTGAGAGGGACCAGGTGAGATGATTAGGGCAGCTTATGTTTAGCTTTAGCTTTGTCGACAGAAACAATGACCAAAAATGTTTGTCGACTACCTTTTTTCACTGACAAAAACTAAATAAACACGACGCCAAAAACTGAGACTAAATACATTGACAATTTCGTCAACAAATAAAAACAAGACCAAAAAGTTAGGGAGGGACTAGTGGAAGAGATCCAGTAGAACTAAAAGACAAGTCATTTTATGTTTGGTTGCACTCAGGTGTTGCGCCCTGAAAATTAAATTAAATTAAATTCAGCATGCAACCAAGTGTAAAATCAGCCATTACAAAGCCATCAAGTCCTCAACTGTAGATTTTATTCACCTAAAACTACTACAAGACTAAAAGTAAAACCTTTCAGATATGATATAAAAATATGACTACATCAAAATTTGCTGTCAAAATTAACCCTGCCTGATAACGAGAAGAAATGTCCAATTTGTTTTACCTGTATCTTCATGACGGTGAAGTCTGGTATGGGAGGGTCGTAGAGGGTCACAAAGGGATCAGAGGGGTCTGGGGCGGAGGGGAAGATCTTGGCGCTGGCCGGAGCAGGACTGTAGTTCAGCATCTCGCACAGCGTGTTGACGTCAATATATTTGGGCGTCAAGCCAGCTCGGACTGTGTTGTCTGAACACGCCATGCACTCCATGCAATCTGAGCAAGACAGGTTGGGTGGGGGAGGCATTAATATTAATAATAATAATAAAACTTTTATTTGTACGAAGTGAGAATGAAAATGCAGCTCAACGTGTATACAGAGCAATAAAGAAAAGAAAAGCAAAGGCATAAAACAACATTGAAATAACTAGACCTAGAGTCGGTAACGATGGAAGTTGAAAATCCATGCCCCACCCGGCTATGCAATACCTGTGTCAGAGTACCCGTTCCACCCATCTGCCTGTGTCCCTTGTATGCCCATATATGGAGATTTCTGTCCCTTTATTTATATGGAGTTCTGTGTCAGGCATGCCCAAATATGAGCAGGGGCCCTTTGTGGCAGAGGCCTTTTGTGGCGGTTCTGGTCAACCGTGGGTCCGACCGACTCGACACCGAGCACACACTGTGGGGGTGTGGAACGCGTGTGTCGCAATTACATACAAAGTCAATGCAAAGACGAGAATTGTGCGACCTGGCGCGGTACAAACGGGAGACGAGGCGAATATACATAATTTCACATCTGAACGCAGCTTTAGGTGTAATGGGAGTTTATTCCAAGCCGTCGGGCCATAGAAGCAGAATGCTGCTTCAACGTGTTTTTATAAGGCATTGTAGGGCACATCGAGCAGGTCAGCGGTGGAGGACCTGACCCCCCCCCCCGCCCCCAAATAATAATAATAATAATAATATAGGATGGTATGCTAAATCATCAAACTGACCACCAGACAGGTAAGCATGGGGTTCGTTGGCTCCGAGGAACATTGCCTCGCCGGGTTCTAGCACCATGTGATTCAGGAAGTAGATGGAGAAACATCCGATGTCACCGGGATACTGGGAATGGAGGCGGAGCAACAGCTCGCCATGGCTGCTGGATGTATCGCGTCCTGCGGCAGCTGGAAGGAGAGCGACATTCATCCGTCAATCAATGATAGGTAGGTCAACAACACACACCTTCCATTCAAACAATTACACCAGTGGTTCTCAACCGTTTTAGGCCATAAACCCCCGAAATAACCACCCTGACCCTGATAAGCACTTTGTAATGTAGGAGTTGAGGCATTACATTTAGTTTGACTTGGTGCCACAGATAAATATATGTATATTTTACATCTTTCTTATATTATTTGACAATTTGTCAAATAATTTGTCAATGTGTTAACTCCTCGCTACTACAGTACTGTAGTACAGTCTAATTATAGGGCTTCAACAATTCGTTCAGACTTTTGCACCGTCCTCACCTTCCTCAGTGACTCTCTTCACCAACATGTTGAGTTTGTCCACAAACACTTTCTTCTCACAGTTCATCATCCTAGTGAAGCACTTCTTAAGGGCTCCGCCCACACGGACCGCATCTCCCACGCTGCACTGCAGCTCCTCCGCCGCGGCGTTCCCCACCAGCGCACGGAACTCTGGGACAACTGACGCGCGCGCACACACACACACACACACACGCACACGCACACGCACGCACACACACACACACACACACACACACACACACACACACACACACACACACACACACACAGTGAAACAACTTTCTCTGAGGATCAATCCTTGGCGAGAGGCATCAAGCAATCATACATTACATCAGTTTAATAAACTTGTTTTGATATTTACTTTGTAATTTATTAATGAGCAACTTAATACCCTGTTTTTGCTTGAACACGCCTTCAAATGAACTGGAGAAGTTCCGGGCTTGGTGAGTTCCCATCTTTGGTCCATAAGTGGTGGCAAAACAGACCTATCTCTGTTTATCAGTTTGACTGATCCTTGATTTGATTGAAAAGAGCACGTGTCGCCACAGATTGGGACTGCTGCAGGTAATGCTCTTTTTAAATTGAGTGCAAACTCAATTTAAAACAAGCTTTGTCTAAGTTTTTCAACATCTAGAAGGCAAATTTCTGTCAGTGTGAGTTGTGTTGGAAGACCTGTGCCTTCGCAACAAACAAACTTCATTGCAATAAACAATCAATTGCTAGCATTATCAGTTGGCCCTACACATCATTTTTAAGGGACCAAGCCCGAACAGAATTTGTCTGTTTTGTTTTTCTTCTTCTTCCACCACAAAATAGCAATTCTGGCTTAACTGTGCCGTCTGTTTTTGCGAAACCTGACAATATGGTAGAGGGCTATGCGAAGCCCATGACCTTTGGCTAAAGGGTGGCACTATAGCAATTCATTGTTTAACAGGCATAGCTTATGAAATGTTTGACCGTCAGCAACTCATGCCTCGTTTGGCCAAAAGCCATGGATCTTGTTTACATGTGTGCCTTGACTCATGCAGAACATATCTGTCACTTTGACCAGTAAGCTCCACCTTCAGAGTTTCCGCCATTTTGAGCGGTTTGAAAAACCTTGATGAACCTGATTTTCTGCCGGGAGTTTTGAGCAATTTGCGTGACATGTCGTGTACACAATGTATCTGAAATCCCTACATGAACATTTGTACAAAATAATATAGCTGCAAGCAGCGATAACAGGCACTTTGAACAGCCATAACTCATGCCTCATCTTTCTGTCTGTATGTTTGGGTTACGAACAGCTGCAATACAGCCTAAAGGGGCTTATTGCTTGGTCCTGTCTTATCGCTGCTTGCAGCTATATTCTTACTTTAAATTCTTGTTTTAGTGTTCAGTTGAACTTTAAAATAGGTATGCACGGCCACCAAATATAAAGCACTCATCTCACTTCTACAACAATAATAATAATGACAATAATAATCTCAACAACTCCAAACCATCTTTACAGTCCCACGAAGCTCAAGGGATTGTGGGTACTCACATGTCAGGAAGCCCAGGATCTCCTCTACAGGCCTGAAGCCACAGAGCCCCTGGAAGCGGGTGAGAGCGATGGCCATCTCTGGCTTGTGGTTGTTGTCTGGGTAATGTTCCGGAAACTGAGCATGAAGCTTGGCAGCCAGCTCCTGACCAAACAACATAATGACGAAGACGAGACAATGATTAGTGATGCTGAATGCCCACATCTCAGCAGCTTGTTCAAAAACTCAATTAATAATTAACAAATACCATCAGTAGAACAGTATAAATAATTGTTTACAATTCCTTTATGCCGGCCCACAAACAACACTGACAAGAGAGTGATTGAACAGAGATAGTGCTACCTCTAATGATCGCAAAGGATATTAAATTAGGTGACAGTTGCTGTCTGCATGACACTGATACATCCAGTCTCACGGCTGACACTCTTTTCTTTTTTTTTTTTATAATTTTTTTATCCCACGATTTTGTAACCCATTTTTCACCCCTGTGTCAATTATCTAATGTGATCCTGGGCTCTACACACCCTCCGCCAACCTGGGGAGAGCAACGGACTTGAACTCATGCTTCCTTCATGCATTAGTGTCCAAGTTGCTCCTTTACACCTGACAGGGGGGAGTTTCCCTGGTTGGACGTAGCGTGTGGAAGGAACACGTTATTCCAACCAGTTCCTTTCCCCTCCATCAGGCGCCCCGGCTGGCCAGGGGGAGGCAGTTTAGAGACCAGGATTACTGCATGTTTTTTGTGAGGGTACCTACCGGCTGACACTCTAACCACAAGGCAACTGACTTGGTTCTTCTAAATTATGTCACCTCTGACTCTTACACAAAACAAGCACACGACCTGCCGAAACAGCAGAAGATCCTGTGTTGTAGCGTGGTTCAGCGACAGGATGAAGCTTCTTCTTTTACATGTGTTCACTTCTGCTTCTTTAACAATGTAGTAGGTTGTAGTTTTAAATGTAACTCTGTTTAGTACCTCCACAATGACCTGGTCTATATAACTGGGCCGTGCTTTTGCAGCATGTGGGCCGAGCGCTGTCATTTACGTTTGCACACTTACTTTAAGTATAATTCAGGCCTTAATCTCAACAATGCTTCGTCATTTTTCAGCTATAGTGTAGATTTTGTCCTAACAAACATTGAATGCCATTGACAATGAATGGAGAATTTACATCATATGTGTCTGAGAAATCTGTATTTTTGTCCAACAGAAAGATCAAATTCCCATTGACAATGAATGGAGAGTTTACGTCATAATATGTAGACGAGCAAATGGATTCAATTTCATTGACAATGAATGGATGATGTATAAGAGCGCCCCTCACTTCACACGGGTGTGACTTTTGTATTCTTGTTAGACCTGTAAACTGTTTCGTGTTGGACCTTGTCCAGAACCAATTCCTGCGCATACCATTTGTATAGAGTGCATGTGTGTTCTTTTGTACTACACATGTGTTACGTGTACATTAGTACATATGGATACGTGCCAGTATTAGACAGTGCATACTGTAGGTGTGGTCTTACCCATGTATGCATGTGCACTGCAGTATTTGTTTGTGTGCACACAGTGTACTCACCCTATTGGGATGTGCCTGTATAGACAGGGCTGTGTTGACGGACAGCACCTTGAAGAGGAAGGGAAGCTGGCCCTGGAAGGTGTCTTTGACCTTTGACCCCAGACTGGCAGGGTTATGGGCAATCCACTCTCCTAGGGTCCTCTGCGATATTCTGTTGTCTTTGATTTCGGCATCACCTTTAGGGTGAGCACCCATCCAAAGCTATGGGAGAGACAGAGAGGTCACCTTTAGGGTGAGCACCCATCCACATAGTTCACAACGTTTCATCAGATCAGATTTGGATTTTGGGTAGTTCAAAACCAAAAATATAAGATCAGATCAGGAAATCAAATCCAATCTTTAATCTGGATAAAATCTTCTAAATGGGTAGTTCAAAACAAAAACACATTCATTTAAAATGTTTCATTATAAATACGATGTTAAATAATAAATCCTAATGAAGTTGTTTTTGTCTCCACCAGGCCGAAGGCATGTGGGGAGAGTATGTTTTGCACTCCGTCCGTCCGCGTGTGTGTGTGTCCGTGTGTCCGTGAACAGCTAATCTCGGCCACCGTTAACCCGGTCGATGCCATATTTTGCACACACACTCCCTGGATGCCAACCATGAACCTCTGCCCCAAACTTTCCAGAACGGCCTGTTATAGCGCCACCAGGAGGCCGCTTTGTGCAAAACAAGTTTTTCGATGCCATATTTTGCACACACACTCCCTGGATGCCAACCATGAACCTCTGCCCCAAACTTTCCAGAACGGCCTGTTATAGCGCCACCAGGAGGCCGCTTTGTGCAAAACAAGTTTTTGCACAGTACACCTACAGATTTTGTCCAAACATCACGCAAATTGGTACACAGTCTCTCTAGAGCCATTCAACGAAACGGGTCTTTCAGATTTATCAGACTCCATCCTGATTGGTTAAGATTGGCTTCCAAAGTTCACAGGAGTGCTCAGTTTCAAACCAAATGCTGCAAATCATGAACACATCGCGTGATTTCCGTGAAATTGTGCACCCACATTCCCACTAGGCCGAGGACGAAATGCCACATGAACAATTTCAACTCAGCCTCAAGGTGGCGCTATAACTGGCCAAAAAGTGTTTTTACCTCTAACTGCACGGATCTGTGGATAACCTGGTGGAGACCTGTCCCCGGAAGGGCACTTTTTCTAGTTATTCTATGTATTGTGACTTTGAGTACCTAGAAAAGGGTTATATTAAAATCATATGTATTATTAAAGTTTGTAAATTGAAATGGTACCTTATTTGTAACCTTTGTTCATAATTCAGTGTGTGAAATAAAGGATTTGACCCCCCCAGGCTATACTATAGATTAGAAACTAAACTAAATAGCTGCCAAATTTGACATTAGGGTCTGATGCGTGACTATAAGGATGCACATTTTGAGGCCCATGAGTGAGAATAGCTGGGGAAATCTGGGTCAGTAAAGCTAATAAGTAATACTCTCCGCTCCACTTGAAAAAGTATCCTTGAGCAAGGCACTGTGTCATTTGCTTCAGTTCAGTGTAGCAAACCAACTGGCAGAGACTGCATTAGCTCCAAAGTGTGAATATGAGTAAATTATGTTTAGTAACTGCTTACATGTAAGCTTACAAAAAGAAATTGTCAGTTGACACAGAGAAGACATTCTAACAATATGCTTACGGTATGCTACCATATCCATATAACTCGCTGCCATTGTGCCATCACAACCCCAGGCAGCAGATAAGAATGCAAATCAATAACACCAACCACAGCATGTTACTCAACCATTATTCCACTGTTAATGTACGTGATAAGGTCACACTGCCAAAACTAGGTTTGTTGACCTTTATGACAGAGCCCCTTGAGGCTAAGAATAGATGACTGGCAGTCTGGCATGACAGGCAAGAAAATACCGTAGCTGTCAAGATCCTGACGTGAGACAATGTTTGTGTGAAGCTAGCTATTCTATTCGTCTTCTTCAAATAGTCCTACACTTTTGAGCTTTGGGAATATTCCAATTTGAATTCAGCAGTCAAAATTCGTTGAATATCTGTAGTGGCTCAGGAGGTGAGTGGCCACTTGGAAAACGGAAGGTTTCCGGTTCGATCTCTGTCCCCCTGTCTGTGTTAGTGTCGGAGTGAGCAAACCACTGAACCCTTAACTGCTCCAGATGAGCAGGTTTCTGCTGTTGTCAGTGTGTAAATGGGAATGGATCTAATGGTGTGCATATTCAAGTGCTTTGGATAAAGGCACTATATATTGTAAATGCACCATTGACCATTTAATAATGGTGCATTAATGGTAGCCTTTATGGTTGATTAAAAGCAAAACCATAAAGGCTTTGACAAATTAAGCCTGAATTTAAACTTTCTCTATCCAGGGATGATTTCACTGGGTAGTATGCTTACTGTTTTTCAGACCCACCGTTCAGCCATGTTACTGTTATCACATTCCGACTCTGCATTCACAACTGCTATGCCCATAACACAGCTGCAATAAGCAGTTAATAGGGTTATAGCTGTCTTGCCCAAGGGCGTTATGGTGACAATCAAGGCCAAGGTACCTCTGCATACGGTTTGCCATCGTCAATGACAGCCAGGGGGTCTCCACCAACAACCAGTTTGGCTACTTCACTGCTGAGCCCCACCTTGCCCCATGCGTAGTTCTGCACGGCACAGGTCAGTGGAAATACTGTGGAGAATAATCACAACATGCACATCTAGTAGGTTCAGTTCAGAAATATAAATACCTCATCATCACACATTCGACACCAGACTTACTTACAGTATTACTAACAGAAGACAAGATAAAACTTTATATCCCATGATGCAGATTTACAGTCCACACAGCAATAAAATAAAACACACTTTTGCGACGGTCCCTGACTCTCCCCAGCTGATTATGCGTCGTTCCTTGAAAGCAAAACATCAGCTACTTTGTTACAACCACTGAACGTGCTCAACAACTCGGCTTTAATTGATCCAGTCTAGATACCGTTATGTACCACAATGATCGGAACCGTGATGATGACTGAATGTGTATTTTATTGATTCCAACGTAACGTTACACAAGTCGTAATACATGATCAATGACTCTCGTTAAGTCATATATAAAGAGATTGACATTATTTTCAACGTAGATTGCATGAATTCTTACCATACCGTACGATTTTTTTTGGTAAAGCACCGAGAGGATAGATAATAAAATAATAAAGGGATAAATTGTCTCTCACCTCTGACTTCCTCCATTGCTGCTCTGTGTATCTATCCGAGTATGCCTGTATGGTCATTGGTCACAGCGTACGTGACGTCACGATGAGAGTACACATCTCTTCAGTACTACTAGTAGTCGAGAAATATATATATAAATTCGCTGATTTAAACACGTTTAGCAAATTCTATCCAGTGTTCTTTTGGATAAACAAAGGATTGATTGATTTATTTATTAACAGTTTGCAGAATTACAGTACATGAGTGGACGACACCAGCATTACACTTGAACCTATTTGTTTTATGAATTTTTGATATTATCAATTATCTTTTCTTGTAAAGAATAGTTAAAAAAAAAAATTGAAATGGTGGGAAGAAAACGATACAATTCCAATAGAATTAGTTTATTGATAAATCAGACGTTAATCAGCCAACCAGCTTTCTAGACTACACTTGTAGTACACTTGGCAGGATGTTGTCTGCGCATGCGCCGTAAACTATTCGAGGAAGTGGAACTGAGAGGAGGAGAGGCATATCAAAGCGACAGAAAAGTGTATTGTTGATTTCCTCCAAGTTGGCGAAGACAAAAAACAGCCTACACCGCGTCCAAAATGTCTGGATTTGACAACAACCCGTTCGCAGACCCGGGGAATGACAACCCTTTTCACGTAAGAACCACTTTTACACCATTTACTAGTATCTAGCAAGTTGAAGGTCCCACTCAAATGTTGATGACTGGCTTATCATTCGTAATAATGATGTTGCATGCCAGGAAATGCACTGGGTAGGACCATCGGAGCTCTCCTGACTGTCATAGGCTAATCCCAAGTGATTGACAAACTTTAAGCCAGTCAACGAGCCATATCTGTGTCGCGGGCGGGGTTAGCCAGCTCTTCAACCAGATTCCAAAGGAAGTTACAAATGCAACAAACTTTTAGAATCAAACTACTGCAGGTTCACAGCTTCACAGTTCACACACTGACACATGACGCCTATGTCAGTTTCCCCTTATTGTTTAGTGGATTGATTCTACTGACTAACTAGAATATTTTCTCTGAAAGTATTTGTTGTTGCTAGTGTCAGTGTGGTTTGGTTTTCAGCCCTGTGTAAACCATTAACCGGATGGTATGTATGTTACCAGGAGATGTGGATGGGGGGAAAAAAGTACAATCTACTAGATATATTATTGTCATTCAATATATTGGGCCCTGAGTTAATTGTAAAATAAATATACCAAAACCAACATTTGGTATCGTGGCATTATGAAACTACCTGATTTAAATGACACATCTCTATTCCCTATAATACCATAGAAAGAGCTACTGGCAGGGCTCAAATGTACTTTGTAAATGTGGACCTCAACAACTACCTCCCGTACACATTAAACACATGGTTAGTGGTGAAATGTTCAGAAACAGGTTATATCTAACGCTGTTTCTCCACTGTGTACACATCAGTGGTTCTCAACCCCAGGGGGGTCCCCAAATATTTTTTTGGGGGGCCCAGATGGCCAGACCATTGACCATTAATGCGTCAAAAACATTAAAACAATCAACTAGGAAAAAATGGTCAGACATTGGCCAAATTGTCAAATATTAGAGGCAAATGTTGTGAAAATATCATTATTTTCGGGGGTCACAGACTCGCAGCCTGAAAAGGTTGAGAACCACTTGTCTACATAGTAGACACATGATTAGACAGTAGACTCTACTGTGTCTACTGTTCAAATAATGACCTATGTGAGATATCTTGGCATGTGTACGACTGTACGGGCAGCTAGGGGAAGTTGGAAAGGAAACAGACAGCCAGGCTAAATGTATTGCACAACATGATGGATTATAATAAATCATTGGCTCATCCAAACTATGATAAGGCTAAAGGCCTATTCATACAGTTTCATACAAAACTACACTTCACCGAAAACTACAACATGACGTCACGCCGCGGTAGTAAGCGCTTCACCACTGACCCAAACACATCTCTCTATTTTTACTAAACCACTGTGTCGGTGGTCACCATATCACCTAAAACTGGAGTATGAATAGGCCTTCCTTAATACTTTCTCAAACGGCGATACGTGACGAAAGCTAATGGCAATGTACTGTAGTATAAATGAGCCTTTAAGATGGATGTCATTATCAACACATTGGGGTATCTATTAGAGATGGCACATGTATTCTCATTTTTATTACCGTCTTATAGGACATAATAGGTTGTGTCGTGCGGTGTTACGGTATGTGAAAGTTAATGTCTGAAAGTAAACACACAGATGTGTGGAAAATGTAATTATTTCAGTATTGTGATTCACTACAGTTCAAGTTCAGTAGACTAGTTAACTATCGTTTCAACAGAGACAGGAATGTGTCTTGACTGACTCTCTGAAGGTAACAAGTGAATACACAACATAATACAAATAGTACAATATACAAATTTCAAAACAGTGCAAATATTACGGGATCCCCCAGCATGTGCACAAGTGCAGATTAAGATCTGGGAGGACAGCTATTTTCAAAACTTCCTTAAAGGACACATAATAAATGTAGGGCAGCTTCTAGCTCTGGTCCATAGCCTTACTGCTTCTGATTCTGCCCTGCAGTAAGGTTCTGCTACTTTCGCTTTTAAATCTCACATGGAACTCAGACCAGCCTCTCCTCTTTAGCGTAACAAAGGCGGGTTGTGTCATTAGAAAGCCTACTTTCCTTAGTGGAAGCACTCTGAGCCCCCCACCACACGTATAAACGGTACTTTTTGGCCAAAAGGGGATTTTGTTTCCACCAATGTTTTTTAACTTTTAGTTACTCCAATGTCCCTTTCTGGCCAAAAAGTACCGTTTATACGTGTGGTGGGGGGCTCAGAGAGTGCGTCCACTAAGGGAAGTAGGCTTTCTAATGACGCAACCCGTCTTTGTATTGGTGAGTAGGTAAAACGTTCTTGAGATTTCCACTAAAGAGGAGAGGCTGGTCTGAGTTCCATGTGAGATTTAAAAGAGAAAGTAGCAGAGCCTTACTGCAGGGCAGAATCGGAAGCAGTACCAGAGCTAGGCACTGTAGGCGGCTCCATGTTTTATGACTTTATTTCCTGAAATAAGACTTGTGAATAACACAGGATACACAGGAGAAGCAACAAAGGCGACAATGAGAATAAGACAAATGACCTCAAACTTTTTATACTGATTATTTTGAATCTTTCAAGATGTGTATATCAATTATGGCTGGGCAATTAACCAAACATATATCAATATTACCGATATTTAGAACCCATAAACAAATGTAAATATAGGCATATATATCCTTATCAGTAGTATCAGTGAATCGACACAAACTGTCTAATTGTTTTTAAAATCGATTAAATACATTTGTTTGATTAACCACTTACCTCACCATAACATTGTCTTACTGTAAAACAGGACCTACATTTGTTAAAATGTGTAGTTTTAATGTTCATAAAGTTCTTACAATTGTTTTGGGAGTCAAAGTAGGATGATAGCACCCCTAGTCAATTTTCAATATTTATCATACTGCAAGTTATCAAACTTGCCAATAATGTCCTATTATGACCAATTTTACAATGCAAGATAAGCCATTTGTTTACAGCGCTGCAGTCACTAGACCTGTCAGGTGCACACTGCACAATAAGATGACATCACTGTTTGCTGTCTGCTGGGTGTGGCTGAATACATTAAATGGCCTTCAGCTAGCAGCTGCAACATGGGGCCTGACCAGGCCTTTCTTTCTAACTGCCCTGTAGAGTGTTGCTCTTGACTAAGGGGGATTTGGCAAATGTTTTACTGAACTTGGTACTGTTTGATGGAATGCAGCCTTCTTAGTCCTATATGAGCACACAGTCTGTGTGATCCTTGGGAAGGGCCTGCAATCTGCTGTAGGCAATGGATTAAGTAAACAGACTATTATGTTTAATGTAATACTAGGTGTGGCAATTTTGGCTAATGTGACTGTATGTGTTTAATACTCTATGAGCCAGGAAACGGTGTTGGATTTATATGTTACGTGCTTTTTCTGTCTACACCTAATCTCTTTCTTCACCAAAAATAGTTGATCTACAAGCTCGCCATGCGTATTGAGCTTGTAGATCTGCTATTTTTGGCTAATATTCCCCCCAAACCCCCCCTGAATATGGATTGCTGGGGTGCAAGTAGTCATTTTAAGAAGTTTGATTTTTTTTGTAGTGATAATAGCATTACTTGCCATTTTACTTCACATGGAATTTTCATATCATCCCATCCATCGCTATTGCTGGTTTTCTATTTAATGAGTAAGTTCATCTATTTTATGTGAGTGAGGTCTTGCTGGCCATGTGTGTTAGTTTGGTTCTCATGCATACTGTATTACAGAGACATACATTAGGCCAGTTAATGCTTTTCTGACTAGACATGTACCACAGTCTTGTCTCTTCTGGCCTCTTCTATCGGCTATAAACTGTTCTAAGATCAGTTGACCTGATTCTTTTTTAATTATGTACCTATGAACTATGTCTATAATGACATGCAAAAATAACAACAATACATACATAATTCATAGTTTACAAACAAACAGAGCACAGTAAAGTAGATAAACACTCTGACACAAGGATGTAGAAATAAAAGCATTATTGAAATGAGGTATAATTCAACAGAAAATAAATGCTACTGCTTAATGTATACGTTTTATGACGGACGCTCGGGCTGAAGTTTAAATCAGTGTTAAGAGTATATAATCTTGTACTCTTAACACAATTAAAAGTGCTAAATCTAAATAACTAAATGAAAGTCATCATTGTAGCAGTAGCGTTTTTTGACAGATGTTGCTTTCTTCACCATGTGCTGTGTATTAGTGATGTCTGTACACAGTAGGAGGTAATGATTGAATGAGGTTATCTAAACAATGTTTGAAGGTCACTCTGCTGCTTGTTACACAGCTGTTAAATGAACACTGGCTGCCCCTAGTTGAACAAGAATATGTTATATGTAATAAAGTTGTGTTGTCATCGTACAGTAGCACTCACACACACATTTTAACAATGTATTTATGTGTATGTATGTACACTCAAATATTACGATGCAGCAAGTATACATCCACCAAGTCGAGGCATAATATCATGTTGTATCATGATACAACAAGCAACACACACACACGCACACGCGCACGCACACACACACACACACACACACACACACACACACACACACAGATGAAAATAGCAGATCTACAAGCTCACAATGCAGAGCTTATAGTTTGGCCATTTGTAAAAATAATAATACAAAAATAAAATAAAAAAAGACATTGTATAACACAGGTTTAAGTGGTTCATCTGACTAATCAATATAGTAAAATTATTTTGTGCCGATTCATTGATATATCAAAAAAAATGCTTCTTGATTAATCGATTAACCTGAGCCAGTCTGTTATTTATTGGTTATAATCTAAATATCAGTTTTGATACATTTTCAGTTAAGTGTTTGTTGACAGTGATGTTTTATGTGTGTTTCAGGACCCGTCGGTCACACAGGCGACCAACTCCACTGTAGAACCTGTGGACCAGTTCAACCCTTTTCCTTCACATCCCACTGTAAGACACCAGAATTGCTGCTCTTGTTAAAGGAGTCATAGAAGTAGTATCACTAGGTATAATAGAAGTTGCACCAGTATTAAAAAAGTATTTTATGTTTCTTCCCTCCCTCCCTCCCTCCCTCCCTCCCTCCCTCCCTCCCTCCAGGATGATGTAACTATCAACACCACTCCTGCCTCCACCACTGCGTACCAGCCAGCTGTCCTGCAGCCCTCCATGGAACCTAGCCCTCAGGTCAGTCACTTCACCTCCACACAGCACTGACCTAGGATCTGCTTCCTCCATGCATTCCGTGCAAACAGTACTGTAACACTGACCTAGGATCTGCTTCCTCCATGCATTCCGTGCAAACAGTACTGTAACACTGACCTAGGATCTGCTTCCCCCATGCATTCCATGCACCTAGGATCTGCTTCCCCCATGCATTCCGTGCAAACAGTACTGTAACACTGACCTAGGATCTGCTTCCCCCATGCATTCCGTGCAAACAGTACTGTAACACTGACCTAGCATCTGCTTCCCCCATGCATTCCGTGCACCTAGGATCTGCTTCCCCCATGCATTCCGTGCAAACAGTACTGTAACACTGACCTAGGATCTGCTTCCCCCATGCATTCCGTGCGAACAGTACTGTAACACTGACCTAGCATCTGCTTCCCCCATGCATTCCGTGCAAACAGTACTGTAACACTGACCTAGGATCTGCTTCCCCCATGCATTCCGTGCAAACAGTACTGTAACACTGACCTAGGATCTGCTTCCCCCATGCATTCCATGCACCTAGGATCTGCTTCCCCCATGCATTCCGTGCAAACAGTACTGTAACACTGACCTAGGATCTGCTTCCCCCATGCATTCCGTGCAAACAGTACTGTAACACTGACCTAGCATCTGCTTCCCCCATGCATTCCGTGCACCTAGGATCTGCTTCCCCCATGCATTCCGTGCAAACAGTACTGTAACACTGACCTAGGATCTGCTTCCCCCATGCATTCCGTGCAAACAGTACTGTAACACTGACCTAGGATCTGCTTCCCCCATGCATTCCGTGCGAACAGTACTGTAACACTGACCTAGCATCTGCTTCCCCCATGCATTCCGTGCAAACAGTACTGTAACACTGACCTAGGATCTGCTTCCCCCATGCATTCCGTGCAAACAGTACTGTAACACTGACCTAGGATCTGCTTCCCCCATGCATTCCGTGCAAACAGTACTGTAACACTGACCTAGGATCTGCTTCCCCCGTGCATTCCGTGCAAACAGTACTGTAACACTGACCTAGGATCTGCTTCCCCCATGCATTCCGTGCAAACAGTACTGTAACACTGACCTAGGATCTGCTTCCCCCATGCATTCCGTGCAAACAGTACTGTAACATTGACCTAGCATCTGCTTCCCCCATGCATTCCGTGCAAACAGTACTGTAACACTGACCTAGGATCTGCTTCCCCCATGCATTCCGTGCAAACAGTACTGTAACACTGACCTAGGATCTGCTTCCCCCGTGCATTCCGTGCAAACAGTACTGTAACACTGACCTAGGATCTGCTTCCCCCATGCATTCCGTGCAAACAGTACTGTAACACTGACCTAGGATCTGCTTCCCCCATGCATTCCGTGCAAACAGTACTGTAACATTGACCTAGCATCTGCTTCCCCCCATGCATTCCGTGCAAACAGTACTGTAACACTGACCTAGGATGTGCTTCCCCCATGCATTCCGTGCAAACAGTACGGTAACACTGACCTAGGATCTGCTTCCCCTGTGCATTCCGTGCAAACAGTACTGTAACACTTACCTAGGATCTGCTTCCCCCCATTCATTCCGTGTAAACAGTACTGTAACACTGACCTAGGATGTGCTTCCCCCATGCATTCCGTGCAAACAGTACTGTAACACTGACCTAGGATCTGCTTCCCCCCGTGCATTCCGTGTAAACAGTACTGTAACACTTACCTAGGATCTGCTTCCCCCATGTGTTCTGTGTGTGTAGGCAACAGTAGTTGCAGCCCAGGCTAACCTGCTGCGACAGCAGGAAGAACTGGAGCGGAAGGCAGTGGAGCTTGATCGCAGAGAACAGGAGTTACAGAACAGAGGACCCACAGGTAGAACTATACTGACCTCTACTGCTAGACTACTACTATACTGACCTCTACTACTGCTGCTACTCCACACATCTGTATCATCTACTCCAGAGGTTCCCAACTGATGCGCCATTCTGTGAGAGGGTTATCTAATAGTCCAATAAACAGGCTGTACACTTAACTCATGGATTCACAAGATCAGGCATTTAATGATTGCCCATATTTATCCAAACTTGAATGGTCATATGAACAGCAAAGACGCATATGAAAGCAAATACGACCCGTTACATCACAAATCAGATTCGATCATATCAGCCCGTTGATCGGGGCGCCCCTCGAAGCACAGGCCAGAGGTTGGTCTGTCCTGGAGAATTCTGACGTGTCTCTACTTTTCCAGACACTATATAGGAATCTTTTCTTGTCACTCAGTGACCTTGCATGAGCACAGCTCGGGTGAACACTCTTAAAGTAATGGTAACTGCTTAAAGGGACTACTTTCCCCCATCAGCCCTCCTTGGTAATGATTAATTCAATTACCAGACAAAATTTAAGTATGCAATTTTAACCTAATACTATCGGTACGAGGGGCACACCAATTAGGGACTGTAAAACACTACATTCAAGGGTTAGTGGTAATCAGACATTGAATTCCAAAAGATAAAAAATTAAAATGATGACAATTAATAATCAGGTCAATCATACGAATAAAAGTACATTGAGTCACTTATGAAAATCAAATCAATCATAAATCACATTGTACATATCAAACTTCTTGTAGTATTTTCTCATTGCCAGTCTTCATTTTGAGGCATCGTGCAAGTGGACACTGGTGATTAGGGAAACCAATTTGTTATATTTTACTTAATTCTTCGTCACACCCTCCTTGGTGTTATGTTATTGTCTCACTCTATTTGTATTATCTCTCCCTCCTTCATGTGACATCTGGCATGACACATTAAAACAGAATTATGTTTAAACGGACGTGGACGGTTAAAAAAACCGACAGACAGATTTATTTGGTGAAGGTATTGACAGAGGATTATGGGGTTTCTCTGCGTACAAAATAGATTTATTTGGTGAAGGTGTTGACAGAGGATTATGAGGTTTCTCTGCATACAAAATAGTTATGCCTGTCAATTAGCATAAGGGAGGTTAAAAGTGTGCTGAAGGTACACATAAAGGACGTTACTACCAGCCTTGCACGGAGAAGCAAGGCCAGGTTTTGTTTAACCAACAACCCACGAGGAGTGCGGGGAGTTGGAGCGCTTCTGCACGTTAAACGCAGAAAGTTCCGGCTGGTCAACCTGCAAAAGAGAAGATGACCGAAATACCGGCTGTTTTTAGACGCACTGTCAGATTTCACAGGAGAAGAGAGGTTCACGCCTCCATTCCTGGTGGGTCAATCTCACAAAGAGAGTCATGGTGCCAACGCAAATGCTTGATAGCATGCTCGCGGGATTGCCAGGTGGCAAATCTAAGGCCAGAAAAATGCCTTCATTTTCCGATCCTGATGTAAAGAAAAATAAGGCGAAGTGGAAATGGAGAGGCACTTTTAGAAAGTCAGCCAAGGTGACATGCTCACAACCATTGTTCCTGCACAGCATGGAGCAATTGGGGGCTTCAGATGTCTCAGCGCACACACACACACACACACACACACACACACACACACACACACACACACACTCTCACAAAAAGATGTGTGTTTGACCTGGGCATATAATTGTGATTTGTATTTTGGTTCATCTATTTGTACTTTACAAGCAAGTGCAAGTAAATTTATTTATTTCGTGAAGTAATGATTGCTTTCTCTGTGTGGTGTCTGTGTGCTTTCTAAGTTAAAGTACACCAAATAAGTTGAAATGCAATGTCTGTCGCAAACACAATTAGCAAATTGAGCATTTTGAGTAACAAAATGCTAAACAGGTTGTGTGATCCTTCTTCCTCAATCTTATTTTGAGGGGGGGGAGGTGTTTACTTAGACATTATCTAAACCTTTGTCCGGGCAAAAAGCCATAAAACAAACATATATATATAAATGTGCAGTAGCCATTTACGTCAAGACGTCTAATTGACGTCTTTGTAATGGATGCTACGGGCGTCAAGACATCTCTCCCTTGGGATTTATTTTTAATCCATATTTTAAAAATTCCTCTAATCTGGTGTACAGGTGATGACATGCACATTACATGCATAATAGAATGACAAATTCTTTCTTTCTTTATAATGGGAGAATTGGCACTCAGAGCCTAAACTGGTGACCACCAGGTGGCGCTTTAATAACATGTGTAGTGTTGGAACGTTTAGTTTAGTCTATGTGTGTTAATCTTTAGTAAAAGTTTGCCTGTTGGATGCTCTGCTAATCTCCAGAAATCCGAACACTACTCCACCATGCCAGTCCACAAACATTTTATGAACTGTCGCCATTTTATGAACGGTCCGTGGTATTAGAAAGGTTGGGAACCGGCCTGATCTACTCAATTGTTTGAAGTACATTGCAAGTATATGTACAAACTTGATGTTTCTGCTGTTTACTTTGGAAGGTAAAGTGAACAACTGGCCTCCTCTCCCTAAGAGCTTCCCCATCAAGCCATGCTTCTACCAGGACTTCTCTGAGGAGATTCCCGTGGAATACCAGAGAGTAGCAAAGATGATATACTACCTCTGGATGTGTAAGTACAGTACAATACAAACCATACAGTATACTACTCATACTCATTAGTATCAGTACTAGTATCATTACTGTACATATTGATGTGTACAATTTCGATACTTCATTTATTTACCTTTTAAAGAATACACTTTATTATGTTCTTTTATTATTATTATGCCACCATGTATGGTAAAACATGTCACTCCTAGTCATTTCAACATGTCCCTGGTCAATACAGGCATACAGTGTTATCAGTGCTCTTTCAGCACTCCATTGTTTGTTTCGGTCTCTGTTTACTTCTTCCTGCAATTCTGTCCTTGTGTCTTCTGGTCATTGTCGAACTGTGTCCCTCCATTCTGTCTCTCTCTATTCCTGTTGAGTTGATTCTATAATGGTATCTGTCCCTTTTGTCCCTCCCAGTTTATTGTGTGACTCTGTTCCTCAACCTGTTGGCGTGTCTGGCCTTCTTCACGACCGATTCGTCATATGGCGTGGACTTTGGCCTCTCCATCCTGTGGCTCATTCTGTTTGCTCCCTGCTCCTTCCTCTGCTGGTACAGGCCAGTCTACAAGGCTTTCAAGTGAGTCTCTACGTTCCTTCGATTCAACAAACCCTCAGCTTCAGTGCTGTTTTGTGGGGTCTAGTTCTGCATTCAGTGAGTTACACCACCCTTGACACCATGTATGAGGCATGAGTTGTGATTGGTATAACTTCTGTAGAGTACATTGTGCGGGTTTGATAATATTGGTGTTGACTCTGATGGACTGATGCCGTTGTCTGTCTCATCTCCAGGTCTGACAGCTCATTCAGCTTCTTCTTTTTCTTCTTCGTGTTCTTCTGCCAAGTGGCCTTCTTGATCATCCAGTCGGTGGGAATCCCCAAGTGGGGCAACAGGTGAGTCACGCCCAGTCCGACAAACCGGTTAAAACCATAAATCCTTCAACAAGTACAAAAAACTGTGTGATATTATTACAAACTAGAGTCTGGTCTGATGACGGGGTGCCTCTATAATGGTACAGGTGACAGATTAACTTAAATTGCATCTGCATGCAGTGTGCACACGTGGTAGCATGATCCTGCTGTATGTCCAGTGTTTCAGGCCTAAACTACTCTCTCCTACATCTTTGTCTTGCCTCCATTTTTACTATCAGATACTATCCATCCTTCAATGCTTCACTGCCTGTCTCTGCTTCCTGATGACTTCTGTAAGTCTCTGCTACTTACCCTGACCACACTAACTCCCTATTTGCCTTTATACCGTATGCATGACAATACGGTACTAAACCTTTATTTCTATTGCACTTTTAAAACCACACTTGCATTATATACCATAAATTAAGAATAGGAACGATGTAAACGCTTAGAAAATCCAGGCATAAATAAGTTTGCACTCTTGTCCAAATCAAAATGTTTTCCAGTCAGCTGACTAAGCTGAATAATACAAGAAGGGCAGAAGCTTACAAACCAACACATTAAAAAAGGAAATGTTCACACAGATTTGTTCACATGCAAAACATTTATCCACTTTGTGAAATGGTTTTTTTCTTCTTCTTTTTTTAAACAACATTTTTGAACCAACCTCTGGCTGTCATAGAGCCTCTGTTTGTTTTCATTGCAAACCTTCTTAAGAACTATTAAAATAATAATAACCTGTGTGAAAAAGGAAATCATGAATGACGTGTCGAGTCCTGCACTTCTCGCAATGCTATGGGCGCGTTCGGAAATAGCGCACTGAGCGCGCTGTGCAATGCAAACTAATAGGCGAGTGCGCTCCCGATGCGCATTTCCAAACATACCCTATATGACCCATAGCCTGAAGGGATGCAACGCTCTGATTAGTTCAGAAGCACACAGCCTTCCGTTTTAGACTGCCCCGTCTTTAACCACAGTACCTCTGAATGGTCTTGGATCATGAGGAAGCTATGGCTCAGAAGTAGAGGTGGAGTGGCCATTTGAGAACCAGAGTGTTTCCGGTTTGATCTCCGGCTCGTCTTGGCTTTGTGCCAGGGTTCGTGAGCAAGATACTGAATCCCTAACTGCTCCCGATGAGTGTGGTCGACTGTGGTACGTAGCATGGCTGCTTCCACCGTCGTTGTGAATGTGCGTCTGAATGAGTGAATGTAACACACAGGATAAAGGCGCAATAGAAATGCAGATCATTGACCGTTTTACCAAAGGTTAAGTCCAAGGGGCCTGCAGGTGCATTTCTTACTGTACTTTATTACTGCTTCTTAGCAAACACAAGTTAATCTTTTGAAAATAATGTTATATGATGACTCATACGCCTTTCCTGATCAAAATTATCTCTTGCCACTGGCTCTCAACATTAGTTATTATCTATGTAACATAGAACAGATTTGCCTGCAATGATAATGATATGATGATGATAAATCAAAACTTGTATTGCATGTCACCTTGCTCTGCGCTGTCTTGTCAGTCTAAAAGTCTCCAGTTTATTGTTTTCTGCTGTTTTCCCATGCCAACTTGTAGTTCTATACATTAATTACATCAACTCCATTCTAGGGGAAACACTATTATAATATAATATTTACTGTTACTAGTACAAACTATGTATATTAGTGAGATAGACCACATCAACATAATGAAACTTTTTGTCCTGAAAATACTGGTACTGTATTTAAATGAACCAAACATAATTGTCCCTGTAAACTAATTTTACCACAATAATTGTCAACTTTAAGAAATATATTGTCAACACAATGGAAAGCAGTTGCAGCTTGTATGCTTTACTTATAGGAAAATCATTTTGGACCGTTAAATGGTTAGGATATAGAATTGTATTGATTTAGATTCCTCCATTTTTGGGTGGGGGTACCTGGTAACTCTTATAACTACACTTGTTGTGAGTATGATTTTGGCCTTACGACCACTTGCATTCTCTTTGCTCTGATTCAGTGGCTGGATTTCCGCATTCACTGCCATTGGTCATAACACGGCGGTGGGAGCCATCATGATGCTGGTCGCCTGTTTCTTCACCATCTGTGCTGTGCTCTCTGTCATCCTGCTGAAAATGGTGAGGAATTGTCTTGTCTCCGTCTATCGGTCTCATTCTGTCTCTCTCTCTCTCGATACATCTCCCTAGCTCTCACTTTCCCTCCAATGTATTTATTCGTGAGGGTGGAAAACACATCTGTTGATTTGTTTTGAACCGGAGAACTATCCTACTATAAATGCGCATAACTCGAGAATCGTTTGCCCCACCGACTTCAAATTCGACAAAGTTAAAATGGGTGCTATGGCAATGGGTATTGCATACTACAGAGATATCCATATACAGTATGGGCACAAAAGGGACACAGACAGATAGCTAAAACAGATGCTATGACAACGGATATTATTAGGTTCCCAAGTTACATCGTTCCCAAGTAGGCCGGTGGCCAACGGGCACGTACAGGTCTAGTCCAACTATAAATGCGCCACGTCTGTCTGTGTGCGTGTCTGTGTGCACGGTTGTAATGCACGTAACTCGAGAACCGTTTGCCCCACCGACTTCAAATCGACACACACGTTCCACACCCCCACAGGGAGTGCAGTGCCCGGTATCGAGTCGGTGGCATACACCGTTGTCCAGAAAGTCCCCTCACCTGTGCAATTTCAAGCCTCTGCCTCAGCCAATTGATCGCCATGGCAACCCCACACCTGCCAATTTATTACGTAACCAGTCCACTTTTCAGTCAGTTTGCACTCTTCAGACACAGGGGCGGCGGTGGCTCAGGGGTAGAGTGCCTGGATGGTAACCGTAAGGTTGCCAGTTCGAACCCGGGCTCCCCCAGAGTTACTGTCGAAGTGTCCTTGAGCAAGACACTGAACCCCTAATTGCTCCCGATGTGCTAGTTGGTGCCTTGCATGGTTTCCGCTGCCATCGGTGTATGAATGTGTGTGTGAATGGGTGAATGTAATGCACAATCTCTGTAAAGCGCCTTGGATAAAGGCGCTATATAAATGCACCATTTACCATTTACCACAGGCAGACAAGACAGGGCACCTCCATGTGGGACACAGACAGACAGATAAAATGGGTGCTATGACAACGGGTATTGCATACTACAGACATCTCCATATACAGTATGGGCACTAAAGGGACACAGACAGATAGTTAAAACGGGTGCTATGACAAGTTGACATTATTAGGGTCCCAAGTTGCATCATTCTCAAGTAGGCCTCTCTTCACTCCGTCACCCCTTGTGTTTCATGCTTGAGATGCGATCTGCTTATCTTTAGGCTGATCACTGTCTGTCCCTCTGCAGGTTCACAGTCATTATCGGCGGACTGGAGCCAGTTTCCATAAGGCTCAGCAGGAGTTCTCCCAGGGAGTTCTCACCAACAAGACATTCCAGACTGCTGCTACCACAGCAGCCTCCACTGCTGCCCAGGGAGCCTTCCAGAGCAACAACTAATGCTAGGCTAGGCAAGGCTGAGCTCGGCTGAACTTGGCTAGTCTGCTTTCACAGTTCAAGGCAAGTCTGATGTGGGCTAAATTTGGCATATCCAGGCTAGTCTTGTGTAGGTGAGGCTAGACTAAACTTGGTGATTGCTTGACTACAGGCTAAATCTCATTCAGCTAACTCAAGCTGAGCGCTCAACCTTGTTAAACTATGCTCCCTCATTTCACTCTCAATATCTATGCATCTTCCCTTCTATACCTCCATGTTAAGTGTGGTTTCCTATTAGTCTGTCTCCCACAGAGACAGCAAGGTCCCCTGGCTCTGCTAAATTCAGCTCCAACAGCAGTTTAAGAGACGGTTAAAGGGAAGTTCTCCCATCAAATGCATTCTGGGAAGGAAAGCATGTTGTGTGATTGCCATTTTAAAGTGTCTACGCTTGGTGTATTGTGTGTGCACTTTTGGCTAAGCTCTACAGTATGATGCACCTTTTGTGGACTTTCTCCAAGGCGTTCCTGTCTTTATAATGTCTTTATAATGTCTTTTTAAGTGTGTGTGTGTGTGTGTGTGTGTGTGTGTGTGTGTGTGTGTGTGTGTGTGTGTGTGTGTGTGTGTGTGTGTGTGTGTGTGTGTGTGTGTGTGTGTGTGTGTGTGTGTGTGTGTGTGTGTGTGTGTGTGTGTGTGTGTGTGTGTGATATAAATAAGATGAAGGTTTTGTTCCTCCTCTGTCCTCTATGGTGTTTGTCTTGTTTCATAGCCCTTTGTCTTTTAATTTCAATGTGCAGAAGAGGAGAAGTTCCTCTACTTATGATGAACCTGCGCCATTGCATGGCAAGCAGAGTAAAGGCTTATTTCTACTCTGTTGCATGACGAGATGGGGCATTGTGCTTATCACCTGAATTTTCCTTCAGCATCCTAGTGGTGCTCTAAAGCAATCTGTTGGCTCAGGGAGTTCAAAGTTTATAAGTAGAGCAGTGTGTGTAATTGCATAAATAACTGGAATGGAAAGACCCCGATTTTAGAGAATTAATGAAGTTAATCACAGTCTCCATAGTGTTACTATGATTATTAACCCGAAGAATCACGTAAGCTTCAGCTTCAAAGGTGCCACATTTATAGAATTTTGTATTGTTGTTCTGTCACAAACATGTTTAAGTATTGTTTCGTTTTTTTTACAGTATGCTCTTATTTCTAGAAATATAGATGTATTGATGGATTTAGTAGAATGTTCTCCATGAATCTCCTGCCTGCATACTTTGTGTTCTATTCAATCAAGAGAAACATGACCCCCTAGTAGTGTAAAGTTCAAATAGCCAGTTTTCAAACATTGGTCTCTCTTTGTTGGCAAAGAAAATCAAACGTTAACTATTATCATCATCAGTCATTGTATGTAAAGGTCTAAATACAAAATGAATTGGCCAACACACGCAGGAAGGAAACTTCGATAGATTGAATGCCACAAGTCCTTGATATTATAGTAGATGCACTTTCAGCCAAGATGGCCTTCTGTAGTATTCAAACATCAGTGACCACTGCATTACAGCTATTAAGAGTCCTGGTATGTGCCGAGGCCGTTTTTCTTTTATTGTATACGGTATTCCCATGTACTAAAAAAGACGATTTATTAGTGAGTTGAGCACGCTTTGTGTTAAGGTTTAATAACTATAATATACTGTATGTAAATGCTGTAAACTAAGGTCTCAATTCAGAAAAAAGATTGTAGAAAATGAATTTAGCTTCAACGGTGGAGGTTTTCTTGAATCGGCGGTAGATCTTGTGTGGCTGATGATGCAGCTTTGACCAAAACTTTGAAAAGTGCCTTGAGTTTGTTCTTATGTATGCTACCGTGGTCATTGGTTCCTAAGGTAACCAACACAGTATAGAAGATTGGAAAAAAATTATAATCAACAATGCCATTTAAACTGTCTTTCATTTGGTGACCGTACAGCCAATGCTTTTTTTTGTTGATTTGCCAATAGATGTATAGATCAATTAAAGTCTTTATTATTGTGTATATTGTCAATTTTTCAGTAACCCCCCACAGTATTAAAAAGTGCTTCAGACAAAACCACCTAACTCCATTGGCCCCTAAAACTGTCTGCTAAAGCAGCTATAACCTCTCCCCCTCTCATGCAAGTATCATCTGACAACATAAAGTCACAATACCAACTTTTATGAGGCAGTATTGCTTATATTTAAAAAAAACAAATATGTATGTTTCTTGAATAATTATCATTTTGGAGTTAGGTGGTTTCTCCCCGACAACAGAGCTATGTGAATATATGCTGTATTGCAGGCTTTGGAATGAAAACTTTTTTTTTTGTAATGATTCACTAGAACCTATGAATTCTGAAATGAACTGCATTCATACTTTGATTGGCTACAGTACCTTTTGCCCTGGAGATTACAGAGATTTAGATACAGTTTAAATCAATACAGTTTCAACTCAAATTTTCCAGAAATTGCAGGTTCTTGTGGATATTGGTGCCGGTAATCCAAGGTTCACAGTTGTTTTTTTTATGTGGGGTTTCTACAATAACCGTTTGCATATGATGACATTTTTTGTTCTTAAGCAGTAAGAACAGCTACTGCAATCAAGACTGGCCAAGGCTAGAAAACCTAAACGGTATATAACATGAAAGGAGAAGTTCTGCACACTTCGATCAATGCACGTTTCCTGCATTGATTGCTTTGGCTTTCGCCCTGTGCTTCCTTCTATTGACAGGCATGCGGATGTACAGTATATTGTGTTTTTTGAAAACGTCTGTTAGAATGTAACAAAAATAATTGCTGTACTGTAATGACGCATGTAACATATCTGCAAATGATGGTATAATGTAAAATTCAGTTAAATCCTATTTAAATGTTTATTTTCTTTTGTTGTCTTAATTCACGCATTTGTTTTATGTTTTGTGTTGGTAGAACATAATTCAGTGCCTTTTTATATTTCAAATTTTAATATGGCATCTAATAAAACTGTTTTGCATTCATTGACTAATACAATTATTAAATGACACTCTCAGTGCTTTCTGTGGTTTTATAATTTTGTTAAAGAAAAAGCAGTTTTGGTGTCTTGTGAAGTTGAGATTCCACTGCAGAGCAGCTAGGTGGCACTGTGGTCCAACTGAGGTTTACTTAGTTCAATCAATTTTTCACTGTCTACATTTTTATCAAGTGACAGTTAATCTGGAAACCTATATTAAAAAAAATAAAAGCTGCAGAATCTGTCTTGGGAGATAAGTGACAGTTTAAATGGTAAGATCATTTGCCTCACGGATGACTTATTTCTGTAAATAGCATATTATCTTGGTCCTTTTTTAGTGTGATGCATATAAATAGCCTGCCTAATTTCTATAGAATAGGCTATTATATTGGTCCTGGTTGTTGTGGAGTAGCTTAGGATGAAAGACTTATGAAGTAGCCTACATCTATAGTTTTTTGTTTATGTTTAATGTAAGAGGAATATAGTTACTCCAAATAAAATGCAATATTGTTTCGTTTCATTATAATTTTTTTACCTCAACTTTACAGTAGGCTACATATCAGTTAATGGCATTCAAAATACATACTGTAGCAGTTCTGCTGGTGGGTTACCAGTTGAATGCCACACCACAACCCCACCATGAACCATCAATAACCACATGACTTGCAAATTAGACAGTCATGAATCAAATGCCCAAAGCATTCTCAATGGCAATAGCACAAACTTTGGAATGCTACTAGTCCTACATACTTACACCTAGAAACCTAAATTTGAGAAATGTATAATGGGGCTCAATGGCAGATAGTAGAAACTCCATTCACACTTAATAATTCAGCTTACTGTGGAGACAAATGCTGGAACTTTTAACTTTGAAATGTTTTGTCGTTTCGGATTTATTTAACTTAAACGCCCAATGCATTCTCAATGGCAATAGCACAAACTTTGGCATGCTACTAGTCCTACATACTTACACCTAGAAACCCCATTCAAACCTATTTAGGTTCATCTTACGGTGGAATCTTTGAAATGTTTCATAGTTTTAGAAATATAGTGCTTTTACATTTGAGAGATTCAGAATGGGGGTCAATGGCAGATTTTGGCAAGTAACAATTTGAGTGTGGTTTGAACCCACAACCTCCAGATCATGAAGCCAGTGTGCTAAGTCACTGACCTACTTGCTACCTGCCACAATGCAGTCTGCCGCTCCCTTTGAGTAACAACATTGATACAAAAATAAAATAACAGGAGATTTGTTTATTTCGCTGTTTATCTCTAGACATTTGAATGTTTATGAACCACAATGGAAACAAGTCTCTGACTCTTCGTCATTATCTATTCGGCCTTTTGAGAACAGCATGCACAGTGGCTCATCATAATACCATGAAGAAAATCCAGACTTTCATAAACACCTGCCTGAGAAGAATCCTCCGAATCCACTGGCCTAACACAATCAGCAACCTGGAACTGTGGCAGCAATCAGGCCAACACCCTGTGGAAGAAGACATACTGTACTACAAAGACGATGGCGATGGATTGGCAACACCCTTCACAAGCCTGCAGCTAGTATCACAAGATACGCCCTGTTCTGGAACCCACAAGGGAAAAGGAAAAGGGGCAGACCAAGAAACACCTGGCGGCGTGACCTAGACCTGGACCGAGATGCCTGGAGAGCTCATGTTCGTGGCCTACGTATGCCCAAGGTTGGGCGATAGGCGTAAGTAAGTAAGTAATGCACAGTGGCTCACTGGTTACAGAGCCTGCCTTGGAATCAGGAGGCCACAAGTTCATGTCCTGGCTCTGACATAGTGTCCCAAAATCATGAAAATATGACATACTATAGTATGCCGTCCGAAACCATGAACTATACATTTTTTTCATGATTTTCATCTTTTTTTTCAAATAGTCCAAAATCACGAAAAATAGTATGCCGTCCGACACAAATATGAGAAATGTATAACTTTGGCATGCTAATAGTCCTACATACTTACACCTAGAAACCCCATTCAAACCTATTTAGGTTCATCTTACGGTGGACATGTACAAGGAATCTTTGAAATGTTTCATATTTTTAGAAATATAGTGCTTTCAAATTTGAGAAATTTATAATGGCAGATAGTGGCACGTCAAAAATCACTTTCACCTAGAAACTCCATTCACACTTTGTATAATTCAGCTTCCTGTGGAGACACATACTGGAACTTTTTACTTTGAAATGTTTTGTAGTTTCTGAGTTATTTCTCAAATTTGAAAGCACTATATTTCTAAAACTATGAAACATTTAAAAAAATCCTTTTCAGGCAAACATGTCAACCGTAAGATGAACATAAGTAGGCTAGAATGGGGTTGCTAGGTGTAAGTATGTAGGACTAGTAGCGTGCCAAAGTTTGTTCTATTGCCATAGAGAATGCATTGGGCGTTTAAGTTAAATAACTCAGAAACTACAAAACATTTCAAAGTAAAAAGTTCCAGCATGTGTCTCCACAGTAAGCTGAATAATAAAAAGTGTGAATGGAGTTTCTAGGTGAAAGTGCTTTTTTGACGTGCCAATGTCTGCCATTGAGCCCCATTGTAAAATTCTCAAATTTGAAAGCACTATATTTCTAAAACTATGAAACATTTCAAAGATTCCTTTTCAGGCAAACATGTCCACCGTAAGATGAACCTAAGTAGGCTAGAATGGGGTTGCTAGGTGTAAGTATGTAGGACTAGTAGCATGCCAAAGTTTGTGCTATTGCCATAGAGAATGCATTGGGCGTTTAAGTTAAAATATTCAGAAACTACAAAACATTTCCAAGTAAAATGTTCCAGCATGTGTCTCCACAGTAAGCTGAATAATAAAAAGTGTGAATGGAGTTTCTAGATGAAAGTGATTTTTTGACGTGCCAAAATCTGCCATTGAGCCCCATGTTAAAAGTCTCAAATTTGAAAGCACTATATTTCTAAAACTATGACACCTTTCAAAGATTCCTTTTCAGGCAAACATGTCCACCGTAAGATGAACCTAAGTAGGCTAGAATGGGGCTGGTAGGTTTAAGTTTCTAGGACTAGTAGCATGCCAAAGTTTGTGCTATTGCCATAGAGAATGCATTGGGCGTTTAAGTTAAATAACTCAGAAACTACAAAACATTTCAAAGTAAAACGTTCCAGCATGTGTCTCCACAGTAAGCTGAATAATAAAAAGTGTGAATGGAGTTTCTAGGTGAAAGTGCTTTTTTGACGTGCCAATGTCTGCCATTGAGCCCCATGTTAAAATTCTCAAATTTGAAAGCACTATATTTCTAAAACTATGAAACATTTCAAAGATTCCTTTTCAGGCAAACATGTCAACCGTAAGATGAACATAAGTAGGCTAGAATGGGGTTGCTAGGTGTAAGTATGTAGGACTAGTAGCGTGCCAAAGTTTGTTCTATTGCCATAGAGAATGCATTGGGCGTTTAAGTTAAATAACTCAGAAACTACAAAACATTTCAAAGTAAAAAGTTCCAGCATGTGTCTCCACAGTAAGCTGAATAATAAAAAGTGTGAATGGAGTTTCTAGGTGAAAGTGCTTTTTTGACGTGCCAATGTCTGCCATTGAGCCCCATTGTAAAATTCTCAAATTTGAAAGCACTATATTTCTAAAACTATGAAACATTTCAAAGATTCCTTTTCAGGCAAACATGTCCACCGTAAGATGAACCTAAGTAGGCTAGAATGGGGTTTCTAGGTGTAAGTATGTAGGACTAGTAGCATGCCAAAGTTTGTGCTATTGCCATAGAGAATGCATTGGGCGTTTAAGTTAAAATATTCAGAAACTACAAAACATTTCCAAGTAAAATGTTCCAGCATGTGTCTCCACAGTAAGCTGAATAATAAAAAGTGTGAATGGAGTTTCTAGATGAAAGTGATTTTTTGACGTGCCAAAATCTGCCATTGAGCCCCATGTTAAAAGTCTCAAATTTGAAAGCACTATATTTCTAAAACTATGACACCTTTCAAAGATTCCTTTTCAGGCAAACATGTCCACCGTAAGATGAACCTAAGTAGGCTAGAATGGGGCTGGTAGGTTTAAGTTTCTAGGACTAGTAGCATGCCAAAGTTTGTGCTATTGCCATAGAGAATGCATTGGGCGTTTAAGTTAAATAACTCAGAAACTACAAAACATTTCAAAGTAAAACGTTCCAGCATGTGTCTCCACAGTAAGCTGAATAATAAAAAGTGTGAATGGAGTTTCTAGGTGAAAGTGCTTTTTTGACGTGCCAATGTCTGCCATTGAGCCCCATGTTAAAATTCTCAAATTTGAAAGCACTATATTTCTAAAACTATGAAACATTTCAAAGATTCCTTTTCAGGCAAACATGTCCACCGTAAGATGAACCTAAGTAGGCTAGAATGGAGTTGCTAGGTGAAAGTATGTAGGACTAGTAGTATGCCAAAGTTTGTGCTATTGCCATAGAGAATGCATTGGGCGTTTAAGTTAAATAATTCAGAAACTACAAAACATTTAAAAGTAGTTTCTAGGTGAAAGTGCTTTTTTGACGTGCCAATGTCTGCCATTGATCCCACTGAGCAATAGACGTGCGTCTAAAAATGGGATAAAAAACGTCGAAAATAGACGTCGTAAAACGTCGAAAAATAGACGTCTAAAACATGTCTATTTTTAGACGTCTATTTTTAGACGTTTTTTATCCCATTTTTAGACGCTCGTCTAATAGCTCATATCGTACGGCATACTATAGCACGACGTTTTTCATCATTTTTGAGGATTTAAAAAACGATGGGTTATAGCCCATCGTTTTTTGAATTTTAGATTTTCTTTATCCTGGTTTTTCATAATTTTTGACCATGGGCTAGCCCATACCGTACGGAATACTATAGCACGCCGTTTTTCATCATTTTTTAGGATTTGAAAAGAATGAAAAAAAAAAAAAAGATGGGTTATAGCCCATCATTTTTAGATTTTTAGATTTTTTTTTTTGAATCCTCGTTTTTCATCATTTTTGACCATCCCACTGAGCAATAGCCGGCTATTAGACTTGCGTCTAAAAATGGGATAAAAAAACGTGTAAAAATAGACGTCTAAAAAAAGTCTAAAAATAGACGTCTAAAACACGTCTATTTTTAGACGTGTTTTAGACGTCTATTTTTAGACGTTTTTTATCCCATTTTTAGACGCTCGTCTAATAGCCCATATCGTACGGCATACTGTAGCACGCCGTTTTTCATAATTTTTTAGGATTTGAAAAGAATGAAAAAAAAACAAAAACGATGGGTTATAGCCCATCATTTTTAGATTTTTAGATTTTTTTTTTTGAATCCTCGTTTTTCATCATTTTTGACCATCCCACTGAGCAATAGCCGGCTATTAAACTTGCGTCTAAAAAGTGGGATAAAAAAACGTGTAAAAATAGACGTCTAAAAAAAGTCTAAAAATAGACGTCTAAAACACGTCTATTTTTAGACGTGTTTTAGACGTCTATTTTTAGACGTTTTTTATCCCATTTTTAGACGCTCGTCTAATAGCCCATATCGTACGGCATACTGTAGCACGCCGTTTTTCATCATTTTTTAGGATTTGAAAAGAATGAAAAAAAAAAAACGATGGGTTATAGCCCATCATTTTTAGATTTTTAGATTTTTTTTTTTGAATCCTCGTTTTTCATCATTTTTGACCATCCCACTGAGCAATAGCCGGCTATTAAACTTGCGTCTAAAAATGGGATAAAAAAACGTGTAAAAATAGACGTCTAAAAAAAGTCTAAAAATAGACGTCTAAAACACGTCTATTTTTTGACGTGTTTTAGACGTCTATTTTTAGACGTTTTTTATCCCATTTTTAGACGCTCGTCTAATAGCCCATATCGTACGGCATACTGTAGCACACCGTTTTTCATCATTTTTGAGGATTTGAAAAGAATGAAAAAAAAAGATGGGTTATAGCCCATCGTTTTTTGAATTTTAGATTTTTTTTATCCTGGTTTTTCATAATTTTTGACCATGGGCTATAGCCCATACCGTACGGAATACTATAGCATGCCGTTTTTCATCATTTTTGAGGATTTGAAAAAAATAAAAAAATAAAAAAAACGATGGGTTATAGCCCATGTTTTTTGAATTTTTTAAAAAAGAATTATCCTCGTTTTACATCATTTTGGACCATGGGTTATAGCCCATATCGTACGGCATACTATAGCACGCCGTTTTTCATCATTTTTGAGGATTTGAAAAAAATGAAAAAAACGATGGGTTATAGCCCATGTTTTTTGAATTTTTGAAAAAAAAAATATCCTCGTTTTTCATCATTTTGGAACATGGGCTATAGCCCATATCGTACGGCATACTATAGCACGCCGTTTTTCATCATTTTTGAGGATTTGAAAAAAATGAAAAAATAAAAAAAACGATGGGTTGTAGCCCATGTTTTTTTAATTATTTTTTTTATCCTTGTTTTTCATCATTTTGGACCATGGGTTATAGCCCATATCGTACGGCATACTATAGCACGCCGTTTTTCATCATTTTTGAGGATTTGAAAAAAATGAAAAAAAAAAAACGATGGGTTATAGCCCATCATTTTTAGATTTTTAGATTTTTTTTTGAATCCTCGTTTTTCATCATTTTTGACCATCCCACTGAGCAATAGCCGGCTATTAGACTTGCGTCTAAAAATGGGATAAAAAAACGTGTAAAAATAGACGTCTAAAAAAAGTCTAAAAATAGACGTCTAAAACACGTCTATTTTTAGACGTGTTTTAGACGTCTATTTTTTGACGTGTTTTAGACGTCTATTTTTAGAAGCTCGTCTAATAGCCCATATCGTACGGCATACTGTAGCACGCCGTTTTTCATCATTTTTTAGGATTTGAAAAGAATGAAAAAAAAAAAACGATGGGTTATAGCCCATCATTTTTAGATTTTTAGATTTTTTTTTTGAATCCTCGTTTTTCATCATTTTTGACCATCCCACAAAGCAATAGCCGGCTATTAGACTTGCGTCTAAAAATGGGATAAAAAAACGTGTAAAAATAGACGTCTAAAAAAGTCAAAAAATAGACGTCTAAAACACGTCTATTTTTAGACGTGTTTTAGACGTCTATTTTTAGACGTTTTTTATCCCATTTTTAGACGCTCGTCTAATAGCCCATATCGTACGGCATACTGTAGCACACCGTTTTTCATCATTTTTGAGGATTTGAAAAGAATGAAAAAAAAAAGATGGGTTATAGCCCATCGTTTTTTGAATTTTAGATTTTTTTTATCCTGGTTTTTCATAATTTTTGACCATGGGCTATAGCCCATACCGTACGGAATACTATAGCATGCCGTTTTTCATCATTTTTGAGGATTTGAAAAAAATGAAAAAAACGATGGGTTGTAGCCCATGTTTTTTTAATTTTTGAAAAAATAATTATCCTCGTTTTACATCATTTTGGACCATGGGTTATAGCCCATATCGTACGGCATACTATAGCACGCAGTTTTTCATCATTTTTGAGGATTTGAAAAATATGAAAAAATGAAAAAAACGATGGCTTATAGCCCATGTTTTTTGAATTTTTGATTTTCTTTTATCCTCGTTTTTCATCATTTTGGACCATGGGTTATAGCCCATATCGTACGGCATACTGTAGCACACCGTTTTTCATCATTTTTGAGGATTTGAAAATAATGAAAAAAAAAAAAGATGGGTTATAGTCCATCGTTTTTTGAATTTTAGATTTTTTTTATCCTGGTTTTTCATAATTTTTGACCATGGGGCTATAGCCCATACCGTACGGAATATTATAGCATGCCGTTTTTCATAATTTTTTAGGATTTGAAAAAAATGAAAAAATGAAAAAAACGATGGGTTATAGCCCATGTTTTTTGAATTTTTGAAAAAATAATTATCCTCGTTTTACATCATTTTGGACCATGGGTTATAGCCCATATCGTACGGCATACTAGAGCACGCTGTTTTTCATCATTTTTGAGGATTTGAAAAAAATGAAAAAATGAAAAAAACGATGGGTTGTAGCCCATGTTTTTTTTATTCTTTTTTTTATCCTTGTTTTTCATCATTTTGGACCATGGGTTATAGCCCATATCGTACGGCATACTATAGCACGCCGTTTTTCTACATTTTTAAAGATTAAAAAAAAAAAAAAAAAAAACGATGGGTTATAGCCCATCATTTTTAGATTTTTAGATTTTTTTTTTGGAATCCTCGTTTTTCATCATTTTTGACCATCCCACTGAGCAATAGCCGTCTAAAAATGGGATAAAAAAACGTGTAAAAATAGACGTCTAAAAAAAGTCTAAAAATAGACGTCTAAAACACGTCTATTTTTAGACATGTTTTAGACGTCTATTTTTAGACGTTTTTTATCGCATTTTTAGACGCTCGTCTAATAGCCCATATCGTACGGCATACTGTAGCACGCCGTTTTTCATCATTTTTTAGGATTTGAAAAGAATGAAAAAGAAAAAAAACGATGGGTTATAGCCCATCATTTTTAGATTTTTAGATTTATTTTTTGAATCCTCGTTTTTCATCATTTTTGACCATCCCACTGAGCAATAGCCGGCTATTAGACTTGCGTCTAAAAATGGGATAAAAAAACGTGTAAAAATAGACGTCTAAAAAAAGTCTAAAAATAGACGTCTAAAACACGTCTATTTTTAGACGTGTTTTAGACGTCTATTTTTAGACGTTTTTTATCCCATTTTTAGACGCTCGTCTAATAGCCCATATCGTACGGCATACTGTAGCACACCGTTTTTCATCATTTTTGAGGATTTGAAAAGAATGAAAAAAAAAGATGGGTTATAGCCCATCGTTTTTTGAATTTTAGATTTTTTTTATCCTGGTTTTTCATAATTTTTGACCATGGGCTATAGCCCATACCGTACGGAATACTATAGCATGCCGTTTTTCATAATTTTTTAGGATTTGAAAAAAATGAAAAAATGAAAAAAAACTATGGGTTATAGCCCATGTTTTTTTTATTTTATTTTATTTTTTTAATCCTTTTTTTCCCATCATTTTGGACCATGGGCTATAGCCCATATCGTACGGCATACTATAACACGCCGTTTTTCATCATTTTTGAGGATTTGAAAAAAATGAAAAAATTAAAACAACGATGGGTTATAGCCCATGTTTTTTGAATTTTTGGAAGAAAATAAATATCCTCGTTTTTCATCATTTTGGAACATGGGTTATAGCCCATATCGTGCGGCATACTATAGCACGCAGTTTTTCATCATTTTTGAGGATTTGGAAAAAATGAAAAAAACGATGGGTTATAGCCCATGTTTTTCTTTATTCTTTTTATCCTTTTTTTCCCATCATTTTGGACCATGGGCTATAGCCCATGTTTTTTTTTTGTTTTTTTTTTCATCATTTTGGACCATGGGCTATAGCCCATATCGTACGGCATACTATAGCATGCCGTTTTTCATAATTTTTGAGGATTTGAAAAAAATGAAAAAATGAAAAAAAACGATGGGTTATAGCCCATGTTTTTAGAATTTTTGAAAAAAAAAATTATCCTCGTTTTTCATCATTTTGGAACATGGGCTATAGCCCATATCGTACGGCATACTATAGCACGCCGTTTTTCATCATTTTTGAGGATTTGAAAAAAATAAAAAAATGAAAACAACGATGGGTTATAGCCCATGTTTTTTTTTTTTTTTTTAATTATTTATCCTTTTTTTCCCATCATTTTGGACCATGGCTTATGTTTTTAGAATTTTAGAATTTTTTTTTTATCCTCGTTTTTCATCATTTTGGACCATGGGCTATAGCCCATATCGTACGGCATACTATAGCATGCCGTTTTTCATAATTTTTGAGGATTTGAAAAAAATGAAAAAATGAAAAAAAACTATGGGTTATAGCCCATGTTTTTTGAATTTTTGATTTTCTTTTATCCTCGTTTTTCATCATTTTGGACCATGGGTTATAGCCCATATCGTACGGCATACTATAGCACGCCGTTTTTCATCATTTTTGAGGATTTGAAAAAAATGAAAAAATGAAAACAACGATGGGTTATAGCCCATGTTTTTTGAATTTTTGGAAGAAAATAAATATCCTCGTTTTTCATCATTTTGGAACATGGGTTATAGCCCATATCGTGCGGCATACTATAGCACGCCGTTTTTCATCATTTTTGAGGATTTGAAAAAAATGAAAAAATGAAAAAAACGATGCGTTATAGCCCATGTTTTTTGAATTCTTGATTTTTTTTTATCCTCGTTTTTCATCATTTTGGACCATGGGCTATAGCCCATATCGTACGGCATACTATAGCACGCCGTTTTTCATAATTTTTGAGGATTTGAAAAAAATGAAAAAATGAAAAAAAACGATGGGTTATAGCCCATGTTTTTTGAATTTTTGATTTTCTTTTATCCTCGTTTTTCATCATTTTGGACCATGGGTTATAGCCCATATCGTACGGCATACTATAGCACGCCGTTTTTCATCATTTTTGAGGATTTAAAAAAAATGAAAAAAACGATGGGTTATAGCCCATGTTTTTTGAATTTTTGAAAAAAAAAATATCCTCGTTTTTCATCATTTTGGAACATGGGCTATAGCCCATATCGTACGGCATACTATAGCACGCCGTTTTTCATCATTTTTGAGGATTTGAAAAAAATGAAAAAATGAAAAAAACGATGGGTTGTAGCCCATGTTTTTTAATTCTTTTTTTTATCCTTGTTTTTCATCATTTTGGACCATGGGTTATAGCCCATATCGTACGGCATACTATAGCACGCCATTTTTCATCATTTTTGAGGATTTGAAAAAAATGAAAAAAAAAAAAACGATGGGTTATAGCCCATGTTTTTTGAATTTTTGGAAGAAAATAAATATCCTCGTTTTTCATCATTTTGGAACATGGGTTATAGCCCATATCGTGCGGCATACTATAGCACGCCGTTTTTCATCATTTTTGAGGATTTGAAAAAAATGAAAAAATGAAAAAAACGATGCGTTATAGCCCATGTTTTTTGAATTCTTGATTTTTTTTTATCCTCGTTTTTCATCATTTTGGACCATGGGCTATAGCCCATATCGTACGGCATACTATAGCACGCCGTTTTTCATAATTTTTGAGGATTTGAAAAAAATGAAAAAATGAAAAAAAAAACGATGGGTTATAGCCCATGTTTTTTGAATTTTTGATTTTCTTTTATCCTCGTTTTTCATCATTTTGGACCATGGGTTATAGCCCATATCGTACGGCATACTATAGCACGCCGTTTTTCATCATTTTTGAGGATTTAAAAAAAATGAAAAAAACGATGGGTTATAGCCCATGTTTTTTGAATTTTTGAAAAAAAGAATATCCTCGTTTTTCATCATTTTGGAACATGGGCTATAGCCCATATCGTACGGCATACTATAGCACGCCGTTTTTCATCATTTTTGAGGATTTGAAAAAAATGAAAAAATGAACAAAACGATGGGTTGTAGCCCATGTTTTTTTAATTATTTTTTTTATCCTTGTTTTTCATCATTTTGGACCATGGGTTATAGCCCATATCGTACGGCATACTATAGCACGCCGTTTTTCATCATTTTTGAGGATTTAAAAAAAATGAAAAAAAAAAAAACGATGGGTTATAGACCATCATTTTTAGATTTTTAGATTTTTTTTTTGAATCCTCGTTTTTCATCATTTTTGACCATCCCACTGAGCAATAGCCGGCTATTAGACTTGCGTCTAAAAATGGGATAAAAAAACGTGTAAAAATAGACGTCTAAAAAAAGTCTCAAAATAGACGTCTAAAACACGTCTATTTTTGGACGTGTTTTAGACGTCTATTTTTAGACGTTTTTTATCCCATTTTTAGACGCTCGTCTAATAGCCCATATCGTACGGCATACTGTAGCACGCTGTTTTTCATCATTTTTTAGGATTTGAAAAGAATGAAAAAAAAAACAACGATGGGTTATAGCTAAAAATAGACGTCTAAAACACGTCTATTTTTAGACGTGTTTTAGACGTCTATTTTTAGACGTTTTTTAGACGTCTATTTTTACACGTTTTTTTATCCCATTTTTAGACGCAAGTCTAATAGCCGGCTATTGCTTTGTGGGATGGTCAAAAATGATGAAAAACGAGGATTCAAAAAAAAAATCTAAAAATGATGGGCTATAACCTATCGTTTTTTTTTTTTTCATAAAAAAAAAACAACGATGGGTTATAGGCCTATCCCATGTTTTTTGAATTTTTGGAAGAAAATAAATATCCTCGTTTTTCATCATTTTGGAACATGGGTTATAGCCCATATCGTGCGGCATACTATAGCACGCCGTTTTTCATCATTTTTGAGGATTTGAAAAAAATGAAAAAATGAAAAAAACGATGCGTTATAGCCCATGTTTTTTGAATTCTTGATTTTTTTTTATCCTCGTTTTTCATCATTTTGGACCATGGGCTATAGCCCATATCGTACGGCATACTATAGCACGCCGTTTTTCATCATTTTTGAGGATTTAAAAAAAATGAAAAAAACGATGGGTTATAGCCCATGTTTTTTGAATTTTTGAAAAAAAAAATATCCTTGTTTTTCATCATTTTGGAACATGGGCTATAGCCCATATCGTACGGCATACTATAGCACGCCGTTTTTCATCATTTTTGAGGATTTGAAAAAAATGAAAAAAAAAAAACCGATGGGTTATAGCCCATCATTTTTAGATTTTTAGATTTGTTTTTTGAATCCTCGTTTTTCATCATTTTTGACCATCCCACTGAGCAATAGTCGGCTATTAGACTTGCGTCTAAAAATGGGATAAAAAAACGTGTAAAAATAGACGTCTAAAAAAAGTCTAAAAATGGACGTCTAAAACACGTCTATTTTTAGACGTGTTTTAGACGTCTATTTTTAGACGTTTTTTATCCCATTTTTAGACGCTCGTCTAATACCCCATATCGTACGGCATACTGTAGCACGCCGTTTTTCATCATTTTTTAGGATTTGAAAAGAATGAAAAAAAAAAAAACGATGGGTTATAGCTAAAAATAGACGTCTAAAACACGTCTATTTTTAGACGTGTTTTAGACGTCTATTTTTAGACGTTTTTTAGACGTCTATTTTTACACGTTTTTTTATCCCATTTTTAGACGCAAGTCTAATAGCCGGCTATTGCTTTGTGGGATGGTCAAAAATGATGAAAAACGAGGATTCAAAAAAAAAATCTAAAAATCTAAAAATGATGGGCTATAACCCATCGTTGTTTTTTTTTTCATTCTTTTCAAATCCTAAAAAATGATGAAAAACGGCGTGCTACAGTATGCCGTACGATATGGGCTATTAGACGAGCGTCTAAAAATGGGATAAAAAACGTCTAAAAATAGACGTGTTTTAGACGTCTATTTTTAGACTTTTTTTAGACGTCTATTTTTACACGTTTTTTTATCCCATTTTTAGACGCAAGTCTAATAGCCGGCTATTGCTTTGTGGGATGGTCAAAAATGATGAAAAACGAGGATTAAAAAAAAAATCAAAAAATCTAAAAATGATGGGCTATAACCCATCGTTTTTTTTTTTTCATTCTTTTCAAATCCTAAAAAATGATGAAAAACGGCGTGCTACAGTATGCCGTACGATATGGGCTATTAGACGAGCATCAAAAAATGGGATAAAAAACGTCTAAAAATAGACGTCTAAAACACGTCTAAAAATAGACGTGTTTTAGACGTCTATTTTTAGACTTTTTTTAGACGTCTATTTTTACACGTTTTTTTATCCCATTTTTAGACGCAAGTCTAATAGCCGGCTATTGCTTTGTGGGATGGTCAAAAATGATGAAAAACGAGGATTCAAAAAAAAAATCTAAAAATCTAAAAATGATGGGCTATAACCCATCGTTTTTTTTTTTTTTCATTCTTTTCAAATCCTAAAAAATGATGAAAAACGGCGTGCTACAGTATGCCGTACGATATGGGCTATTAGACGAGCGTCTAAAAATGGGATAAAAAACGTCTAAAAATAGACGTGTTTTAGACGTCTATTTTTAGACGTTTTTTAGACGTCTATTTTTACACGTTTTTTTATCCCATTTTTAGACGCAAGTCTAATAGCCGGCTATTGCTTTGTGGGATGGTCAAAAATGATGAAAAACGAGGATTCAAAAAAAAAATCTAAAAATCTAAAAATGATGGGCTATAACCCATCGTTGTTTTTTTTTTCATTCTTTTCAAATCCTAAAAAATGATGAAAAACGGCGTGCTACAGTATGCCGTACGATATGGGCTATTAGACGAGCGTCTAAAAATGGGATAAAAAACGTCTAAAAATAGACGTGTTTTAGACGTCTATTTTTAGACTTTTTTTAGACGTCTATTTTTACACGTTTTTTTATCCCATTTTTAGACGCAAGTCTAATAGCCGGCTATTGCTTTGTGGGATGGTCAAAAATGATGAAAAACGAGGATTAAAAAAAAAATCAAAAAATCTAAAAATGATGGGCTATAACCCATCGTTTTTTTTTTTTCATTCTTTTCAAATCCTAAAAAATGATGAAAAACGGCGTGCTACAGTATGCCGTACGATATGGGCTATTAGACGAGCGTCAAAAAATGGGATAAAAAAACGTCTAAAAATAGACGTCTAAAACACGTCTAAAAATAGACGTGTTTTAGACGTCTATTTTTAGACTTTTTTTAGACGTCTATTTTTACACGTTTTTTTATCCCATTTTTAGACGCAAGTCTAATAGCCGGCTATTGCTTTGTGGGATGGTCAAAAATGATGAAAAACGAGGATTAAAAAAAAAATCTAAAAATGATGGGCTATAACCCATCGTTTTTTTTTTTTTCATTCTTTTCAAATCCTAAAAAATGATGAAAAACGGCGTGCTACAGTATGCCGTACGATATGGGCTATTAGACGAGCGTCTAAAAATGGGATAAAAAACGTCTAAAAATAGACGTCTAAAACACGTCTAAAAATAGACGTGTTTTAGACGTCTATTTTTAGACTTTTTTTAGACGTCTATTTTTACACGTTTTTTTATCCCATTTTTAGACGCAAGTCTAATAGCCGGCTATTGCTTTGTGGGATGGTCAAAAATGATGAAAAACGAGGATTCAAAAAAAAAATCTAAAAATCTAAAAATGATGGGCTATAACCCATCGTTTTTTTTTTTTTCCATTCTTTTCAAATCCTAAAAAATGATGAAAAACGGCGTGCTACAGTATGCCGTACGATATGGGCTATTAGACGAGCGTCTAAAAATGGGATAAAAAACGTCTAAAAATAGACGTGTTTTAGACGTCTATTTTTAGACTTTTTTTAGACGTCTATTTTTACACGTTTTTTTATCCCATTTTTAGACGCAAGTCTAATAGCCGGCTATTGCTTTGTGGGATGGTCAAAAATGATGAAAAACGAGGATTAAAAAAAAAATCTAAAAATCTAAAAATGATGGGCTATAACCCATCGTTTTTTTTTTTCATTCTTTTCAAATCCTAAAAAATGATGAAAAACGGCGTGCTACAGTATGCCGTACGATATGGGCTATTAGACGAGCGTCTAAAAATGGGATAAAAAACGTCTAAAAATAGACGTCTAAAACACGTCTAAAAATAGACGTGTTTTAGACGTCTATTTTTAGACTTTTTTTAGACGTCTATTTTTACACGTTTTTTTATCCCATTTTTAGACGCAAGTCTAATAGCCGGCTATTGCTTTGTGGGATGGTCAAAAATGATGAAAAACGAGGATTAAAAAAAAAATCAAAAAATCTAAAAATGATGGGCTATAACCCATCGTTTTTTTTTTTTTCATTCTTTTCAAATCCTAAAAAATGATGAAAAACGGCGTGCTACAGTATGCCGTACGATATGGGCTATTAGACGAGCGTCAAAAAATGGGATAAAAAACGTCTAAAAATAGACGTCTAAAACACGTCTAAAAATAGACGTGTTTTAGACGTCTATTTTTAGACTTTTTTTAGACGTCTATTTTTACACGTTTTTTTATCCCATTTTTAGACGCAAGTCTAATAGCCGGCTATTGCTTTGTGGGATGGTCAAAAATGATGAAAAACGAGGATTAAAAAAAAAATCTAAAAATGATGGGCTATAACCCATCGTTTTTTTTTTTTTCATTCTTTTCAAATCCTAAAAAATGATGAAAAACGGCGTGCTACAGTATGCCGTACGATATGGGCTATTAGACGAGCGTCTAAAAATGGGATAAAAAACGTCTAAAAATAGACGTCTAAAACACGTCTAAAAATAGACGTGTTTTAGACGTCTATTTTTAGACTTTTTTTAGACGTCTATTTTTACACGTTTTTTTATCCCATTTTTAGACGCAAGTCTAATAGCCGGCTATTGCTTTGTGGGATGGTCAAAAATGATGAAAAACGAGGATTCAAAAAAAAAATCTAAAAATCTAAAAATGATGGGCTATAACCCATCGTTTTTTTTTTTTTTCATTCTTTTCAAATCCTAAAAAATGATGAAAAACGGCGTGCTACAGTATGCCGTACGATATGGGCTATTAGACGAGCGTCTAAAAATGGGATAAAAAACGTCTAAAAATAGACGTGTTTTAGACGTCTATTTTTAGACTTTTTTTAGACGTCTATTTTTACACGTTTTTTTATCCCATTTTTAGACGCAAGTCTAATAGCCGGCTATTGCTTTGTGGGATGGTCAAAAATGATGAAAAACGAGGATTAAAAAAAAAATCTAAAAATCTAAAAATGATGGGCTATAACCCATCGTTTTTTTTTTTCATTCTTTTCAAATCCTAAAAAATGATGAAAAACGGCGTGCTACAGTATGCCGTACGATATGGGCTATTAGACGAGCGTCTAAAAATGGGATAAAAAACGTCTAAAAATAGACGTCTAAAACACGTCTAAAAATAGACGTGTTTTAGACGTCTATTTTTAGACTTTTTTTAGACGTCTATTTTTACACGTTTTTTTATCCCATTTTTAGACGCAAGTCTAATAGCCGGCTATTGCTTTGTGGGATGGTCAAAAATGATGAAAAACGAGGATTTAAAAAAAAATCTAAAAATGATGGGCTATAACCCATCGTTTTTTTTTTTTTCATTCTTTTCAAATCCTAAAAAATGATGAAAAACGGCGTGCTACAGTATGCCGTACGATATGGGCTATTAGACGAGCGTCTAAAAATGGGATAAAAAACGTCTAAAAATAGACGTCTAAAACACGTCTAAAAATAGACGTGTTTTAGACGTCTATTTTTAGACTTTTTTTAGACGTCTATTTTTACACGTTTTTTTATCCCATTTTTAGACGCAAGTCTAATAGCCGGCTATTGCTTTGTGGGATGGTCAAAAATGATGAAAAACGAGGATTCAAAAAAAAATCTAAAAATCTAAAAATGATGGGCTATAACCCATCGTTTTTTTTTTTTTTCATTCTTTTCAAATCCTAAAAAATGATGAAAAACGGCGTGCTACAGTATGCCGTACGATATGGGCTATTAGACGAGCGTCTAAAAATGGGATTTTAGAATTTTAGATTTTTTTATCCTGGTTTTTCCTAATTTTTGACCATGGGCTATAGCCCATATCGTACGGCATACTATAACACGCCGTTTTTCATCATTTTTGAGGATTTGAAAAAAATGGAAAAATGAAAACAACGATGGGTTATAGCCCATGTTTTTTTTGTTTTTTTTTTATCATTTTGGTCCATGGGCTATAGCCCATATCGTGCGGCATACTATAGCATACCGTTTTTCATAATTTTTGAGGATTTGAAAAAAATGAAAAAATAAAAAAAACGATGGGTTATAGCCCATGTTTTTTGAATTTTTGATTTTTTTTTATCCTCGTTTTTCATCATTTTGGACCATGGGCTATAGCCCATATCGTACGGCATACTATAGCACGCCATTTTTCATAATTTTTGAGGATTTGAAAAAAATGAAAAAATGAAAAAAACGATGGGTTATAGCCCATGTTTTTTGTTTTTGTTTTGTTTTTTGTTATCCTTTTTTTCCCATCATTTTGGACCATGGGCTATAGCCCATATCGTACGGCATACTATAACACGCCGTTTTTCATCATTTTTGAGGATTTGAAAAAAATGAAAAAATGAAAACAACGATGGGTTATAGCCCATGTTTTTTTAATTTTTGGAAGAAAATAAATATCCTTGTTTTTCATCATTTTGGAACATGGGTTATAGCCCATATCGTGCGGCATACTATAGCACGCCGTTTTTCATCATTTTTGAGGATTTGAAAAAAATGAAAAAATGAAAAAAACGATGGGTTATAGCCCATGTTTTTTGAATTCTTGATTTTTTTTTATCCTCGTTTTTCATCATTTTGGACCATGGGCTATAGCCCATATCGTACGGCATACTATAGCATGCCGTTTTTCATAATTTTTGAGGATTTGAAAAAAATGAAAAAATGAAAAAAACGATGGGTTATAGCCCATGTTTTTTGAAAAAAAAAAAAAAAATTATCCTCGTTTTTCATCATTTTGGACCATGGGCTATAGCCCATATCGTACGGCATACTATAGCATGCCGTTTTTCATCATTTTTGAGGATTTGAAAAAAATGAAAAAATGAAAACAACGATGGGTTATAGCCCATGTTTTTTTATTATTATTTTTTTCCATCATTTTGGACCATGGGCTATAGCCCATATCGTACGGCATACTATAGCATGCCGTTTTTCATAATTTTTGAGGATTTGAAAAAAATGAAAAAATGAAAAAAACGATGGGTTATAGCCCATGTTTTTTGAATTTTTGATTTTTTTTAATCCTCGTTTTTCATCATTTTGGACCATGGGTTATAGCCCATATCGTACGGCATACTATAGCACGCCGTTTTTCATCATTTTTGAGGATTTAAAAAAAATGAAAAAAACGATGGGTTATAGCCCATGTTTTTTGAATTTTAGAAAAAAAGATTATCCTCGTTTTTCATCATTTTGGAACATGGGCTATAGCCCATATCGTACGGCATACTATAGCACGCCGTTTTTCATCATTTTTGAGGATTTGAAAAAAATAAAAAAATGAAAAAAACGATGGGTTATAGCCCATGTTTTTTGAATTCTTGATTTTGTTTTATCCTCGTTTTTCATCATTTTGGACCATGGGCTATAGCCCATATCGTACGGCATACTATAGCACGCCGTTTTTCATCATTTTTGAGGATTTGAAAAATATGAAAAAATGAAAAAAACGATGGCTTATAGCCCATGTTTTTTGATTTTTTTTTTTTTTTTTTTCCCTCATTTTTCATCATTTTGGACCATGGGCTATAGCCCATATCGTACGGCATACTATAGCATGCCGTTTTTCATAATTTTTGAGGATTTGAAAAAAATGAAAAAATGAAAAAAACGATGGGTTATAGCCCATGTTTTTTGAATTTTTTTTTATCCTCGTTTTTCATCATTTTGGACCATGGGCTATAGCCCATATCGTACGGCATACTATAGCACGCCGTTTTTCATCATTTTTGAAGATTTGAAAAAAATGAAAAAATGAAAACAACGATGGGTTATAGCCCATGTTTTTTTATTTTTTTATTATTTAATTTTTTCCATCATTTTGGACCATGGGCTATAGCCCATATCGTACGGCATACTATAGCATGCCGTTTTTCATAATTTTTGAGGATTTGAAAAAAATGAAGAAATGAAAAAAACGATGGGTTATAGCCCATGTTTTTTGAATTTTAGATTTTTTTTTATCCTCGTTTTTCATCATTTTGGACCATGGGCTATAGCCCATATCGTACGGCATACTATAGCATGCCGTTTTTCATCATTTTTGAGGATTTGAAAAAAATGAAAAAATGAAAACAACGATGGGTTATAGCCCATGTTTTTTGAATTTTTGGAAGAAAATAAATATCCTTGTTTTTCATCATTTTGGAACATGGGTTATAGCCCATATCGTGCGGCATACTATAGCACGCCGTTTTTCATCATTTTTGAGGATTTGAAAAAAATGAAAAAATGAAAAAAACGATGGGTTATAGCCCATGTTTTTTGAATTCTTGATTTTTTTTTATCCTCGTTTTTCATCATTTTGGACCATGGGCTATAGCCCATATCGTACGGCATACTATAGCATGCCGTTTTTCATAATTTTTGAGGATTTGAAAAAAATGAAAAAATGAAAAAAACGATGGGTTATAGCCCATGTTTTTTGAATTAAAAAAAATAAATTATCCTCGTTTTTCATCATTTTGGACCATGGGCTATAGCCCATATCGTACGGCATACTATAGCATGCCGTTTTTCATCATTTTTGAGGATTTGAAAAAAATGAAAAAATGAAAACAACGATGGGTTATAGCCCATGTTTTTTTATTATTATTTTTTTCCATCATTTTGGACCATGGGCTATAGCCCATATCGTACGGCATACTATAGCATGCCGTTTTTCATAATTTTTGAGGATTTGAAAAAAATGAAAAAATAAAAAAAACGATGGGTTATAGCCCATGTTTTTTGAATTTTTGATTTTTTTTAATCCTCGTTTTTCATCATTTTTGAGGATTTAAAAAAAATGAAAAAAACGATGGGTTATAGCCCATGTTTTTTGAATTTTTGAAAAAAAAATTATCCTCGTTTTTCATCATTTTGGAACATGGGCTATAGCCCATATCGTACGGCATACTATAGCACGCCGTTTTTCATCATTTTTGAGGATTTGAAAAAAATGAAAAAAACGATGGGTTATAGCCCATGTTTTTTGAATTCTTGATTTTGTTTTATCCTCGTTTTTCATCATTTTGGACCATGGGCTATAGCCCATATCGTACGGCATACTATAGCACGCCGTTTTTCATCATTTTTGAGGATTTGAAAAATATGAAAAAAGGAAAAAAACGATGGCTTATAGCCCATGTTTTTTGAATTTTTGATTTTTTTTCCCCTCGTTTTTCATCATTTTGGACCATGGGCTATAGCCCATATCGTACGGCATACTATAGCATGCCGTTTTTCATAATTTTTGAGGATTTGAAAAAAATGAAAAAATGAAAAAAACGATGGGTTATAGCCCATGTTTTTTTAAATTTTTTTTATCCTCGTTTTTCATCATTTTGGACCATGGGCTATAGCCCATATCGTACGGCATACTATAGCACGCCGTTTTTCATCATTTTTGAAGATTTGAAAAAAATGAAAAAATGAAAACAACGATGGGTTATAGCCCATGTTTTTTTATTTTTTTATTATTTAATTTTTTCCATCATTTTGGACCATGGGCTATAGCCCATATCGTACGGCATACTATAGCATGCCGTTTTTCATAATTTTTGAGGATTTGAAAAAAATGAAGAAATGAAAAAAACGATGGGTTATAGCCCATGTTTTTTGAATTTTAGATTTTTTTTTATCCTCGTTTTTCATCATTTTGGACCATGGGCTATAGCCCATATCGTACGGCATACTATAGCACGCCGTTTTTCATCATTTTTGAAGATTTGAAAAAAATGAAAAAATGAAAACAACGATGGGTTATAGCCCATGTTTTTTTATTTTTTTATTATTTAATTTTTTCCATCATTTTGGACCATGGGCTATAGCCCATATCGTACGGCATACTATAGCATGCCGTTTTTCATAATTTTTGAGGATTTGAAAAAAATGAAGAAATGAAAAAAACGATGGGTTATAGCCCATGTTTTTTGAATTTTAGATTTTTTTTTATCCTCGTTTTTCATCATTTTGGACCATGGGCTATAGCCCATATCGTACGGCATACTATAGCATGCCGTTTTTCATAATTTTTGAGGATTTGAAAAAAATGAAAAAATAAAAAAAACGATGGGTTATAGCCCATGTTTTTTGAATTTTTGAAAAAAAGATTATCCTCGTTTTTCATCATTTTGGACCATGGGCTATAGCCCATATCGTACGGCATACTATAGCACGCCGTTTTTCATCATTTTTGAGGATTTGAAAAAAATGAAAAAATGAAAAAAACGATGGGTTATAGCCCATGTTTTTTGAATTCTTGATTTTTTTATCCTCGTTTTTCATCATTTTGGACCATGGGCTATAGCCCATATCGTACGGCATACTATAGCACGCCGTTTTTCATCATTTTTGAGGATTTGAAAAAATGAAAAAAACGATGGCTTATAGCCCATGTTTTTTGAATTTTTGAATTTTTTTTTTATCCTCGTTTTTCATCATTTTGGACCATGGGCTATAGCCCATATCGTACGGCATACTATAACATGCCGTTTTTCATAATTTTTGAGGATTTGAAAAAAATGAAAAAATACAAAAAACGATGGGTTATAGCCCATGTTATTTGAATTTTTGAAAAAAAAGAATATCCTCGTTTTTCATCATTTTGGAACATGGGCTATAGCCCATATCGTACGGCATACTATAGCACGCCGTTTTTCATCATTTTTGAGGATTTGAAAAAAATAAAAAAATGAAAACAACGATGGGTTATAGCCCATGTTTTTTTTATTTTTTTTTATTTTTTTTATCCCTTTTTTCCCATCATTTTGGACCATGGGCTATAGCCCATATCGTACGGCATACTATAACACGCCGTTTTTCATCATTTTTGAGGATTTTAAAAAAATGAAAAAATGAAAAAATCGATGGGTTATAGCCCATGTTTTTTGAATTCTTGATTTTTTTTTATCCTCGTTTTTCATAATTTTGGACCATGGGCTATAGCCCATTTTTTTTATTTTAATTAATTTTTTTATCCTTTTCTTTCCATCATTTTGGACCATTTATAGCCCATGTTTTTTGAAATTTTGAAAAAAAAATTAATCCTCGTTTTTCATCATTTTGGACCATGGGCTATAGCCCATATCGTACGGCATACTATAGCACGCCGTTTTTCATCATTTTTGAGGATTTAAAAAAATGAAAAAAACGATAGCTTATAGCCCATGTTTTTTGAATTTTTGAAAAAAAAAAATATCCTTGTTTTTCATCATTTTGGACCATGGGCTATAGCCCATATCGTACGGCATACTATAACATGCCGTTTTTCATAATTTTTGAGGATTTTAAAAAAATGAAAAAATGAAAAAAACGATGGGTTATAGCCCATGTTTTTTGAATTCTTGATTTTTTTTTATCCTCGTTTTTCATAATTTTGGACCATGGGCTATAGCCCATATCGTACGGCATACTATAACACGCCGTTTTTCATCATTTTTGAGGATTTGAAAAAAATGAAAAAATGAAAACAACGATGGGTTATAGCCCATGTTTTTTTTATTTTAATTAAATTTTTTATCCTTTTTTTTCCATCATTTTGGACCATTTATAGCCCATGTTTTTTGAAATTTTGAAAAAAAAATTAATCCTCGTTTTTCATCATTTTGGACCATGGGCTATAGCCCATATCGTACGGCATACTATAGCACGCCGTTTTTCATCATTTTTGAGGATTTGAAAAAAATGAAAAAATGAAAAAAAAAACGATGGGTTATAGCCCATGTTTTTTGAAATTTTGATTTTTTTTTATCCTCGTTTTTCATAATTTTGGACCATGGGCTATAGCCCATATCGTACGGCATACTATAACACGCCGTTTTTCATCATTTTTGAGGATTTTAAAAAAATGAAAAAATGAAAAAATCGATGGGTTATAGCCCATGTTTTTTGAATTCTTGATTTTTTTTTATCCTCGTTTTTCATAATTTTGGACCATGGGCTATAGCCCATTTTTTTTATTTTAATTAATTTTTTTATCCTTTTCTTTCCATCATTTTGGACCATTTATAGCCCATGTTTTTTGAAATTTTGAAAAAAAAATTAATCCTCGTTTTTCATCATTTTGGACCATGGGCTATAGCCCATATCGTACGGCATACTATAGCACGCCGTTTTTCATCATTTTTGAGGATTTAAAAAAATGAAAAAAACGATAGCTTATAGCCCATGTTTTTTGAATTTTTGGAAAAAAAAATTATCCTTGTTTTTCATCATTTTGGACCATGGGCTATAGCCCATATCGTACGGCATACTATAACATGCCGTTTTTCATAATTTTTGAGGATTTTAAAAAAATGAAAAAATGAAAAAAACGATGGGTTATAGCCCATGTTTTTTGAATTCTTGATTTTTTTTTATCCTCGTTTTTCATAATTTTGGACCATGGGCTATAGCCCATATCGTACGGCATACTATAACACGCCGTTTTTCATCATTTTTGAGGATTTGAAAAAAATAAAAAAATGAAAACAACGATGGGTTATAGCCCATGTTTTTTTTATTTTAATTAATTTTTTTATCCTTTTTTTTCCATCATTTTGGACCATTTATAGCCCATGTTTTTTGAAATTTTGAAAAAAAAATTAATCCTCGTTTTTCATCATTTTGGACCATGGGCTATAGCCCATATCGTACGGCATACTATAGCACGCCGTTTTTCATCATTTTTGAGGATTTGAAAAAAATGAAAAAATGAAAAAAAAAAACGATGGGTTATAGCCCATGTTTTTTGAAATTTTGATTTTTTTTTATCCTCGTTTTTCATAATTTTGGACCATGGGCTATAGCCCATATCGTACGGCATACTATAGCACGCCGTTTTTCATCATTTTTGAGGATTTGAAAAAAATAAAAAAATGAAAACAACGGTGGGTTTTAGCCCATGTTTTTTTATTTTTTTTTATTTTTTTTATCCCTTTTTTCCCATCATTTTGGACCATGGGCTATAGCCCATATCGTACGGCATACTATAGCACGCCGTTTTTCATCATTTTTGAGGATTTGAAAAAAATGAAAAAATGAAAAAAACGATGGGTTATAGCCCATGTTTTTTGAATTCTTGATTTTTTTTTATCCTCGTTTTTCATAATTTTGGACCATGGGCTATAGCCCATATCGTACGGCATACTATAACACGCCGTTTTTCATCATTTTTGAGGATTTGAAAAAAATAAAAAAATGAAAACAACGATGGGTTATAGCCCATGTTTTTTTTATTTTAATTAATTTTTTTATCCTTTTTTTTCCATCATTTTGGACCATTTATAGCCCATGTTTTTTGAAATTTTGAAAAAAAAATTAATCCTCGTTTTTCATCATTTTGGACCATGGGCTATAGCCCATATCGTACGGCATACTATAGCACGCCGTTTTTCATCATTTTTGAGGATTTGAAAAAAATGAAAAAATGAAGAAAAAAAAACGATGGGTTATAGCCCATGTTTTTTGAAATTTTGATTTTTTTTTATCCTCGTTTTTCATAATTTTGGACCATGGGCTATAGCCCATATCGTACGGCATACTATAGCACGCCGTTTTTCATCATTTTTGAGGATTTGAAAAAAATAAAAAAATGAAAACAACGGTGGGTTTTAGCCCATGTTTTTTTATTTTTATTTTTTTTTTTTATCCCTTTTTTCCCATCATTTTGGACCATGGGCTATAGCCCATATCGTACGGCATACTATAGCACGCCGTTTTTCATCATTTTTGAGGATTTGAAAAAAATGAAAAAATGAAAAAAACGATGGGTTATAGGCCATGTTTTTTGAATTCTTGATTTTTTTTTATCCTCGTTTTTCATCATTTTGGACCATGGGCTATAGCCCATATCGTACGGCATACTATAGCACGCCGTTTTTCATCATTTTTGAGGATTTAAAAAAATGAAAACAACGATGGGTTATAGCCCATGTTTTTTGAATTTTTGGAAGAAAATAAATATCCTCGTTTTTCATCATTTTGGAACATGGGTTATAGCCCATATCGTGCGGCATACTATAGCACGCCGTTTTTCATCATTTTTGAGGATTTGAAAAAAATGAAAAAATGAAAAAAACGATGCGTTATAGCCCATGTTTTTTGAATTCTTGATTTTTTTTTATCCTCGTTTTTCATCATTTTGGACCATGGGCTATAGCCCATATCGTACGGCATACTATAGCACGCCGTTTTTCATCATTTTTGAGGATTTAAAAAAATGAAAAAAACGATAGCTTATAGCCCATGTTTTTTGAATTTTTGAAAAAAAAAATTATCCTTGTTTTTCATCATTTTGGACCATGGGCTATAGCCCATATCGTACGGCATACTATAACATGCCGTTTTTCATAATTTTTGAGGATTTTAAAAAAATGAAAAAATGAAAAAAACGATGGGTTATAGCCCATGTTTTTTGAATTCTTGATTTTTTTTTATCCTCGTTTTTCATAATTTTGGACCATGGGCTATAGCCCATATCGTACGGCATACTATAACACGCCGTTTTTCATCATTTTTGAGGATTTGAAAAAAATGAAAAAATGAAAACAACGATGGGTTATAGCCCATGTTTTTTTTATTTTAATTAATTTTTTTATCCTTTTTTTTCCATCATTTTGGACCATTTATAGCCCATGTTTTTTGAAATTTTGAAAAAAAAATTAATCCTCGTTTTTCATCATTTTGGACCATGGGCTATAGCCCATATCGTACGGCATACTATAGCACGCCGTTTTTCATCATTTTTGAGGATTTGAAAAAAATGAAAAAATGAAAAAAAAAACGATGGGTTATAGCCCATGTTTTTTGAAATTTTGATTTTTTTTTATCCTCGTTTTTCATAATTTTGGACCATGGGCTATAGCCCATATCGTACGGCATACTATAGCACGCCGTTTTTCATCATTTTTGAGGATTTGAAAAAAATAAAAAAATGAAAACAACGGTGGGTTTTAGCCCATGTTTTTTTATTTATTTTTATTTTTTTTTATCCCTTTTTTCCCATCATTTTGGACCATGGGCTATAGCCCATATCGTACGGCATACTATAGCACGCCGTTTTTCATCATTTTTGAGGATTTGAAAAAAATGAAAAAATGAAAAAAACGATGGGTTATAGGCCATGTTTTTTGAATTCTTGATTTTTTTTTATCCTCGTTTTTCATCATTTTGGACCATGGGCTATAGCCCATATCGTACGGCATACTATAGCACGCCGTTTTTCATCATTTTTGAGGATTTAAAAAAATGAAAACAACGATGGGTTATAGCCCATGTTTTTTGAATTTTTGGAAGAAAATAAATATCCTCGTTTTTCATCATTTTGGAACATGGGTTATAGCCCATATCGTGCGGCATACTATAGCACGCCGTTTTTCATCATTTTTGAGGATTTGAAAAAAATGAAAAAATGAAAAAAACGATGGGTTATAGCCCATGTTTTTTGAATTCTTGATTTTTTTTTATCCTCGTTTTTCATCATTTTGGACCATGGGCTATAGCCCATATCGTACGGCATACTATAGCACGCCGTTTTTCATCATTTTTGAGGATTTAAAAAAATGAAAACAACGATGGGTTATAGCCCATGTTTTTTGAATTTTTGGAAGAAAATAAATATCCTCGTTTTTCATCATTTTGGAACATGGGTTATAGCCCATATCGTGCGGCATACTATAGCACGCCGTTTTTCATCATTTTTGAGGATTTGAAAAAAATAAAAAAATGAAAACAACGGTGGGTTTTAGCCCATGTTTTTTTATTTATTTTTATTTTTTTTATCCCTTTTTTCCCATCATTTTGGACCATGGGCTATAGCCCATATCGTACGGCATACTATAGCACGCCGTTTTTCATCATTTTTGAGGATTTGAAAAAAATGAAAAAATGAAAAAAACGATGGGTTATAGGCCATGTTTTTTGAATTCTTGATTTTTTTTTATCCTCGTTTTTCATCATTTTGGACCATGGGCTATAGCCCATATCGTACGGCATACTATAGCACGCCGTTTTTCATCATTTTTGAGGATTTAAAAAAATGAAAACAACGATGGGTTATAGCCCATGTTTTTTGAATTTTTGGAAGAAAATAAATATCCTCGTTTTTCATCATTTTGGAACATGGGTTATAGCCCATATCGTGCGGCATACTATAGCACGCCGTTTTTCATCATTTTTGAGGATTTGAAAAAAATGAAAAAATGAAAAAAACGATGCGTTATAGCCCATGTTTTTTGAATTCTTGATTTTTTTTTATCCTCGTTTTTCATCATTTTGGACCATGGGCTATAGCCCATATCGTACGGCATACTATAGCACGCCGTTTTTCATCATTTTTGAGGATTTAAAAAAATGAAAAAAACGATAGCTTATAGCCCATGTTTTTTGAATTTTTGAAAAAAAAAATTATCCTTGTTTTTCATCATTTTGGACCATGGGCTATAGCCCATATCGTACGGCATACTATAACATGCCGTTTTTCATAATTTTTGAGGATTTTAAAAAAATGAAAAAATGAAAAAAACGATGGGTTATAGCCCATGTTTTTTGAATTCTTGATTTTTTTTTATCCTCGTTTTTCATAATTTTGGACCATGGGCTATAGCCCATATCGTACGGCATACTATAACACGCCGTTTTTCATCATTTTTGAGGATTTGAAAAAAATGAAAAAATGAAAACAACGATGGGTTATAGCCCATGTTTTTTTTATTTTAATTAATTTTTTTATCCTTTTTTTTCCATCATTTTGGACCATTTATAGCCCATGTTTTTTGAAATTTTGAAAAAAAAATTAATCCTCGTTTTTCATCATTTTGGACCATGGGCTATAGCCCATATCGTACGGCATACTATAGCACGCCGTTTTTCATCATTTTTGAGGATTTGAAAAAAATGAAAAAATGAAAAAAAAAACGATGGGTTATAGCCCATGTTTTTTGAAATTTTGATTTTTTTTTATCCTCGTTTTTCATAATTTTGGACCATGGGCTATAGCCCATATCGTACGGCATACTATAGCACGCCGTTTTTCATCATTTTTGAGGATTTGAAAAAAATAAAAAAATGAAAACAACGGTGGGTTTTAGCCCATGTTTTTTTATTTCTTTTTATTTTTTTTATCCCTTTTTTCCCATCATTTTGGACCATGGGCTATAGCCCATATCGTACGGCATACTATAGCACGCCGTTTTTCATCATTTTTGAGGATTTGAAAAAAATGAAAAAATGAAAAAAACGATGGGTTATAGGCCATGTTTTTTGAATTCTTGATTTTTTTTTATCCTCGTTTTTCATCATTTTGGACCATGGGCTATAGCCCATATCGTACGGCATACTATAGCACGCCGTTTTTCATCATTTTTGAGGATTTAAAAAAATGAAAAAAACGATAGCTTATAGCCCATGTTTTTTGAATTTTTGAAAAAAAAAATTATCCTTGTTTTTCATCATTTTGGACCATGGGCTATAGCCCATATCGTACGGCATACTATAACATGCCGTTTTTCATAATTTTTGAGGATTTTAAAAAAATGAAAAAATGAAAAAAACGATGGGTTATAGCCCATGTTTTTTGAATTCTTGATTTTTTTTTATCCTCGTTTTTCATAATTTTGGACCATGGGCTATAGCCCATATCGTACGGCATACTATAACACGCCGTTTTTCATCATTTTTGAGGATTTGAAAAAAATGAAAAAATGAAAACAACGATGGGTTATAGCCCATGTTTTTTTTATTTTAATTAATTTTTTTATCCTTTTTTTTCCATCATTTTGGACCATTTATAGCCCATGTTTTTTGAAATTTTGAAAAAAAAATTAATCCTCGTTTTTCATCATTTTGGACCATGGGCTATAGCCCATATCGTACGGCATACTATAGCACGCCGTTTTTCATCATTTTTGAGGATTTGAAAAAAATGAAAAAATGAAAAAAAAAACGATGGGTTATAGCCCATGTTTTTTGAAATTTTGATTTTTTTTTATCCTCGTTTTTCATAATTTTGGACCATGGGCTATAGCCCATATCGTACGGCATACTATAGCACGCCGTTTTTCATCATTTTTGAGGATTTGAAAAAAATAAAAAAATGAAAACAACGGTGGGTTTTAGCCCATGTTTTTTTATTTCTTTTTATTTTTTTTATCCCTTTTTTCCCATCATTTTGGACCATGGGCTATAGCCCATATCGTACGGCATACTATAGCACGCCGTTTTTCATCATTTTTGAGGATTTGAAAAAAATGAAAAAATGAAAAAAACGATGGGTTATAGGCCATGTTTTTTGAATTCTTGATTTTTTTTTATCCTCGTTTTTCATCATTTTGGACCATGGGCTATAGCCCATATCGTACGGCATACTATAGCACGCCGTTTTTCATCATTTTTGAGGATTTAAAAAAATGAAAACAACGATGGGTTATAGCCCATGTTTTTTGAATTTTTGGAAGAAAATAAATATCCTCGTTTTTCATCATTTTGGAACATGGGTTATAGCCCATATCGTGCGGCATACTATAGCACGCCGTTTTTCATCATTTTTGAGGATTTGAAAAAAATGAAAAAATGAAAAAAACGATGGGTTATAGCCCATGTTTTTTGAATTCTTGATTTTTTTTTATCCTCGTTTTTCATCATTTTGGACCATGGGCTATAGCCCATATCGTACGGCATACTATAGCACGCCGTTTTTCATCATTTTTGAGGATTTAAAAAAATGAAAACAACGATGGGTTATAGCCCATGTTTTTTGAATTTTTGGAAGAAAATAAATATCCTCGTTTTTCATCATTTTGGAACATGGGTTATAGCCCATATCGTGCGGCATACTATAGCACGCCGTTTTTCATCATTTTTGAGGATTTGAAAAAAATGAAAAAATGAAAAAAACGATGCGTTATAGCCCATGTTTTTTGAATTCTTGATTTTTTTTTATCCTCGTTTTTCATCATTTTGGACCATGGGCTATAGCCCATATCGTACGGCATACTATAGCACGCCGTTTTTCATAATTTTTGAGGATTTGAAAAAAATGAAAAAATGAAAAAAAAACGATGGGTTATAGCCCATGTTTTTTGAATTTTTGATTTTCTTTTATCCTCGTTTTTCATCATTTTGGACCATGGGTTATAGCCCATATCGTACGGCATACTATAGCACGCCGTTTTTCATCATTTTTGAGGATTTAAAAAAAAAGAAAAAAACGATGGGTTATAGCCCATGTTTTTTGAATTTTTGAAAAAAAAAATATCCTCGTTTTTCATCATTTTGGAACATGGGCTATAGCCCATATCGTACGGCATACTATAGCACGCCGTTTTTCATCATTTTTGAGGATTTGAAAAAAATGAAAAAATGAAAAAAACGATGGGTTGTAGCCCATGTTTTTTAATTCTTTTTTTTATCCTTGTTTTTCATCATTTTGGACCATGGGTTATAGCCCATATCGTACGGCATACTATAGCACGCCGTTTTTCATCATTTTTGAGGATTTGAAAAAAATTTAAAAAAAAAAACCGATGGGTTATAGCCCATGTTTTTTGAATTTTTGGAAGAAAATAAATATCCTCGTTTTTCATCATTTTGGAACATGGGTTATAGCCCATATCGTGCGGCATACTATAGCACGCCGTTTTTCATCATTTTTGAGGATTTGAAAAAAATGAAAAAATGAAAAAAACGATGCGTTATAGCCCATGTTTTTTGAATTCTTGATTTTTTTTTATCCTCGTTTTTCATCATTTTGGACCATGGGCTATAGCCCATATCGTACGGCATACTATAGCACGCCGTTTTTCATAATTTTTGAGGATTTGAAAAAAATGAAAAAATGAAAAAAAAAACGATGGGTTATAGCCCATGTTTTTTGAATTTTTGATTTTCTTTTATCCTCGTTTTTCATCATTTTGGACCATGGGTTATAGCCCATATCGTACGGCATACTATAGCACGCCGTTTTTCATCATTTTTGAGGATTAAAAAAAAATGAAAAAAACGATGGGTTATAGCCCATGTTTTTTGAATTTTTGAAAAAAGAAATATCCTCGTTTTTCATCATTTTGGACCATGGGTTATAGCCCATATCGTACGGCATACTATAGCACGCCGTTTTTCATCATTTTTGAGGATTTAAAAAAAATGAAAAAAAAAAAAACGATGGGTTATAGCCCATCATTTTTAGATTTTTAGATTTTTTTTTTTAATCCTCGTTTTTCATCATTTTTGACCATCCCACTGAGCAATAGCCGGCTATTAGACTTGCGTCTAAAAATGGGATAAAAAAACGTGTAAAAATAGACGTCTAAAAAAAGTCTAAAAATAGACGTCTAAAACACGTCTATTTTTAGACGTGTTTTAGACGTCTATTTTTACACGTTTTTTATCCCATTTTTAGACGCTCGTCTAATAGCCCATATCGTACGGCATACTGTAGCACGCCGTTTTTCATCATTTTTTAGGATTTGAAAAGAATGAAAAAAATAAAAACGATGGGTTATAGCTAAAAATAGACGTCTAAAACACGTCTATTTTTAGACGTGTTTTAGACGTCTATTTTTAGACGTTTTTTAGACGTCTATTTTTACACGTTTTTTTATCCCATTTTTAGACGCAAGTCTAATAGCCGGCTATTGCTTTAATGGTCAAAAATGATGAAAAACGAGGATTCAAAAAAAAATCTAAAAATGATGGGCTATAACCCATCTTTTTTTTTTTTTCATTCTTTTCAAATCCTAAAAAATGATGAAAAACGGCGTGCTACAGTATGCCGTACGATATGGGCTATTAGACGAGCGTCTAAAAATGGGATAAAAAACGTCTAAAAATAGACGTCTAAAACACGTCTAAAAATAGACGTGTTTTAGACGTCTATTTTTAGACTTTTTTTAGACGTCTATTTTTACAGGTTTTTTTATCCCATTTTTAGACGCAAGTCTAATAGCCGGCTATTGCTTTGTGGGATGGTCAAAAATGATGAAAAACGAGGATTCAAAAAAAAATCTAAAAATCTAAAAATGATGGGCTATAACCCATCGTTTTTTTTTTTTCATTCTTTTCAAATCCTAAAAAATGATGAAAAACGGCGTGCTACAGTATGCCGTACGATATGGGCTATTAGACGAGCGTCTAAAAATGGGATAAAAAACGTCTAAAAATAGACGTCTAAAACACGTCTAAAAATAGACGTGTTTTAGACGTCTATTTTTAGACTTTTTTTAGACGTCTATTTTTACACGTTTTTTTATCCCATTTTTAGACGCAAGTCTAATAGCCGGCTATTGCTTTGTGGGATGGTCAAAAATGATGAAAAACGAGGATTAAAAAAAAAATCTAAAAATGATGGGCTATAACCCATCGTTTTTTTTTTTTTCATTCTTTTCAAATCCTAAAAAATGATGAAAAACGGCGTGCTACAGTATGCCGTACGATATGGGCTATTAGACGAGCGTCTAAAAATGGGATAAAAAACGTCTAAAAATAGACGTCTAAAACACGTCTAAAAATAGACGTGTTTTAGACGTCTATTTTTAGACTTTTTTTAGATGTCTATTTTTACACGTTTTTTTATCCCATTTTTAGACGCAAGTCTAATAGCCGGCTATTGCTTTGTGGGATGGTCAAAAATGATGAAAAACGAGGATTCAAAAAAAAAATCTAAAAATCTAAAAATGATGGGCTATAACCCATCGTTTTTTTTTTTTTTCATTCTTTTCAAATCCTAAAAAATGATGAAAAACGGCGTGCTACAGTATGCCGTACGATATGGGCTATTAGACGAGCGTCTAAAAATGGGATTTTAGAATTTTAGATTTTTTTATCCTGGTTTTTCCTAATTTTTGACCATGGGCTATAGCCCATATCGTACGGCATACTATAACACGCCGTTTTTCATCATTTTTGAGGATTTGAAAAAAATGAAAAAATGAAACCAACGATGGGCCCATGTTTTTTGAATTTTAGATTTTCTTTTATCCTCGTTTTTCATCATTTTGGACCATGGGTTATAGCCCATATCGTACGGCATACTATAGCACGCCGTTTTTCATCATTTTTGAGGATTTGAAAAAAATGAAAAAATGAAAACAACGATGGGTTATAGCCCATGTTTTTTTTTTTTCCATCATTTTGGTCCATGGGCTATAGCCCATATCGTGCGGCATACTATAGCATGCCGTTTTTCATAATTTTTGAGGATTTGAAAAAAATGAAAAAATGAAAAAAACGATGGGTTATAGCCCATGTTTTTTGAATTCTTGATTTTTTTTTATCCTCGTTTTTCATCATTTTGGACCATGGGCTATAGCCCATATCGTACGGCATACTATAGCACGCCGTTTTCCATCATTTTTGAGGATTTGAAAAAAATGAAAAAATGAAAAAAACGATGGCTTATGTTTTATGTTTTTTGAATTTTTGATTTTTTTTTTATCCTCGTTTTTCATCATTTTGGACCATGGGCTATAGCCCATATCGTACGGCATACTATAGCACGCCGTTTTTCATCATTTTTGACGATTTGAAAAAAATGAAAAAATGAAAAAAACGATGGGTTATAGCTCATGTTTTTTGAATTTTTTTTTATTTTTTTATCCTCGTTTTTCATCATTTTGGACCATGGGCTATAGCCCATATCGTACGGCATACTATAGCACGCCATTTTTCATAATTTTTGAGGATTTGAAAAAAATGAAAAAATGAAAAAAACGATGGGTTATAGCCCATGTTTTTTGAATTTTTGAATTTTTTTTTATCCTCGTTTTTCATCATTTTGGACCATGGGCTATAGCCCATATCGTACGGCATACTATAGCACGCCGTTTTTCATTATTTTTGAGGATTTGAAAAAAATTAAAAAATGAAAACAACGATGGGTTATAGCCCATGTTTTTTGTTTTTGTTTTGTTTTTTGTCATCCTTTTTTTCCCATCATTTTGGACCATGGGCTATAGCCCATATCGTACGGCATACTATAACACGCCGTTTTTCATCATTTTTGAGGATTTGAAAAAAATGAAAAAATGAAAACAACGATGGGTTATAGCCCATGTTTTTTTGAATTTTTGGAAGAAAATAAATATCCTTGTTTTTCATCATTTTGGAACATGGGTTATAGCCCATATCGTGCGGCATACTATAGCACGCCGTTTTTCATCATTTTTGAGGATTTGAAAAAAATGAAAAAATGAAAAAAACGATGGGTTATAGCCCATGTTTTTTGAATTCTTGATTTTTTTTTATCCTCGTTTTTCATCATTTTGGACCATGGGCTATAGCCCATATCGTACGGCATGCCGTTTTTCATAATTTTTGAGGATTTGAAAAAAATGAAAAAATGAAAAAAAACGATGGGTTATAGCCCATGTTTTTTGAATTAAAAAAAAAAATTATCCTCGTTTTTCATCATTTTGGACCATGGGCTATAGCCCATAATATCGTACGGCATACTATAGCATGCCGTTTTTCATAATTTTTGAGGATTTGAAAAAAATGAAAAAATGAAAAAAACGATGGGTTATAGCCCATGTTTTTTGAATTTTTGATTTTTTTTAATCCTCGTTTTTCATCATTTTGGACCATGGGTTATAGCCCATATCGTACGGCATACTATAGCACGCCGTTTTTCATCATTTTTGAGGATTTAAAAAAAATGAAAAAAACGATGGGTTATAGCCCATGTTTTTTGAATTTTTGAAAAAAAAATTATCCTTGTTTTTCATCATTTTGGAACATGGGCTATAGCCCATATCGTACGGCATACTATAGCACGCCGTTTTTCATCATTTTTGAGGATTTGAAAAAAATAAAAAAATGAAAAAAACGATGGGTTATAGCCCATGTTTTTTGAATTCTTGATTTTGTTTTATCCTCGTTTTTCATCATTTTGGACCATGGGCTATAGCCCATATCGTACGGCATACTATAGCACGCCGTTTTTCATCATTTTTGAGGATTTGAAAAATATGAAAAAATTAAAAAAACGATGGCTTATAGCCCATGTTTTTTGAAATTTTGATTATTTTTTTTTCCTCGTTTTTCATCATTTTGGACTATGGGCTATAGCCCATATCGTACGGCATACTATAGCATGCCGTTTTTCATAATTTTTGAGGATTTGAAAAAAATGAAAAAATGAAAAAAACGATGGGTTATAGCTCATGTTTTTTGAAATTTTTTTTATCCTCGTTTTTCATCATTTTGGACCATGGGCTATAGCCCATATCGTACGGCATACTATAGCACGCCGTTTTTCATCATTTTTGAAGATTTGAAAAAAATGAAAAAATGAAAACAACGATGGGTTATAGCCCATGTTTTTTTATTTTTTTATTATTTAATTTTTTCCATCATTTTGGACCATGGGCTATAGCCCATATCGTACGGCATACTATAGCATGCCGTTTTTCATAATTTTTGAGGATTTGAAAAAAATTAAGAAATGAAAAAAACGATGGGTTATAGCCCATGTTTTTTGAATTTTAGATTTTTTTTTATCCTCGTTTTTCATCATTTTGGACCATGGGCTATAGCCCATATCGTACGGCATACTATAGCACGCGGTTTTTCATCATTTTTGAGGATTTGAAAAAAATGAAAAAATGAAAACAACGATGGGTTATAGCCCATGTTTTTTTTTTGTTATTATTTTTTTTTTTTTCCATCATTTTGGTCCATGGGCTATAGCCCATATCGTGCGGCATACTATAGCATGCCGTTTTTCATAATTTTTGAGGATTTGAAAAAAATGAAAAAATGAAAAAAACGATGGGTTATAGCCCATGTTTTTTGAATTCTTGATTTTTTTTTATCCTCGTTTTTCATCATTTTGGACCATGGGCTATAGCCCATATCGTACGGCATACTATAGCACGCCGTTTTTCATCATTTTTGAGGATTTAAAAAAAATGAAAAAAACGATGGGTTATAGCCCATGTTTTTTGAATTTTTGAAAAAAAAATTATCCTTGTTTTTCATCATTTTGGAACATGGGCTATAGCCCATATCGTACGGCATACTATAGCACGCCGTTTTTCATCATTTTTGAGGATTTGAAAAAAATTAAAAAATGAAAAAAACGATTGGTTATAGCCCATGTTTTTTGAATTCTTGATTTTGTTTTATCCTCGTTTTTCATCATTTTGGACCATGGGCTATAGCCCATATCGTACGGCATACTATAGCACGCCGTTTTTCATCATTTTTGAGGATTTGAAAAATATGAAAAAATTAAAAAAACGATGGCTTATAGCCCATGTTTTTTGAAATTTTGATTTTTTTTTTTCCTCGTTTTTCATCATTTTGGACTATGGGCTATAGCCCATATCGTACGGCATACTATAGCATGCCGTTTTTCATAATTTTTGAGGATTTGAAAAAAATGAAAAAATGAAAAAAACGATGGGTTATAGCTCATGTTTTTTGAATTTTTTTTTATCCTCGTTTTTCATCATTTTGGACCATGGGCTATAGCCCATATCGTACGGCATACTATAGCACGCCGTTTTTCATCATTTTTGAAGATTTGAAAAAAATGAAAAAATGAAAACAACGATGGGTTATAGCCCATGTTTTATTATTTTTTTATTATTTAATTTTTTCCATCATTTTGGACCATGGGCTATAGCCCATATCGTACGGCATACTATAGCATGCCGTTTTTCATAATTTTTGAGGATTTGAAAAAAATTAAGAAATGAAAAAAACGATGGGTTATAGCCCATGTTTTTTGAATTTTAGATTTTTTTTTATCCTCGTTTTTCATCATTTTGGACCATGGGCTATAGCCCATATCGTACGGCATACTATAGCACGCGGTTTTTCATCATTTTTGAGGATTTGAAAAAAATGAAAAAATGAAAACAACGATGGGTTATAGCCCATGTTTTTTTTTTTGTTATTATTATTTTTTTTTCCATCATTTTGGTCCATGGGCTATAGCCCATATCGTGCGGCATACTATAGCATGCCGTTTTTCATAATTTTTGAGGATTTGAAAAAAATGAAAAAATGAAAAAAACGATGGGTTATAGCCCATGTTTTTTGAATTCTTGATTTTTTTTTATCCTCGTTTTTCATCATTTTGGACCATGGGCTATAGCCCATATCGTACGGCATACTATAGCACGCCGTTTTCCATCATTTTTGAGGATTTGAAAAAAATGAAAAAATGAAAAAAACGATGGCTTATGTTTTATGTTTTTTTAATTTTTGATTTTTTTTTTATCCTCGTTTTTCATCATTTTGGACCATGGGCTATAGCCCATATCGTACGGCATACTATAGCACGCCGTTTTTCATCATTTTTGACGATTTGAAAAAAATGAAAAAATGAAAAAAACGATGGGTTATAGCCCATGTTTTTTGAATTTTTGATTTTTTTTTTATCCTCGTTTTTCATCATTTTGGACCATGGGCTATAGCCCATATCGTACGGCATACTATAACACTCCGTTTTTCATCATTTTTGAGGATTTGAAAAAAATGAAAAAATGAAAAAAACGATGGCTTATGTTTTATGTTTTTTTAATTTTTGATTTTTTTTTTATCCTCGTTTTTCATCATTTTGGACCATGGGCTATAGCCCATATCGTACGGCATACTATAGCACGCCGTTTTTCATCATTTTTGACGATTTGAAAAAAATGAAAAAATGAAAAAAACGATGGGTTATAGCCCATGTTTTTTGAATTCTTGATTTTTTTTTATCCTCGTTTTTCATCATTTTGGACCATGGGCTATAGCCCATATCGTACGGCATACTATAGCACGCCGTTTTCCATCATTTTTGAGGATTTGAAAAAAATGAAAAAATGAAAAAAACGATGGCTTATGTTTTATGTTTTTTTAATTTTTGATTTTTTTTTTATCCTCGTTTTTCATCATTTTGGACCATGGGCTATAGCCCATATCGTACGGCATACTATAGCACGCCGTTTTTCATCATTTTTGACGATTTGAAAAAAATGAAAAAATGAAAAAAACGATGGGTTATAGCCCATGTTTTTTGAATTTTTGATTTTTTTTTTATCCTCGTTTTTCATCATTTTGGACCATGGGCTATAGCCCATATCGTACGGCATACTATAACACTCCGTTTTTCATCATTTTTGAGGATTTGAAAAAAATGAAAAAATGAAAAAAACGATGGCTTATGTTTTATGTTTTTTTAATTTTTGATTTTTTTTTTATCCTCGTTTTTCATCATTTTGGACCATGGGCTATAGCCCATATCGTACGGCATACTATAGCACGCCGTTTTTCATCATTTTTGACGATTTGAAAAAAATGAAAAAATGAAAAAAACGATGGGTTATAGCCCATGTTTTTTGAATTTTTGATTTTTTTTTTATCCTCGTTTTTCATCATTTTGGACCATGGGCTATAGCCCATATCGTACGGCATACTATAGCACGCCGTTTTTCATCATTTTTGAGGATTTGAAAAAAATGGAAAAATGAAAACAACGATGGGTTATAGCCCATGTTTTTTTTTTTTTTTTTTTTTTTTTTTCATCATTTTGGTCCATCGGCTATAGCCCATATCGTGCGGCATACTATAGCATACCGTTTTTCATAATTTTTGAGGATTTGAAAAAAATGAAAAAATGAAAAAAACGATGGGTTATAGCCCATGTTTTTTGAATTTTTGAATTTTTTTTTATCCTCGTTTTTCATCATTTTGGACCATGGGCTATAGCCCATATCGTACGGCATACTATAGCACGCCGTTTTTCATTATTTTTGAGGATTTGAAAAAAATTAAAAAATTAAAACAACGATGGGTTATAGCCCATGTTTTTTGTTTTTGTTTTGTTTTTTGTTATCCTTTTTTTCCCATCATTTTGGACCATGGGCTATAGCCCATATCGTACGGCATACTATAACACTCCGTTTTTCATCATTTTTGAGGATTTGAAAAAAATGAAAAAATGAAAACAATGATGGGTTATAGCCCATGTTTTTTGAATTTTTGGAAGAAAATAAATATCCTTGTTTTTCATCATTTTGGAACATGGGTTATAGCCCATATCGTGCGGCATACTATAGCACGCCGTTTTTCATCATTTTTGAGGATTTGAAAAAAATGAAAAAATGAAAAAAACGATGGGTTATAGCCCATGTTTTTTGAATTCTTGATTTTTTTTTATCCTCGTTTTTCATCATTTTGGACCATGGGCTATAGCCCATATCGTACGGCATACTATAGCATGCCGTTTTTCATAATTTTTGAGGATTTGAAAAAAATGAAAAAATGAAAAAAAACGATGGGTTATAGCCCATGTTTTTTGAATTAAAAAAAAAAAATTATCCTCGTTTTTCATCATTTTGGACCATGGGCTATAGCCCATATCGTACGGCATACTATAGCATGCCGTTTTTCATAATTTTTGAGGATTTGAAAAAAATGAAAAAATGAAAAAAGCGATGGGTTATAGCCCATGTTTTTTGAATTAAAAAAAAAAAAATTATCCTCGTTTTTCATCATTTTGGACCATGGGCTATAGCCCATATCGTACGGCATACTATAGCATGCCGTTTTTCATAATTTTTGAGGATTTGAAAAAAATGAAAAAATGAAAAAAACGATGGGTTATAGCCCATGTTTTTTGAATTTTTGATTTTTTTTAATCCTCGTTTTTCATCATTTTGGACCATGGGTTATAGCCCATATCGTACGGCATACTATAGCACGCCGTTTTTCATCATTTTTGAGGATTTAAAAAAAATGAAAAAAACGATGGGTTATAGCCCATGTTTTTTGAATTTTTGAAAAAAAAATTATCCTCGTTTTTCATCATTTTGGAACATGGGCTATAGCCCATATCGTACGGCATACTATAGCACGCCGTTTTTCATCATTTTTGAGGATTTGAAAAAAATAAAAAAATGAAAAAAACGATGGGTTATAGCCCATGTTTTTTGAATTCTTGATTTTGTTTTATCCTCGTTTTTCATCATTTTGGACCATGGGCTATAGCCCATATCGTACGGCATACTATAGCACGCCGTTTTTCATCATTTTTGAGGATTTGAAAAATATGAAAAAATTAAAAAAACGATGGCTTATAGCCCATGTTTTTTGAATTTTTGATTATTTTTTTTTCCTCGTTTTTCATCATTTTGGACCATGGGCTATAGCCCATATCGTACGGCATACTATAGCATGCCGTTTTTCATAATTTTTGAGGATTTAAAAAAAATGAAAAAATGAAAAAAACGATGGGTTATAGCCCATGTTTTTTGAATTTTTTTTTTTCCTCGTTTTTCATCATTTTGGACCATGGGCTATAGCCCATATCGTACGGCATACTATAGCATGCCGTTTTTCATAATTTTTGAGGATTTGAAAAAAATGAAAAAATGAAAAAAACGATGGCTTATAGCCCATGTTTTTTGAATTTTTGATTATTTTTTTTTCCTCGTTTTTCATCATTTTGGACCATGGGCTATAGCCCATATCGTACGGCATACTATAGCATGCCGTTTTTCATAATTTTTGAGGATTTGAAAAAAATTAAGAAATGAAAAAAACGATGGGTTATAGCCCATGTTTTTTGAATTTTAGATTTTTTTTTATCCTCGTTTTTCATCATTTTGGACCATGGGCTATAGCCCATATCGTACGGCATACTATAGCATGCCGTTTTTCATAATTTTTGAGGATTTGAAAAAAATGAAAAAATGAAAAAAACGATGGGTTATAGCCCATGTTTTTTTAATTTTTGAAAAAAAAATTATCCTTGTTTTTCATCATTTTGGACCATGGGCTATAGCCCATATCGTACGGCATACTATAGCACGCCATTTTTCATCATTTTTGAGGATTTGAAAAAAATGAAAAAATAAAAAAAACGATGGGTTATAGCCCATGTTTTTTGAATTCTTGATTTTTTTTTATCCTCGTTTTTCATCATTTTGGACCATGGGCTATAGCCCATATCGTACGGCATACTATAGCACGCCGTTTTTCATCATTTTTGAGGATTTGAAAAAAATTAAAAAATTAAAACAACGATGGGTTATAGCCCATGTTTTTTGAAAAAAAAAAAAAAATTATCCTCGTTTTTCATCATTTTGGACCATGGGCTATAGCCCATATCGTACGGCATACTATAGCATGCCGTTTTTCATAATTTTTGAGGATTTGAAAAAAATGAAAAAATGAAAAAAACGATGGGTTATAGCCCATGTTTTTTGAATTAAAAAAAAAAAAATTATCCTCGTTTTTCATCATTTTGGACCATGGGCTATAGCCCATATCGTACGGCATACTATAGCATGCCGTTTTTCATCATTTTTGAGGATTTGAAAAAAATGAAAAAATGAAAAAAACGATGGGTTATAGCCCATGTTTTTTGAATTCTTGATTTTTTTTTATCCTCGTTTTTCATCATTTTGGACCATGGGCTATAGCCCATATCGTACGGCATACTATAGCACGCCGTTTTTCATTATTTTTGAGGATTTGAAAAAAATTAAAAAATGAAAACAACGATGGGTTATAGCCCATGTTTTTTGTTTTTGTTTTGTTTTTTGTTATCCTTTTTTTCCCATCATTTTGGACCATGGGCTATAGCCCATATCGTACGGCATACTATAACACGCCGTTTTTCATCATTTTTGAGGATTTGAAAAAAATGAAAAAATGAAAACAACGATGGGTTATAGCCCATGTTTTTTGAATTTTTGGAAGAAAATAAATATCCTTGTTTTTCATCATTTTGGAACATGGGTTATAGCCCATATCGTGCGGCATACTATAGCACGCCGTTTTTCATCATTTTTGAGGATTTGAAAAAAATGAAAAAATGAAAAAAACGATGGGTTATAGCCCATGTTTTTTGAATTCTTGATTTTTTTTTATCCTCGTTTTTCATCATTTTGGACCATGGGCTATAGCCCATATCGTACGGCATACTATAGCATGCCGTTTTTCATAATTTTTGAGGATTTGAAAAAAATGAAAAAATGAAAAAAACGATGGGTTATAGCCCATGTTTTTTGAATTAAAAAAAAAAATTATCCTCGTTTTTCATCATTTTGGACCATGGGCTATAGCCCATATCGTACGGCATACTATAGCATGCCGTTTTTCATAATTTTTGAGGATTTGAAAAAAATGAAAAAATGAAAAAAACGATGGGTTATAGCCCATGTTTTTTGAATAAAAAAAAAAAAATTATCCTCGTTTTTCATCATTTTGGACCATGGGCTATAGCCCATATCATACGGCATACTATAGCATGCCGTTTTTCATAATTTTTGAGGATTTGAAAAAAATGAAAAAATGAAAAAAACGATGGGTTATAGCCCATGTTTTTTGAATTCTTGATTTTTTTTTATCCTCGTTTTTCATCATTTTGGACCATGGGCTATAGCCCATATTGTACGGCATACTATAGCATGCCGTTTTTCATAATTTTTGAGGATTTGAAAAAAATGAAAAAATGAAAAAAACGATGGGTTATAGCCCATGTTTTTTTAATTAAAAAAAAAAATTATCCTCGTTTTTCATCATTTTGGACCATGGGCTATAGCCCATATCGTACGGCATACTATAGCATGCCGTTTTTCATCATTTTTGAGGATTTGAAAAAAATGAAAAAATGAAAAAAACGATGGGTTATAGCCCATGTTTTTTGAATTTTTGATTTTTTTTAATCCTCGTTTTTCATCATTTTGGACCATGGGTTATAGCCCATATCGTACGGCATACTATAGCACGCCGTTTTTCATCATTTTTGAGGATTTAAAAAAAATGAAAAAAACGATGGGTTATAGCCCATGTTTTTTGAATTTTTGAAAAAAAAATTATCCTCGTTTTTCATCATTTTGGAACATGGGCTATAGCCCATATCGTACGGCATACTATAGCACGCCGTTTTTCATCATTTTTGAGGATTTGAAAAAAATAAAAAAATGAAAAAAACGATGGGTTATAGCCCATGTTTTTTGAATTCTTGATTTTGTTTTATCCTCGTTTTTCATCATTTTGGACCATGGGCTATAGCCCATATCGTACGGCATACTATAGCACGCCGTTTTTCATCATTTTTGAGGATTTGAAAAATATGAAAAAATGAAAAAAACGATGGCTTATAGCCCATGTTTTTTGAATTTTTGATTTTTTTTTTTCCTCGTTTTTCATCATTTTGGACCATGGGCTATAGCCCATATCGTACGGCATACTATAGCACGCCGTTTTTCATCATTTTTGAAGATTTGAAAAAAATGAAAAAATGAAAACAACGATGGGTTATAGCCCATGTTTTTTTATTTTTTTATTATTTAATTTTTTCCATCATTTTGGACCATGGGCTATAGCCCATATCGTACGGCATACTATAGCATGCCGTTTTTCATAATTTTTGAGGATTTGAAAAAAATTAAGAAATGAAAAAAACGATGGGTTATAGCCCATGTTTTTTGAATTTTAGATTTTTTTTTATCCTCGTTTTTCATCATTTTGGACCATGGGCTATAGCCCATATCGTACGGCATACTATAGCACGCGGTTTTTCATCATTTTTGAGGATTTGAAAAAAATGAAAAAATGAAAAAAACGATGGGTTATAGCCCATGTTTTTTGAATTCTTGATTTTTTTTTATCCTCGTTTTTCATCATTTTGGACCATGGGCTATAGCCCATATCGTACGGCATACTATAGCACGCCGTTTTTCATTATTTTTGAGGATTTGAAAAAAATTAAAAAATGAAAACAACGATGGGTTATAGCCCATGTTTTTTGTTTTTGTTTTGTTTTTTGTTATCCTTTTTTTCCCATCATTTTGGACCATGGGCTATAGCCCATATCGTACGGCATACTATAACACGCCGTTTTTCATCATTTTTGAGGATTTGAAAAAAATTAAAAAATGAAAACAACGATGGGTTATAGCCCATGTTTTTTGAATTTTTGGAAGAAAATAAATATCCTTGTTTTTCATCATTTTGGAACATGGGTTATAGCCCATATCGTGCGGCATACTATAGCACGCCGTTTTTCATCATTTTTGAGGATTTGAAAAAAATGAAAAAATGAAAAAAACGATGGGTTATAGCCCATGTTTTTTGAATTCTTGATTTTTTTTTATCCTCGTTTTTCATCATTTTGGACCATGGGCTATAGCCCATATCGTACGGCATACTATAGCATGCCGTTTTTCATAATTTTTGAGGATTTGAAAAAAATGAAAAAATGAAAAAAACGATGGGTTATAGCCCATGTTTTTTGAATTAAAAAAAAAAATTATCCTCGTTTTTCATCATTTTGGACCATGGGCTATAGCCCATATCGTACGGCATACTATAGCATGCCGTTTTTCATAATTTTTGAGGATTTGAAAAAAATGAAAAAATGAAAAAAACGATGGGTTATAGCCCATGTTTTTTGAATAAAAAAAAAAAAATTATCCTCGTTTTTCATCATTTTGGACCATGGGCTATAGCCCATATCGTACGGCATACTATAGCATGCCGTTTTTCATAATTTTTGAGGATTTGAAAAAAATGAAAAAATGAAAAAAACGATGGGTTATAGCCCATGTTTTTTGAATTCTTGATTTTTTTTTATCCTCGTTTTTAATCATTTTGGACCATGGGCTATAGCCCATATCGTACGGCATACTATAGCATGCCGTTTTTCATAATTTTTGAGGATTTGAAAAAAATGAAAAAATGAAAAAAACGATGGGTTATAGCCCATGTTTTTTGAATAAAAAAAAAAAATTATCCTCGTTTTTCATCATTTTGGACCATGGGCTATAGCCCATATCGTACGGCATACGATAGCATGCCGTTTTTCATAATTTTTGAGGATTTGAAAAAAATGAAAAAATGAAAAAAACGATGGGTTATAGCCCATGTTTTTTTAATTAAAAAAAAAAAATTATCCTCGTTTTTCATCATTTTGGACCATGGGCTATAGCCCATATCGTACGGCATACTATAGCATGCCGTTTTTCATAATTTTTGAGGATTTGAAAAAAATGAAAAAATGAAAAAAACGATGGGTTATAGCCCATGTTTTTTGAATTTTTGATTTTTTTTAATCCTCGTTTTTCATCATTTTGGACCATGGGTTATAGCCCATATCGTACGGCATACTATAGCACGCCGTTTTTCATCATTTTTGAGGATTTAAAAAAAAATGAAAAAAACGATGGGTTATAGCCCATGTTTTTTGAATTTTTGAAAAAAAAATTATCCTCGTTTTTCATCATTTTGGAACATGGGCTATAGCCCATATCGTACGGCATACTATAGCACGCCGTTTTTCATCATTTTTGAGGATTTGAAAAAAATAAAAAAATGAAAAAAACGATGGGTTATAGCCCATGTTTTTTGAATTCTTGATTTTGTTTTATCCTCGTTTTTCATCATTTTGGACCATGGGCTATAGCCCATATCGTACGGCATACTATAGCACGCCGTTTTTCATCATTTTTGAGGATTTGAAAAATATGAAAAAATGAAAAAAACGATGGCTTATAGCCCATGTTTTTTGAATTTTTGATTTTTTTTTTTCCTCGTTTTTCATCATTTTGGACCATGGGCTATAGCCCATATCGTACGGCATACTATAGCATGCCGTTTTTCATAATTTTTGAGGATTTGAAAAAAATGAAAAAATGAAAAAAACGATGGGTTATAGCCCATGTTTTTTGAATTCTTGATTTTTTTTTATCCTCGTTTTTAATCATTTTGGACCATGGGCTATAGCCCATATCGTACGGCATACTATAGCATGCCGTTTTTCATAATTTTTGAGGATTTGAAAAAAATGAAAAAATGAAAAAAACGATGGGTTATAGCCCATGTTTTTTGAATAAAAAAAAAAATTATCCTCGTTTTTCATCATTTTGGACCATGGGCTATAGCCCATATCGTACGGCATACGATAGCATGCCGTTTTTCATAATTTTTGAGGATTTGAAAAAAATGAAAAAATGAAAAAAACGATGGGTTATAGCCCATGTTTTTTTAATTAAAAAAAAAAAATTATCCTCGTTTTTCATCATTTTGGACCATGGGCTATAGCCCATATCGTACGGCATACTATAGCATGCCGTTTTTCATAATTTTTGAGGATTTGAAAAAAATGAAAAAATGAAAAAAACGATGGGTTATAGCCCATGTTTTTTGAATTTTTGATTTTTTTTAATCCTCGTTTTTCATCATTTTGGACCATGGGTTATAGCCCATATCGTACGGCATACTATAGCACGCCGTTTTTCATCATTTTTGAGGATTTAAAAAAAAATGAAAAAAACGATGGGTTATAGCCCATGTTTTTTGAATTTTTGAAAAAAAAATTATCCTCGTTTTTCATCATTTTGGAACATGGGCTATAGCCCATATCGTACGGCATACTATAGCACGCCGTTTTTCATCATTTTTGAGGATTTGAAAAAAATAAAAAAATGAAAAAAACGATGGGTTATAGCCCATGTTTTTTGAATTCTTGATTTTGTTTTATCCTCGTTTTTCATCATTTTGGACCATGGGCTATAGCCCATATCGTACGGCATACTATAGCACGCCGTTTTTCATCATTTTTGAGGATTTGAAAAATATGAAAAAATGAAAAAAACGATGGCTTATAGCCCATGTTTTTTGAATTTTTGATTTTTTTTTTTCCTCGTTTTTCATCATTTTGGACCATGGGCTATAGCCCATATCGTACGGCATACTATAGCATGCCGTTTTTCATAATTTTTGAGGATTTGAAAAAAATGAAAAAATGAAAAAAACGATGGGTTATAGCCCATGTTTTTTGAATTTTTTTTAATCCTCGTTTTTCATCATTTTGGACCATGGGCTATAGCCCATATCGTACGGCATACTATAGCATGCCGTTTTTCATAATTTTTGAGGATTTGAAAAAAATGAAGAAATGAAAAAAACGATGGGTTATAGCCCATGTTTTTTGAATTTTAGATTTTATTTTATCCTCGTTTTTCATCATTTTGGACCATGGGCTATAGCCCATATCGTACGGCATACTATAGCATGCCGTTTTTCATAATTTTTGAGGATTTGAAAAAAATGAAAAAAAAAAAAAAACGATGGGTTATAGCCCATGTTTTTTGAATTTTTGAAAAAAAAATTATCCTCGTTTTTCATCATTTTGGACCATGGGCTATAGCCCATATCGTACGGCATACTATAGCACGCCGTTTTTCATCATTTTTGAGGATTTGAAAAAAATGAAAAAATGAAAAAAACGATGGGTTATAGCCCATGTTTTTTGAATTCTTGATTTTTTTTTATCCTCGTTTTTCATCATTTTGGACCATGGGCTATAGCCCATATCGTACGGCATACTATAGCACGCCGTTTTTCATCATTTTTGAGGATTTGAAAAAATGAAAAAAACGATGGCTTATAGCCCATGTTTTTTGAATTTTTGAATTTTTTTTTTATCCTCGTTTTTCATCATTTTGGACCATGGGCTATAGCCCATATCGTACGGCATACTATAACATGCCGTTTTTCATAATTTTTGAGGATTTGAAAAAAATGAAAAAATGAAAAAAACGATGGGTTATAGCCCATGTTTTTTGAATTCTTGATTTTTTTTTATCCTCGTTTTTCATCATTTTGGACCATGGGCTATAGCCCATATCGTATGGCATACTATAGCACGCCGTTTTTCATTATTTTTGAGGATTTGAAAAAAATTAAAAAATGAAAACAACGATGGGTTATAGCCCATGTTTTTTGTTTTTGTTTTGTTTTTTGTTATCCTTTTTTTCCCATCATTTTGGACCATGGGCTATAGCCCATATCGTACGGCATACTATAACACGCCGTTTTTCATCATTTTTGAGGATTTGAAAAAAATGAAAAAATGAAAACAACGATGGGTTATAGCCCATGTTTTTTGAATTTTTGGAAGAAAATAAATATCCTTGTTTTTCATCATTTTGGAACATGGGTTATAGCCCATATCGTGCGGCATACTATAGCACGCCGTTTTTCATCATTTTTGAGGATTTGAAAAAAATGAAAAAATGAAAAAAACGATGGGTTATAGCCCATGTTTTTTGAATTCTTGATTTTTTTTATCCTCGTTTTTCATCATTTTGGACCATGGGCTATAGCCCATATCGTACGGCATACTATAGCATGCCGTTTTTTATAATTTTTGAGGATTTGAAAAAAATGAAAAAATGAAAAAAACGATGGGTTATAGCCCATGTTTTTTGAATTAAAAAAAAAAAATATCCTCGTTTTTCATCATTTTGGACCATGGGCTATAGCCCATATCGTACGGCATACTATAGCATGCCGTTTTTCATAAGTTTTGAGGATTTGAAAAAAATGAAAAAATGAAAAAAACGATGGGTTATAGCCCATGTTTTTTGAATAAAAAAAAAAAAATTATCCTCGTTTTTCATCATTTTGGACCATGGGCTATAGCCCATATCGTACGGCATACTATAGCATGCCGTTTTTCATAATTTTTGAGGATTTGAAAAAAATGAAAAAATGAAAAAAACGATGGGTTATAGCCCATGTTTTTTGAATTTTTGATTTTTTTTAATCCTCGTTTTTCATCATTTTGGACCATGGGTTATAGCCCATATCGTACGGCATACTATAGCACGCCGTTTTTCATCATTTTTGAGGATTTAAAAAAAATGAAAAAAACGATGGGTTATAGCCCATGTTTTTTGAATTTTTGAAAAAAAAATTATCCTCGTTTTTCATCATTTTGGAACATGGGCTATAGCCCATATCGTACGGCATACTATAGCACGCCGTTTTTCATCATTTTTGAGGATTTGAAAAAAATAAAAAAATGAAAAAAACGATGGGTTATAGCCCATGTTTTTTGAATTCTTGATTTTGTTTTATCCTCGTTTTTCATCATTTTGGACCATGGGCTATAGCCCATATCGTACGGCATACTATAGCACGCCGTTTTTCATCATTTTTGAGGATTTGAAAAATATGAAAAAATAAAAAAAACGATGGCTTATAGCCCATGTTTTTTGAATTTTTGATTATTTTTTTTTCCTCGTTTTTCATCATTTTGGACCATGGGCTATAGCCCATATCGTACGGCATACTATAGCATGCCGTTTTTCATAATTTTTGAGGATTTGAAAAAAATGAAAAAATGAAAAAAACGATGGGTTATAGCCCATGTTTTTTGAATTTTTTTTTATCCTCGTTTTTCATCATTTTGGACCATGGGCTATAGCCCATATCGTACGGCATACTATAGCACGCCGTTTTTCATCATTTTTGAAGATTTGAAAAAAATGAAAAAATGAAAACAACGATGGGTTATAGCCCATGTTTTTTTATTTTTTTATTATTTAATTTTTTCCATCATTTTGGACCATGGGCTATAGCCCATATCGTACGGCATACTATAGCATGCCGTTTTTCATAATTTTTGAGGATTTGAAAAAAATTAAGAAATGAAAAAAACGATGGGTTATAGCCCATGTTTTTTGAATTTTAGATTTTTTTTTATCCTCGTTTTTCATCATTTTGGACCATGGGCTATAGCCCATATCGTACGGCATACTATAGCATGCCGTTTTTCATAATTTTTGAGGATTTGAAAAAAATGAAAAAATGAAAAAAACGATGGGTTATAGCCCATGTTTTTTGAATTTTTGAAAAAAAAATTATCCTTGTTTTTCATCATTTTGGACCATGGGCTATAGCCCATATCGTACGGCATACTATAGCACGCCGTTTTTCATCATTTTTGAGGATTTGAAAAAAATGAAAAAATAAAAAAAACGATGGGTTATAGCCCATGTTTTTTGAATTCTTGATTTTTTTTTATCGTCGTTTTTCATTATTTTGGACCATGGGCTATAGCCCATATCGTACGGCATACTATAGCACGCCGTTTTTCATCATTTTTGAGGATTTGAAAAAAATTAAAAAATTAAAACAACGATGGGTTATAGCCCATGTTTTTTTTTTTGTTTGTTTTTTTTTATCCTTTTTTTCCCATCATTTTGGACCATGGGCTATAGCCCATATCGTACGGCATACTATAACACGCCGTTTTTCATCATTTTTGAGGATTTGAAAAAAATGAAAAAATGAAAACAACGATGGGTTATAGCCCATGTTTTTTGAATTTTTGGAAGAAAATAAATATCCTTGTTTTTCATCATTTTGGAACATGGGTTATAGCCCATATCGTGCGGCATACTATAGCACGCCGTTTTTCATCATTTTTGAGGATTTGAAAAAAATGAAAAAATGAAAAAAACGATGGGTTATAGCCCATGTTTTTTGAATTCTTGATTTTTTTTTATCCTCGTTTTTCATCATTTTGTACCATGGGCTATAGCCCATATCGTACGGCATACTATAGCATGCCGTTTTTCATAATTTTTGAGGATTTGAAAAAAATGAAAAAATGAAAAAAACGATGGGTTATAGCCCATGTTTTTTGAATAATAAAAAAAAAATTATCCTCGTTTTTCATCATTTTGGACCATGGGCTATAGCCCATATCGTACGGCATACTATAGCATGCCGTTTTTCATAATTTTTGAGGATTTGAAAAAAATGAAAAAATGAAAAAAACGATGGGTTATAGCCCATGTTTTTTGAATTAAAAAAAAAAAAATTATCCTCGTTTTTCATCATTTTGGACCATGGGCTATAGCCCATATCGTACGGCATACTATAGCATGCCGTTTTTCATCATTTTTGAGGATTTGAAAAAAATGAAAAAATGAAAAAAACGATGGGTTATAGCCCATGTTTTTTGAATTCTTGATTTTTTTTTATCCTCGTTTTTCATCATTTTGGACCATGGGCTATAGCCCATATCGTACGGCATACTATAGCACGCCGTTTTTCATTATTTTTGAGGATTTGAAAAAAATTAAAAAATGAAAACAACGATGGGTTATAGCCCATGTTTTTTGTTTTTGTTTTGTTTTTTGTTATCCTTTTTTTCCCATCATTTTGGACCATGGGCTATAGCCCATATCGTACGGCATACTATAACACGCCGTTTTTCATCATTTTTGAGGATTTGAAAAAAATGAAAAAATGAAAACAACGATGGGTTATAGCCCATGTTTTTTGAATTTTTGGAAGAAAATAAATATCCTTGTTTTTCATCATTTTGGAACATGGGTTATAGCCCATATCGTGCGGCATACTATAGCACGCCGTTTTTCATCATTTTTGAGGATTTGAAAAAAATGAAAAAATAAAAAAAACGATGGGTTATAGCCCATGTTTTTTGATTTCTTGATTTTTTTTTATCCTCGTTTTTCATCATTTTGGACCATGGGCTATAGCCCATATCGTACGGCATACTATAGCATGCCGTTTTTCATAATTTTTGAGGATTTGAAAAAAATGAAAAAATGAAAAAAACGATGGGTTATAGCCCATGTTTTTTGAATAAAAAAAAAAAATTATCCTCGTTTTTCATCATTTTGGACCATGGGCTATAGCCCATATCGTACGGCATACTATAGCATGCCGTTTTTCATAATTTTTGAGGATTTGAAAAAAATGAAAAAATGAAAAAAACGATGGGTTATAGCCCATGTTTTTTGAATAAAAAAAAAAAAATTATCCTCGTTTTTCATCATTTTGGACCATGGGCTATAGCCCATATCGTACGGCATACTATAGCATGCCGTTTTTCATAATTTTTGAGGATTTGAAAAAAATGAAAAAATGAAAAAAACGATGGGTTATAGCCCATGTTTTTTGAATTCTTGATTTTTTTTTATCCTCGTTTTTAATCATTTTGGACCATGGGCTATAGCCCATATCGTACGGCATACTATAGCATGCCGTTTTTCATAATTTTTGAGGATTTGAAAAAAATGAAAAAATGAAAAAAACGATGGGTTATAGCCCATGTTTTTTGAATTAAAAAAAAAAAAATTATCCTCGTTTTTCATCATTTTGGACCATGGGCTATAGCCCATATCGTACGGCATACTATAGCATGCCGTTTTTCATAATTTTTGAGGATTTGAAAAAAATGAAAAAATGAAAAAAACGATGGGTTATAGCCCATGTTTTTTGAATTTTTGATTTTTTTTAATCCTCGTTTTTCATCATTTTGGACCATGGGTTATAGCCCATATCGTACGGCATACTATAGCACGCCGTTTTTCATCATTTTTGAGGATTTAAAAAAAAATTAAAAAAACGATGGGTTATAGCCCATGTTTTTTGAATTTTTGAAAAAAAAATTATCCTCGTTTTTCATCATTTTGGAACATGGGCTATAGCCCATATCGTACGGCATACTATAGCACGCCGTTTTTCATCATTTTTGAGGATTTGAAAAAAATAAAAAAATGAAAAAAACGATGGGTTATAGCCCATGTTTTTTGAATTCTTGATTTTGTTTTATCCTCGTTTTTCATCATTTTGGACCATGGGCTATAGCCCATATCGTACGGCATACTATAGCACGCCGTTTTTCATCATTTTTGAGGATTTGAAAAATATGAAAAAATGAAAAAAACGATGGCTTATAGCCCATGTTTTTTGAATTTTTGATTTTTTTTTTTTCCTCGTTTTTCATCATTTTGGACCATGGGCTATAGCCCATATCGTACGGCATACTATAGCATGCCGTTTTTCATAATTTTTGAGGATTTGAAAAAAATGAAAAAATGAAAAAAACGATGGGTTATAGCCCATGTTTTTTGAATTTTTTTTAATCCTCGTTTTTCATCATTTTGGACCATGGGCTATAGCCCATATCGTACGGCATACTATAGCATGCCGTTTTTCATAATTTTTGAGGATTTGAAAAAAATGAAGAAATGAAAAAAACGATGGGTTATAGCCCATGTTTTTTGAATTTTAGATTTTTTTTTATCCTCGTTTTTCATCATTTTGGACCATGGGCTATAGCCCATATCGTACGGCATACTATAGCATGCCGTTTTTCATAATTTTTGAGGATTTGAAAAAAATGAAAAAAAAAAAAAAACGATGGGTTATAGCCCATGTTTTTTGAATTTTTGAAAAAAAAATTATCCTCGTTTTTCATCATTTTGGAACATGGGCTATAGCCCATATCGTACGGCATACTATAGCACGCCGTTTTTCATCATTTTTGAGGATTTGAAAAAAATAAAAAAATGAAAAAAAACGATGGGTTATAGCCCATGTTTTTTGAATTCTTGATTTTGTTTTATCCTCGTTTTTCATCATTTTGGACCATGGGCTATAGCCCATATCGTACGGCATACTATAGCACGCCGTTTTTCATCATTTTTGAGGATTTGAAAAATATGAAAAAATGAAAAAAACGATGGCTTATAGCCCATGTTTTTTGAATTTTTTTTTTTCCTCGTTTTTCATCATTTTGGACCATGGGCTATAGCCCATATCGTACGGCATACTATAGCATGCCGTTTTTCATAATTTTTGAGGATTTGAAAAAAATGAAAAAATGAAAAAAACGATGGGTTATAGCCCATGTTTTTTGAATTTTTTTTAATCCTCGTTTTTCATCATTTTGGACCATGGGCTATAGCCCATATCGTACGGCATACTATAGCATGCCGTTTTTCATAATTTTTGAGGATTTGAAAAAAATGAAGAAATGAAAAAAACGATGGGTTATAGCCCATGTTTTTTGAATTTTAGATTTTTTTTTATCCTCGTTTTTCATCATTTTGGACCATGGGCTATAGCCCATATCGTACGGCATACTATAGCATGCCGTTTTTCATAATTTTTGAGGATTTGAAAAAAATGAAAAAAAAAAAAAAACGATGGGTTATAGCCCATGTTTTTTGAATTTTTGAAAAAAAAATTATCCTCGTTTTTCATCATTTTGGACCATGGGCTATAGCCCATATCGTACGGCATACTATAGCACGCCGTTTTTCATCATTTTTGAGGATTTGAAAAAAATGAAAAAATGAAAAAAACGATGGGTTATAGCCCATGTTTTTTGAATTCTTGATTTTTTTTTATCCTCGTTTTTCATCATTTTGGACCATGGGCTATAGCCCATATCGTACGGCATACTATAGCACGCCGTTTTTCATCATTTTTGAGGATTTGAAAAAATGAAAAAAACGATGGCTTATAGCCCATGTTTTTTGAATTTTTGAATTTTTTTTTTATCCTCGTTTTTCATCATTTTGGACCATGGGCTATAGCCCATATCGTACGGCATACTATAACATGCCGTTTTTCATAATTTTTGAGGATTTGAAAAAAATGAAAAAATGAAAAAAACTATGGGTTATAGCCCATGTTATTTGAATTTTTGAAAAAAAAAATATCCTCGTTTTTCATCATTTTGGAACATGGGCTATAGCCCATATCGTACGGCATACTATAGCACGCCGTTTTTCATCATTTTTGAGGATTTGAAAAAAATAAAAAAATGAAAACAACGATGGGTTATAGCCCATGTTTTTTTATTTTTTTTAATTTTTTTTATCCCTTTTTTCCCATCATTTTGGACCATGGGCTATAGCCCATATCGTACGGCATACTATAACACGCCGTTTTTCATCATTTTTGAGGATTTTAAAAAAATGAAAAAATGAAAAAATCGATGGGTTATAGCCCATGTTTTTTGAATTCTTGATTTTTTTTTATCCTCGTTTTTCATAATTTTGGACCATGGGCTATAGCCCATATCGTACGGCATACTATAACACGCCGTTTTTCATCATTTTTGAGGATTTGAAAAAAATGAAAAAATGAAAACAACGATGGGTTATAGCCCATGTTTTTTTTATTTTAATTAATTTTTTTATCCTTTTCTTTCCATCATTTTGGACCATTTATAGCCCATGTTTTTTGAAATTTTGAAAAAAAAATTAATCCTCGTTTTTCATCATTTTGGACCATGGGCTATAGCCCATATCGTACGGCATACTATAGCACGCCGTTTTTCATCATTTTTGAGGATTTAAAAAAATGAAAAAAACGATGGCTTATAGCCCATGTTTTTTGAATTTTTGAAAAAAAAAATTATCCTTGTTTTTCATCATTTTGGACCATGGGCTATAGCCCATATCGTACGGCATACTATAACATGCCGTTTTTCATAATTTTTGAGGATTTTAAAAAAATGAAAAAATGAAAAAAACGATGGGTTATAGCCCATGTTTTTTGAATTCTTGATTTTTTTTTATCCTCGTTTTTCATAATTTTGGACCATGGGCTATAGCCCATATCGTACGGCATACTATAACACGCCGTTTTTCATCATTTTTGAGGATTTGGGAAAAATGAAAAAATGAAAAAAAAAACGATGGGTTATAGCCCATGTTTTTTGAAATTTTGATTTTTTTTTTATCCTCGTTTTTCATCATTTTGGTCCATGGGCTATAGCCCATATCGTACGGCATACTATAGCACGCCGTTTTTCATCATTTTTGAGGATTTGAAAAAAATGAAAAAATGAAAAAAAACGATGGGTTATAGCCCATGTTTTTTGAATTTTTGATTTTTTTTTTTCCTCGTTTTTCATCATTTTGGACCATGGGCTATAGCCCATATCGTACGGCATACTATAGCATGCCGTTTTTCATAATTTTTGAGGATTTGAAAAAAATGAAAAAATGAAAAAAACGATGGGTTATAGCCCATGTTTTTTGAATTTTTTTTAATCCTCGTTTTTCATCATTTTGGACCATGGGCTATAGCCCATATCGTACGGCATACTATAGCATGCCGTTTTTCATAATTTTTGAGGATTTGAAAAAAATGAAGAAATGAAAAAAACGATGGGTTATAGCCCATGTTTTTTGAATTTTAGATTTTTTTTTATCCTCGTTTTTCATCATTTTGGACCATGGGCTATAGCCCATATCGTACGGCATACTATAGCATGCCGTTTTTCATAATTTTTGAGGATTTGAAAAAAATGAAAAAAAAAAAAAAACGATGGGTTATAGCCCATGTTTTTTGAATTTTTGAAAAAAAATTATCCTCGTTTTTCATCATTTTGGACCATGGGCTATAGCCCATATCGTACGGCATACTATAGCACGCCGTTTTTCATCATTTTTGAGGATTTGAAAAAAATGAAAAAATGAAAAAAACGATGGGTTATAGCCCATGTTTTTTGAATTCTTGATTTTTTTTTATCCTCGTTTTTCATCATTTTGGACCATGGGCTATAGCCCATATCGTACGGCATACTATAGCACGCCGTTTTTCATCATTTTTGAGGATTTGAAAAAATGAAAAAAACGATGGCTTATAGCCCATGTTTTTTGAATTTTTGAATTCTTTTTTTATCCTCGTTTTTCATCATTTTGGACCATGGGCTATAGCCCATATCGTACGGCATACTATAACATGCCGTTTTTCATAATTTTTGAGGATTTGAAAAAAATGAAAAAATGAAAAAAACGATGGGTTATAGCCCATGTTATTTGAATTTTTGAAAAAAAAAATATCCTCGTTTTTCATCATTTTGGAACATGGGCTATAGCCCATATCGTACGGCATACTATAGCACGCCGTTTTTCATCATTTTTGAGGATTTGAAAAAATGAAAAAAACGATGGCTTATAGCCCATGTTTTTTGAATTTTTGAATTCTTTTTTTATCCTCGTTTTTCATCATTTTGGACCATGGGCTATAGCCCATATCGTACGGCATACTATAACATGCCGTTTTTCATAATTTTTGAGGATTTGAAAAAAATGAAAAAATGAAAAAAACGATGGGTTATAGCCCATGTTATTTGAATTTTTGAAAAAAAAAATATCCTCGTTTTTCATCATTTTGGAACATGGGCTATAGCCCATATCGTACGGCATACTATAGCACGCCGTTTTTCATCATTTTTGAGGATTTGAAAAAAATAAAAAAATGAAAACAACGATGGGTTATAGCCCATGTTTTTTTTTTTTTTTTTTTTTTTTTTATCCCTTTTTTCCCATCATTTTGGACCATGGGCTATAGCCCATATCGTACGGCATACTATAACACGCCGTTTTTCATCATTTTTGAGGATTTTTAAAAAATGAAAAAATGAAAAAATCGATGGGTTATAGCCCATGTTTTTTGAATTCTTGATTTTTTTTTATCCTCGTTTTTCATAATTTTGGACCATGGGCTATAGCCCATATCGTACGGCATACTATAACACGCCGTTTTTCATCATTTTTGAGGATTTGAAAAAAATGAAAAAATGAAAACAACGATGGGTTATAGCCCATGTTTTTTTTATTTTAATTAATTTTTTTATCCTTTTCTTTCCATCATTTTGGACCATTTATAGCCCATGTTTTTTGAAATTTTGAAAAAAAAATTAATCCTCGTTTTTCATCATTTTGGACCATGGGCTATAGCCCATATCGTACGGCATACTATAGCACGCCGTTTTTCATCATTTTTGAGGATTTAAAAAAATGAAAAAAACGATGGCTTATAGCCCATGTTTTTTGAATTTTTGAAAAAAAAAATTATCCTTGTTTTTCATCATTTTGGACCATGGGCTATAGCCCATATCGTACGGCATACTATAACATGCCGTTTTTCATAATTTTTGAGGATTTTAAAAAAATGAAAAAATGAAAAAAACGATGGGTTATAGCCCATGTTTTTTGAATTCTTGATTTTTTTTTATCCTCGTTTTTCATAATTTTGGACCATGGGCTATAGCCCATATCGTACGGCATACTATAACACGCCGTTTTTCATCATTTTTGAGGATTTGGGAAAAATGAAAAAATGAAAAAAAAACGATGGGTTATAGCCCATGTTTTTTGAAATTTTGATTTTTTTTTATCCTCGTTTTTCATCATTTTGGTCCATGGGCTATAGCCCATATCGTACGGCATACTATAGCACGCCGTTTTTCATCATTTTTGAGGATTTGAAAAAAATGAAAAAATGAAAAAAAACGATGGGTTATAGCCCATGTTTTTTGAAATGTTGATTTTTTTTTTATCCTCGTTTTTCATCATTTTGGTCCATGGGCTATAGCCCATATCGTACGGCATACTATAGCACGCCGTTTTTCATCATTTTTGAGGATTTGAAAAAAATAAAAAAATAAAAAAAAACGATGGGTTATAGCCCATGTTTTTTGAATTTTTGAATTTTTTTTTTATCCTCGTTTTTCATCATTTTGGACCATGGGCTATAGCCCATATCGTACGGCATACTATAGCACGCCGTTTTTCATCATTTTTGAGGATTTAAAAAAAATGAAAAAATGAAAAAAAAACGATGGGTTATAGCCCATGTTTTTTTTATTATTATTATTTTTATCCTCGTTTTTCATCATTTTGGACCATGGGTTATAGCCCATATCGTACGGCATACTATAACACTATAATACTCTAGCACGCCGTTTTTCATCATTTTTGAGGATTTGAAAAAAATGAAAAAATGAAAAAAACGATGGGTTATAGCCCATGTTTTTTCTTTTTCTTTTTTTTTTTATCCTCGTTTTTCATCATTTTGGACCATGGGCTATAGCCCATATCGTACGGCATACTATAGCACGCAGTTTTTCATAATTTTTGAGGATTTGAAAAAAAATTAAAAATTAAAAAAACGATGGGCCCATGTTTTTTGAATTTTTGGAAGAAAAAAAATATCCTCGTTTTTCATCATTTTGGAGCATGGGTTATAGCGCATATCGTACGGCATACTATAGCACGCCGTTTTTCATCATTTTTGAGGATTTGATTTTTTTTTTTAAACGATGGGTTATAGCCCATGTTTTTTGAATTTTAGAATTATTTTTATCCTCGTTTTCCATAATTTTGGTCCATGGGCTATAGCCCATATCGTACGGCATACTATAGCACGCCGTTTTTCATCATTTTTGAGGATTTGAAAAATATGAAAAAATGAAAAAAACGATGGCTTATAGCCCATGTTTTTTGAATTTTTGAAAAAAAAATGTATCCTTGTTTTTCATCATTTTGGACCATGGGCTGTAGCCCATATCGTACGGCATACTATAGCACGCCGTTTTTCATCATTTTTGAGGATTTGAAAAAAAAAAAAAATGGAAAAAACGATGGGTTATAGCCCATGTTTTTTTTATTAAAGAAAATATATATATCCTTTTTTTCCCCATCATTTTGGACCATGGGCTATAGCCCATATCGTACGGCATACTATAACACGCTGTTTTTCATCATTTTTGAGGATTTGAAAAAAATGAAAAAATGAAAAAAACGATGGGTTATAGCCCATCGTTTTTTGAATTTTAGATATTTATTTTTTGGTTAAAATTCTCAAATTTTATATTTCTATATTTCTAAAACTATGAAACATTTCAAAGATTCCTTTTCAGGCAAACATGTCCACCGTAAGATGAACCTAAGTAGGCTAGAATGGAGTTGCTAGGTGTAAGTATGTAGGACTAGTAGTATGCCAAAGTTTGTGCTATTGCCATAGAGAATGCATTGGGCGTTTAAGTTAAATAACTCAGAAACTACAAAACATTTAAAAGTAAAACATCTCCACAGTAAGCTGAATAATAAAAAGTGTGAACATTTGCTCGACAGGAAAACGTTCTCGTCCGCGGTGGCTAAGCATGGTGTGGAACACCATATGACCACCGTGGGCCCGCCAGTCTACGCCCGGGCCCGGCGCCTTGACTCAGCCAAGCTCGCCATTGCCAGAGAGGAGTTCTCGACTATGGAGCGCCTCGGTATAGTGCGCCGCTCGGACAGCCCGTGGGCTTCTCCCCTGCATATGGTTACGAAGGCTGGCGGGGGTTGGCGCCCCTCTGGCGATTTCCGTCGCCTGAATGACGCCACGACCCCTGACCGGTACCCTGTCCCGCACATTCAGGACTTCTCTGCTCACCTGGCGGGGGCTGTCGTTTTCTCCAAAGTGGACCTGGTGCGCGGATATCACCAGGTGCCAGTGCATCCACAGGATGTACCAAAGACGGCGGTCATCACCCCCTTTGGCCTTTTTGAATTCTTGCGAATGCCCTTTGGCCTTAGGGGGGCGGCGCAGACGTTTCAACGTCTTATGGACTCTGTGCTCCGCGACATGCCGTTTTTGTTTGTTTTTCTCGATGACATCCTCATAGCCAGCACTTCCGTCGACGAGCACATGAACCACCTCCGCCAGCTGTTCGAACGGCTCAGTGAGCACGGCCTCATCATCAACCCGGCCAAATGCCAGTTCGGGCAGTCATAAATCACCTTCCTGGGACACTACGTCACTCCACGAGGAGCTGCCCCTCTGCCCGCCAGGGTGGAGGCCGTCGCCCGTTTTCCTCGTCCCCGCACGGTGCAGGCGCTACAAGAGTTTTTAGGGATGGTGAATTTCTACAACCGTTTCCTGCCCCATGCTGCCCGCCTAATGCGTCCCTTGTATGAGGCCCTGAGGGGCAAAGCGCCCAAGGACAACTTGGACTGGTCCCCACTCCCCAGAGAGGAGCACAGCTTTCGAGGCTGCAAAGACCACACTGGCCAACGCAGCTCTGCTCGCGCACCCGTCTCCTTCTGCCCCGGTCGCACTTACAACGGACGCATCGGACTACGCGGTTGGGGCAGTGTGCGAACAGTGGGTGGGCGGTGCCTGGCAGCCGCTGGCGTTCTTCAGCAGGCAGCTCCGTGACGCAGAGCGCAAATACAGGACCTTCGACAGGGAACTGCTGGGTCTGTTCCTCGCCACCAGGCACTTCAGGTTCCTGTTGGAGGGGCGCCAGTTCACAGCCTTCGTGGACCAAAAGCCGCTGACCTTCTCCATGGCGAAGACGTCGGAGCCGTGGTCTGGGCATCAGCAGCGTCATCTCTCGGCGATCTCCGAGTTCACCACAGATATCCAGCATGTAGCAGGCAAGGATAACTGCCTCTCTCGGGCAGTGGCGGCGTCCGTCCACTTGGGAGTTGACTATGCCGCAATGGCGGTGGATCAGGCCGCAGACAAAGAGCTTCAGGACTACCGGTCGGCTCCTACTGCGCTGCGGCTGGAGGACGTGGTGTTCGACGCAGCCGACGCCACTCTCCTCTGCGACGTTTCCACCGGTCAACCACGGCCCATGGTGCCTGCTGCCTGGCGGCGCCGGGTGTTCGAAACCATCCACTGACTTTCCCACCCGGGTGTGAAGGCCTCTACCAAGCTGGTGGGGGCCAAGTTTGTTTGGCCTGCAGAGACGTTAAGGCCTGGGCGGGCTCGTGTGTGGCGTGCCAGCGTGCCAAGGTCCACCGGCATACCAAGGCCCCCTTGGCACCGTTTAAAGTGCCAGAGAGGCGTTTCGACCACGTGAATGTGGACCTTGTGGGCCCCCTGCCCGCCTCCCGGGGATATACGCACCTCCTCACCATGGTGGACAGGACCACCAGGTGGCCGGAGGCGGTTCCTCTGTCCTCCACTACAGCAGCGGAGGTGGCCAGGGCTTTCATCGGGTGCTGGGTGGCCCGCTTCGGAACGCCAGGGGACATCACCAGTGACCGGGGTCCCCAGTTCAGGCCTCATCCGCCGAGCTGGTCTATGGCCAGCCGCTGCGTGTCCCGGGGGAGTTTCTTCCAGACGCCACAGCCCCCTGGTCGGCGGCCGCTCATCGGACTGTGTCCAAGGGCGTGGCCGACACCCATATTCCCATCCCAACGTCTCACCACTGCCTCCCCCAGTCCTATGTCCCTAGGGACCTACCAGCGGCCAGATACGTGTTCATCCGACACGATGGACATCGGACTCCGCTGCAGCCCCCCTACGACGGGCCCTACCGGGTTCTGGAGCACGGTGCGAAGAACTTTGTGGTGGACATGGGAGGCAGGCCTGAGCGGGTTGCTATAGACCGTCTTAAGCCTGCTCACTTGGATGCTGAGGTGCCGGTCCAGTTGGCCGTACCGCCGCGTCGTGGGCATCCCCCGATTGTGCGCCCCAAACCGGCCCTGCCCCCTCCTCCTGATATTGATCCCCCTCCTGCGAGGCGCAGCCATTTTGGGCGGTTAATCCGTCCCCCACCGCGTTGACTGTTCTCTTTTGGACTGTTCACGGACTGGGAGCGATTGTTTTTGGGTGTGGCTTTATGCTGTTCTGTGCACTTTTATGTGGGTGAATTCTGGGGGGGCCTGTGTGGTGACCCACATCTGGAGACTGTGAGAGACATTCACCCCAGGGGTATTGTGCCTTTAAGAGCACGGAGAAAAGATGGAGGACTCAGTGCTTCAGGTTCCGGGTTAATGTGTTGTTGTTGTTATTCTCACTATAGAGTATCTGTATTATATTTATGTGGAACATCAGTAAACAACTCTACGCAATTTGGGTTTCCTGTCTCGTTGTTTCCTACTCCACAGTGCTTTCAAATTTGAGAAATGTATAATGGGGCTCAATGGCAGATAGTGGCAGGTTAAAAAATCACTTTCACCTAGAAACTCCATTCACACTTTTTATAATTCAGCTTACTGTGGAGACACATGCTGGAACTTTTTACACATTTTTTGTGCTATTGCCATTGAGAATGCATTGGGCGTTTAAGTTAAAGAACTCAGAAACTACAAAAGATTTCAAAGTAAAAAGTTCCAGCATGTGTCTCCACAGGAAGCTGAATTATACAAAGTGTGAATGGAGTTTCTAGTTTCTAGGTGAAAGTGATTTTTGACGTGCCACTATCTGCCATTATACATTTCTCAAATTTGAAAGCACTATATTTCTAAAACTATGAAACATTTCAAAGATTCCTTTTCAGGCAAACAGAAAGATGAACCTTTTTACTTTTTGTAGTTTCTGAGTTATTTAACTTAAACGCCCAATGCATTCTCAATGGCAATAGCACAAACGTTGGCATTGTACTAGTCCTATACATCATGATTCTGAATGAGTTCAGATATGTTTCTGTGTATTTTTCTGTTATGTATGAAAAAATTGTTATGAAGAGATAGATTATTGATCTTATTGATTTAAATTAAATGATTGATCACTGGTTATTATAGACTCTTGTTAGTTCTATTTAGATATTTTGAGTTACATAAGAACCACTAGAGGGCATAATGGCAGTAATCGCTATTGAAGTGCTGACTCACTGCTGTGTGGAATGAGCCCTGCAGTGTGCACGGACACACACACACACACACACACACACACACACACACACACCCTGTGAGCACATCTAAGCGTCAGGAGCGTGAAGTTGAAGCTGAAGTTTTCTTCTTCGTGGGGTTTTTAGACAGCTGGTGGATGGAAAATAAGCTCCACCTCCGCGCCCGACGGACGCGACGGACAGACTCAAATGGACGCGACGGACAGACTCAAATGGAAGCCGCGCACAAGCGTGAAAATGAAGCGCGTCACCCGGCAGTGATAGGCACTAGCCAATGGAACAGATGCAGCCTGCAGCCCATCCACTGGGCGGTTATTCACTTGTAGTTTTCTTCTTCACAGACCCAAACAAACGCCCCTGGGAGGGATTTGTAAAGCCATGTCGAGGAATACAGGCAGACTGGGCATTGGGCACCTCGAAGTAACATTATGTCCAAATTGTTAACAAAACATTGAAAAATCGTCTGAAGAAATAAAGTAAAGCATTGGTTCTCATGTTTGCTTCAGATCACCCCTGTAATATTTTCATCCATGGCACCCCTGGCTGAATTATATTGTCATTTACTGTAACCCTGATCCATGATGACATTGAAAATAACTTTATACTTTATAAAATAGCCCGTTCTCTTCAGCCTCCACAGCCCTTCTCATCAACATCATCATCATCTCCGTGGTAGTCTAGTGGTTAGGGTGCGGCGCTCTCACCGCCACGGCCTGGGTTCGATTCCCGGTCAGGGAACACTGTTTATGATGAATTCCTGTTCTGTTCTTTAACTATATAGAAGTGTCTATTTGTACGTCTTTAATGTTTTGATGAATTGAACAATGTGGACCCTGTTGTAAACAAGTGTAATGCTTAATTGGGTCGTCCACTCACAGTTAACAGTCTTTGTATTGAGTTTGTGCTTGAAATGTATTGTAATTCTGCAAACTGTTAATAAATATTTAAATCAATCAATCAAAAATCTCCTTCTCACCGCCGGGTGACACACTTCATTTTTATGCTTGTCGGCAGCTTACATCTGACGCGGAGGACAGCGTCAGATGTAAGCTGGCCGTCGCGCAAGTCGTCGGCGAAAACAAAACTAGTTTTAAAACTCCTCGGCCGGGAGGCGTACCCGGGTCCCCCGTTCCAAAGGCACGTACGTTAACCAGTCGACTAAACAGCCATGACTCAATAGCGAAGTAGCAACAGAGCAACTTATAGCCTACATTAGAATGCGCCTTTGTCTGTGTCAACATCTTGTCACTCAAACGTCCCTCTCACGCCCACCAAGAAATAGAGGACTACAGGCCTTTAAATAGGCTTCCGTGTGCGTCTCCTCTAGGAACCGCCCAAAAGCAAAGGATTTAAAGTGAGACCTGACGCGACGTCCAACTGACGCCTTCACGCCTGACAGTGTATTCACACCCACACCCACACCCACACCCACACACACACACACACACACACACACACACACACACACACACACACACACACACACACACACTCAAATGAGACAGTTATTCAGTATTGAATAAAATTCCCACTTCCCCTTGCTCTTTTTTTGCTTCTCTCCAGTGGTCGGAAAAGTACTCATGTTTTTTTTTAAGTAAAAGTATCACACAATGTAGAAATAGTAGCCTATGCTAGATAAAGTCAAAGTACAAAATCATTGCTATCAAAATGTGCTTAAAGTACCAAAAATAGAAAGTGCTCACTATGCAGAATGTACAAAAAGAAGGTAGAAGGTAGCATATACAAAAAGTATTCAAATCTTTTGAAAATAGTCGATTTACAAGCTGTAGATCGACTATTTTCAAATAGTAATGTATATACGGTATAGGGCTGAAGTGTTTAATGTAGGCTATGTTTTGTAATAAGAGTCCAAATCTACAAAGTAAGTTATGTTCAAATAATTGTAGTGGAGTAAAAGTATAATCTTTGCCTCTGGTATGTAGTGGAGTAAAAGTACTGAAAATTGGAAATAGTCCAGTAAAGTAAAAAACAATACCTCGAAATTGTACTTTAAGTATACTTGACGGGGAATTTCATATAGCACCCACAGGGTAACAAGACAACTCACCCCGTTTCTGTTTTCCTCCCAGAATTTTCCCCAGTGAGGGGTGGGAGGGGCTGGACAGCAGACGGCTGGACTTTGAATTTCTCTAACCATAAACTTTCATGACAGCAGACAGCCTATAAGTACAAATATAATTTATGAAAAGCTACTACAGTGAAGTCTGTTAACAGAAGTTGTTGTAGGATAAGTGGGGATTATCTGACGAGGTACCATTTGAGTGGGCAAAACCTTACATATACTAAATAATACTAAATTGTTTATAGGGTCAATATAAGTAAAATAATATAGCCTTTCCACAGGAGTATCTTTTTAGATTTTTCCAAAAAGAATACAAACAGCCAATAGCATATTACAAAGTTATCCCCCTCACTGGTGAAAATTCCGGGATGAAAAACGGGCAAGCACCGGGGTGAGTTGTCCAGTATTCCCCACAGGGCCCCTTGAGATCAAGTCATGTTGACCCCAAAATGGCTGTCTACTTTGTGTTAAGTATACAGTACTTGAGTAAGTACTTTACACCTCTGCTTCTCACTGCCTTTTTACCTTCCTCTCCTGTATCTTTCAAATGCTGATGTACACACAGGCTATAATAAGCTACAGCATGTGTCCAAACCATGTCAGAATGGAGGTCAGCATGAAGCAGTTGTGATGCCGACGCTGAATATAGCTGATCTGTACTGGGCCCACGCAGCAACATCCTCACTGACAATTTAACCCATCAAGACCTGAAGCAGATTCTACAAAATGCCTTGTAAATTAGTTCTCAAACTGTTTTTTTATGTAAAAAAAAAGAAAGAAATAATCACCCTCGTTTGAAGTGAGGAGCGTTCTCCGTTCTTATCATCAGCCAATCAAATCATCACATTCCGTGCTACAAACACACAAAGCTGTGCATAGGAGGGGCTAGCACCCCTCAAAAACCTAAAATATTAAAAACTTTCAAATCTTTTCAAAAGTGTAAAAATAAAAACACTTGTGTGAAGTGAGCTGTGAGATAAGTTGTGAGCTTGTATATGCTATGTTTGAGAACCATGCACTGTTCTAAACCACTGTTCTAAAGAGTTTTCTGATACATTTCAATCCAAAATGACTTGAGTTTAAAAATGGACTCATTATGGTCCATTTATGTCACTCTGAGTCTGAGATATATTGACTCTGAGGACTATTCTATGTGTGTTAACCTCTCATTATCCTCCCAGTGTGAGGCTGATCGCTCATGGGTGGCTGGTGCTGCTGAGTCGAGCCTTTCTGTGACTGCTCCAATGTTTCAAACATCAAGGTTAGCCGGCAGGAAAGATGCATGAGTTCACAAAGGACGACTCTCTTCAGACTTGCTCCTTTCTTCTCTCCGACTCTGTCAGCGACCCCTGTATTACTTAACCTCATTCCCTCTCATTCACTCTGTATCTCTCTCTCTCTCTGAGGAGAATTGCTCTTCAATTTCCCCCAGATAATTGTGAATGAGTCACTGTGCAGAGGTCTGACTCACCTCTCAGACCCCAGCTGTCTTGTAACTGTGGTGGGATAAAACAAGAGGGCTGTTAGCTTCATGTTGCTTAGCCTGAGTCCAACCAGTCTCTTTGAGACTGTTATCTACAGGGAAGGAGGAAAAAAAACTCTTTAATGCTTCTTTTCTGAACGTGTATCCTTTTAAAGCAGAGGTTCTCAAACTATGGGTTGGGAACCCAAGTGGGGGTGCCGGAAGGTGATGGGTGGGTGGGGCGCACATTGACATCTGAAATGGCCATAAATGGCCAACTAGTGTGCAAGCAGAGCGCGCAAGTCCTTTCGACCGCTGTAAACTGTCAAATCTCAGTATCTCTGTGAAGGAACGTTTGAAATGTATAATTTTTAGATGTAACTATTTGCTACCTACCTACTTTATGCATATAAACACCTAGTATTATTAAGTATGATTCAAGTTTCTATCTATATAAGTTTGGGTGAAGAGCTAGTCATACATATACACACCACGTACTCTGGTCCCAGCAGATCTGGCACAACTTGCTATTTTATTTTTACTGATTATGTATATAGTATACGTATGACTAGCTGTAAATGATGACGTAAGAAATATATATAGTATATATATAGTATATAGGCATATACTATATACGTATACATATATACTATATAGAGTGTGTAGTTGTAAGTTGATTAGCGGTATACTGTGGTTACTTTGCGCCAAAAACTGTGACAGCTGTCCCGCCATTTGATGTTTATGCAAGAAAACAGCAAATCTGTGCCTGGTTTGCTGGGACCAAACGACCACAAATGACCATATTTCTTACGTCATCATTAAGAGCTAGTCATACATATACACACCACGTACTCTGGTCCCAGCAGATCAGGCACAATTAGCTATTTTATTTTTACTGATTATGTATATAGTATACGTATGACTAGCTCTAAATGATGACGTAAGAAATATATATAGTATATATATAGTATATAGGCATATACTATATACGTATACATATATACTCTATACTCTATATACTGTATAAAGTGTGTAGTTGTAAGTTGATTAGCGGTATACTGTGGTTACTTTGCGCCAAAAACCGTGACAGCTGTCCCGCCATTTGATGTTTATGCAAGAAAACAGCAAATCTGTGCCTGGTTTGCTGGGACCAAATGACCACAAATGACCATATTTCTTACGTCATCATTAAGAGCTAGTCATACATATACACACCACGTACTCTGGTCCCAGCAGATCAGGCACAATTTGCTATTTTATTTTTACTGATTATGTATATAGTATACGTATGACTAGCTCTAAATGATGACGTAAGAAATATGGTCATTTGTGGTCATTTGGTCCCAGCAAAACAGGCACAGATTTGATGTTTTTCTGCATAAACATCGAATGGCGGGACAGCTGTCACGGCGGAAGAGACCGGGCGAAAACATTACTTGCGCGCTCTGCTTGTGCAAGTAACTAGAACTGCACTCTGTCGAGTGCATACTTGCTTGTTGCACACTAGTAGGCCATAAATGGCCTACTAGTGCGCAAGCAGAGCGCGCAAGTACTTTCGACCGCTACAAACTGTCAAATCTCAGTAATGACTACTTTTGCCTGATACGGCAGTGGTGCCAGATTACATACATGTATACATAGGAGCATTACCTTTAATCCTCCCAACACTAAAACATATCGTCATTACGTCACCATCGAAAACCAATTACACTCTGGCATTGGGTCCTTTAATCCACATATTTTTTACGTCATCATTGAGAGCTAGTTATACATATACACACCATGTAATCTGGCACCACTGCCGTATCAGGCACAATTTGCTGGGACGGTGCATATGCATCAAAAGTGGCGGGACGGCTGGGACGGTGCATACGAGTCCCGGGCGAAACTAGTACTTGCGCACTCTGCTTGTGCAAGTAATAATAATAATAATAAATATAATAATAATAATACAACTTTTTCATGACATGAATTGCAGCTCAAAGTGCTTTACAGAGCAATGGAGAAAGAAAGAAAATATCTGCTGATGCAAAAAAAACAAAAAAGATTATATATAGTCTGGCCACGCGAGGGTGGGAGTGTGTAATTTTAAAGACGTTTTAAGATCTTTTCAATACCTTCAAATAAAAAATAAAAAATACCATTACTGCATCAAAGGTAATCAACAAACAATATATAAAAATCACACCTCTGTGAAGTGAGGGGCACTCTTATCATCGTACATCATCCATTCATTGTCGATGGGAATTTAATCTTTGGTGAAGGGACAAAATAGTCATTCAATTATTGTCAATGGCATTTAATGTTTGTGTTAGGACAAAAATCTACACTATAGCTGAATATAGGAGGGGCTAGCGCCCCTCAAAAACTAGTGAAATATTGGCCAAATTATTGGCCAATTATTAAATAATTTAAGAAAGAGCTCAGAGCATTGCATTGCGAGGTGTTGTGAGCTTGTAGACCGTCTATTTCACAATATTTATCTGTAGAACCGACTAAATGTATTGCCCCAACTCTGGGGGGTCAAGGCAGAAAACCACTGCTCTATTTATAAAGAATAGGAATACAGTATATGCACTCAGAGAAAACGATACAACCGCAGATGCTCACCGGAGACACAAGTGGTTAAAAATAGTTAAAAATATCAAATGTGCTCCTGGATCTACCATGAGATAAAAACAGAGGATCTGGGCACTCAATTGTAAAGGGAGGACTTGTTCCAGCACTATTGAATGATAGTAGCCTATGTCTGTTTGTATTCATTTCCCCCCGATGAAGACCGCTTGAGGTTGCAACATATTGACGTCTGCTTTCTTTTAATAAAGGCTGTTTCCTCCATTTTATAATTGAGTGATCCTCTATTTTTATCTCACACAGTATACGTTTAACAAAGAAGACAACATAAGGGCAGGCACCATCCACTGTCAGTAAACACAATGAATAAAATATATGATCTGTCAATTGTCTTTAAGATTTCGTTTGCCTGACCTGAAGTTGATTATTACTTTCCTCCATGCCTTTTTGTTTTTTCTGCCCCACTCAAATAGCTCCATTTAATTTTTTTATAAAACTGTCCACGAGTGTGCCTATTCAACAGTGCTTATGTTTACACAATTCAATTCAATTCAATTCAAAGGGCTTTATTGGCATGAGAAAACATACGTTTACATTGCCAAAGCAGAAAGAACAGTACAACAATACAGCAATACAATCAAAACAAAAACAAAAATTATGTACTTTGTCAGATTCTTCAATAGATCAACTTCTATGTACCAAGATCACTCGATGCAGGTATAGTGCAGGCATATACACAATGATTAGTCTTTACGGTGGTTGTGTTCCATTTGATATCCTTCTCCTATCACAGCAACTCACAAATCTTGCTGCTGTGTTTGCACATTGTTGTACTTCGCCCAGCAGATATGGGAGTTTTTTGTCATTGGTCATGTTTTCAAAATCTCCGTGTGTGGTTGTAATCTGTGGGAAGTATGTGTCTCTGATGTCTTGGTACAATGGACAGATGGTTAGGAAGTGTAGCTCGGTTTCCACTTCATTTAGTGCGCAGTGGGTGCATAGTCTGTCTTCCCTCGGGATACAGGTCTGCCTATGACGGCCTTTCTCGATCCCGAGACTGTTCTCACTGAGTCTGTACCTAGTTAAGATTTTTCTTTGTTTTGGGTCGGTCACAGTGCTCAGGTATTCTGCCACTGTGTATTCTCTGTTTAGGGCCAGATAGCATTCTAGTTTACTCTGCTTTTGTGTTGCCACTTTCCAGTGTGTCAGATAGTTTTCAGTTTACACACAGCTCATCAAACTGCTTCACTCGCTGTTTCGCAGTAAGCTGGAATAGTACACTCACTGTATTCTGGGCTGAGGGGGTGTCACACTTTGCCTAGTGTGGGTAGTATGTTAGGCCGGAAGGCACTGATGAAAACAGTAAAAACACTGGAAAATGATGAAAACAGTAAAAAAAACACTGGAAAATGATTGAAGATGGCCAGAGAGTTCTTGCTACAACGACAGGTGGTTGCTTTATTCACCTTTTACAAGCATACATCCAAGGATCAAAACAAACCAAAAGTATTTACAGCATGAACTGGCACGATTGGCCTCGGTCTCACACCTTCACAGACCTCCCTTGACTGATACCTGGCAGTGGCAGATCTCCCTATACTTATAGGCTAAGCCCCTCCCACTGGACTGGACCATACCAAATCCTAACTGAATCCACAATTACACCAGTTCATTGTCCAGAGACAATACATTTCTCAATACACATTTTAGTGTCACGCATTATTCATCAAAAATATCCACATAAAACATAATAATTAGTATTCACTTTCCCATGTTACACAAATCCAAAGTTGGCATGTTCCCTACCACACCCAGTTTAGTTGCTCCCTACAATGGAGTCAACAATCAGTCAATCAATCAACACACAATATATGAAGTCAAACAAATCTATTTCTCGGCAACAAATAATTCAAACCCTGTTTGTGAACTTCAGTCTCAGTGGCAGGGTGAACTGCCACAGGGGGATGCTTTATAATAATGTTTGTGAGTAGGATTTTAGTGTGCATACATTGGAATTAGAACATTAGTTTGAATATGCAATTTAAATGTGTTATTGGCTGATGGGGGCCATAAATAATATTAAACCAACTGTGTCACCACTCACCAACAATAGGCTACTAATTGACACAGATCCTTGGATATGATATTCAAGGAGACAGATCTTGTTGGCCCCCATTATGCAGATAAGAGATAAGCAATGAGGTTGAGAGACTGAGTATATAGGTATAGCATACATAGTGTATATATAACAGTAATGTTAAAAGGTATTTTAGTTAAAATGTTGGTGCACGGCCCAGGCCGTAGCGTAACGGTCTGGGCACCGGACTGGTGATCCAGTCGCGGTGTGCCGCGGGTTCGACTCCCGGACCCGACACGGCCTTTACCGCATGTCATCCCCCCATCTCTCTCCCGTTTCCTGTCAGCCTACTTTCTATCCCTTCAAAAATCAATAAAAGGCGTAAGCCGCAAAAAAAAAAATCTTAAAAAAAAAAAAAAATGTTGGTGCACATAGTGCACACATTTGCTTTTGGCTGGTGATAGACTACTATATAAGACTTAAAAGGGTTCGGAAAAAAACACAAACAAACAAACAAAACAGTTGGATTAATTGTCATTGGCACAATTTCCAAAACTTGAAGACCAGACCTACTGATATACGTGCACGTGTAACGTGACGTGCAGGACTCAGGGGGGGGGGGGGGGGGGCGGGGGGCTATGACATCCCAGAGAACAAGCTGAAAGAACCCCCCCCCCCCACCACCACCACCACCACCACCACCTCTGCTGTGCCTATTTCACACCTCCACTCCATCCATGGTACCACCGCACCACCACCGTACCCCCACCTCGCCCGCACACGCACACACCTGGAAGTTGTCATGGCGATGCTGAAATCGTCAGCCCCGACGTCGTCGTCGTTCGCCGTAGCCCGTGCCGGGACTGTTGCCATGGAGATGGAGATGCCCGTCCGCGGAGGTGCGCTGGCGGCGGTGGCAGAGGACGAGGGGTCGGAGGAAGAGTTCCCCCTTCAGCACCGCGGAGAGCTCCCGTTCCCTCGCCGGCCCAGGACGAGCCTGCACGGGCCGCCGCCACCGTTCAGCCAGAAGAGCTGCTACATGCTGGTGGTGATCGGAGAGATCGCCACAGAGCACCAGCTGCACGCCGCCAAGCAGCACATAGAGAGGGGTGAGTCCGAGTCGTGAGTGACTTTCACACAGGACCAAACTGATCGTTATACCGGACAAAACTATACTCTTTTTATTGATGATTTCTGTGACTATTGAACACTAGCTGACCGCTGGAGAAGGGTAATTACCTTTACCGGACAGAAGTGCGTGTTGTCGACTGACGAGTTAACACAACAGCATAACTTTATTTATTTATTATTATTATTATTATTATTATTGTTTGTCCATGTTTTTAAGATTTAGCCTGCACGCTATATTGATGTAGGAAACCAATACCAATTAAGTCACGTGCATTTATTTTGAAACACAGACCACCGGCCCGGGTTATCTGAGGAGAGAGTTTTGCCGCATTGGACGTGTATAGGGTGGTCGAGGCCATCAAGTTCACTGTTAAAGTCACACGGTTTATTTTCCTTATATGCCTAAAGAGAAGTTAGACTATAGGCTATAGGGCTAGGCTATAACATGTGTCTGCAAGCTCCGATGCACACGTGTGTGTGTGTGTGTGTGTGTGTGTGTGTGTGTGTGTGTGTGTGTGTGTGTGTGTGTGTGTGTGTGTGTCAACAAGCCACAGAAGAAAACAATTAGCCTACATTAGAAAACAACAATGGCATTTTGCCCAATGAATCTCTTGTAGTATAGCCTCATGGTTTCTTGTTGATGTGATATGAGAGTAAACTCTCATTCTCAGCCTATTCTTCTAACATTAAAAGTCCCCCCCCTCCCTCCATCAGTTTCAGAGCTACTGTGCTTGCTCAGAGTCTGAGCTGTGTGACAGTGTTAATGTTTTGTGGAGGCAGCAGTTGTGCTGGTCAGCAGTATAGAGTCATGATGCCAGCCTTGCTTCTCTGAGCCAAACCCAAACATGCACCTCCTGTTGACACACATATTGTTGCACCAGCTATTTTAATACCAAAACCAAAATACTACTGGTTTCTGTTTTATAACTTTATTACAGTGTCATTTTGACTCTGAAATACCAATTGCTCTTCCCATTTTATCATCTACTCAGATTTATGTGAACACCCCAGACAGTTTTTAAGCTCCATTCAGTATTTAGATATAGAGCATCAAAGTCCTGATGCTCATCGCTCATCCCCTGGTTTGCGGAAGTCATTTCTCTATGGAGAAGTAACTTTGTGTCATCTTAGAATCATCTCATAATAAGAATTGTGGTCCAAAAATAAACAACCTGTCTCAGCGATATTGTCGGGGAGGTGTCTCTGTATCGTTTACATACATTTTAGCGAAAATGCAACTAATTCGGCAGCAGTAACATTAGCGTTTTCTCGCAGTCAGTTGATTCTTCATGAAACTGCCGGGATGATTTGTTTATTGTTCAAACACAGTTCTTATATGAGGCGATCTAAGAGCCACTATGGGGATTATAATACATACACAAACCCGTGGAATTAGCGCCCTCTAGCGATATTGACGTCAGACTTTGGTGCTCTATTTGATATTCATTTTAGCTGCCCCGCCCCCTTCCTATACCAAGTTACCAACCCATTGTAACTTCAAACTCCATTTTACCCATGTTAGATTAATCGAAAACACCCGTCCTTGGATCTGGTGACTGATAGTGTCCTTCTAATACGCATTTACGTTTTTCATTCATTCATTAAAAAATGCACATTTTCTCTTCCACCGTTTAAGCTAATAGACAGACAGCCAAAGGGGATGCTGTTTCGCAGTTGAAAACAGGAAAAATAATAGAGATTCAGAGACAGAATGGATTAAAAACACTCTTATTGAAAACTACAGACCTACAGGTTTCAAACGCTTTCCACAAAGAAATCAAACAGTTGCAGCAGCAGGGTAAGCACCTTAGATATTGCATTTGTACATGTTCAGAGCTATTCGGAGGCACCAGGTGCCGAAGCCATTAGACTCTCGTAGATTGATGTCAGAATCGACCAAAATTGCCCCCTTTTCACCTCAAGAATATTGCCCGCTTCCGGGTATAGCTTTTCTCAGCTGAGGTTTAAGATCTTCAGCACGCTTAACCTTTTATCGGTTTTAATCTAGCACTCATCTTTTTATTGTTTTTGCTTGTTTTTTTAATAAAGTTGGTTCCTTCATTTTCTTAAAGTAACGCAAATCTGGGCGCAATGCCATACATCTGAGTTATGAATCTCTCTATGTTGTCCTCAGACGAGCCCTACATCGTTGCTTACAGTCATCCCAGTTCTCCATATATCTGGCCAGTTCTTTGGTACTTTGCGCTCCTGGGACGTCCTTGTGATCGATGCCCGTGTGTTGGTTCCCATGCAGAGCACCAGTTTGCTGACTGGCAGTTCTTGATGTCTTTGGCAGTGTCCTGCTATAGTCTCATTCTCCTGGCTGCTATTTTCTGGCTCACCCTTGTACACTCTTGCTTCTGCACGGTTGGCTTCAGGGTCCAGCATTCACTGTATACTGCCGTATAGGTCCACCGTTGCGTAGAAGAAGCTGAGGTTTTTTTGGACGGGGGAGATTGGAGTTCCATACACTGGTCATGCCATTCAGGGCCCTCCATGCAAGTGCCTTCCTCACTTTCAGGTCTTGCTCGGTTGAGTTGACCCATGAGCCTATAGCATACTTGATGTCCTTGACTTCCTTCAGCATGAATACAACTAAGATTAAGAACATAATAGTTATAAGAAGAATAACAATGATTTACCTTTTTACATTTACTGTAGCCTACTGTATTATTGAAAATAACAAGAATTTACCTCTATGTGGGTATGCGCGTGACATCATGCCTGGACGTTATGCGGAAACGAGTGGCAAAAAACTACTTTCTGGCCTTGACCATACATCCAAACAGAAAAGTGTTCTTCAATCTGATTGCATTAAACGTTAAACGACATTGAACTCACTTTGACACTCATTTTATGCATACCCTCCATTGTATGAATGAATTTACAATTGACTTTATTTTTCCATATGTCTCTGCCCAAATATCTGATATGAATTTTATGCTCATTGTACAATCATCCCACCATGTATGAATTGAAATTGTTATGGTTTTGTATGGTTAAACGTTAAACACCTACATGAATCTGGCCTGTGACTCAGCAAGGCTAAGTAGACAGCCTGCAGTCCAACAGGCTCTTCTGAAGGACAGGAGAGATATACGTGCAGCACAGGATTTCAGAATAATGTCGAAAAATGTGTTGTGTGGATGTGTGTGTGTGTGTGTGTGTGTGTGTGTGTGTGTGTGTGTGTGTGTGTGTGTGTGTGTGTGTGTGTGTGTGTGTGTGTGTGTGTGTGTGTGTGTGTGTGTGTGTGTGTGCTTACGTACGTGCGTTTAAAAAATGTGAAGATGCTTCCGTTCGTCTTTACAGTCATGCAAATGCAGAAAAAAGAAAATCGTTTCGAATATATGTTCGTGAACGGAATGAAGAACAGATCAGAGGCAGCTTCCTTCGGGAGGTGTAGTTCCAGACTCCATATAGCATTCAGAGATAGTGGAATAGTTGTCAGTCTACATGAAACTAGTTGCTGACTGACTGACTCTGTATAATGGATTCTATAGGTTGTTATTACAGTACGACTTCTCCCACTTGATAGATAGTAAGATAACAATTAACAATTATTCCTAGGTTGATGGAGATGGTGTCAGCTTTATATTTAGTTTATATTTGAGTTTATATTTGAGAATCTAAATACTTAAAAAATATATATATATATATATATAACATTTTTCTTATCTTTTCTCCATCCTCGTGCAGGGATTCGTTCCTGGGACGTGGACCTCAGGTCATGTGACCTGGACCAGGAACTACAGTTGTTCATAACACGACACTCCGCACACTTCTCCACCGAGGTCAGAGGTCAGTCCATAATGAAAAACAATGAATGTTCAATGACCAGCAACACGCGTGCACGCACACACTCACGCACTCACGCACGCACATGGACACACGCTCGCACACACGCACGCACACACGCACACATGCACACGCCATTATTTGTTGATGTACACTGAATTACTTATTGAGCCCTTTCCCAATCACTAATCCACTGGTATTTGGCGTCCTATGGGAATAGGTGCTGATTTTGAATGCCGCTATCCCCCAATCTCACAACTCCCTATATTGTCTATACTAGTTACCACTATGGTCTCCCACAGCTGTAGTGTGAATGAAAAGTCTGGCGTCTCATGACGGTGCCTACATAAGAGACATTAGTTCTATGAACAAATTGTGAAAAATAATTGCTTCGTAAAAACTACTGTATGTGATGGTGTAAATTTTACATGACAGGCAGTTGTTGGTACCTGCAGGGCATTTCTGCCTGACGCACCTCCGACGGTGCCTAAGCGCCAGCTGTAGGGTTTCAGATGAGAGCCATCCTGGCCTTGCCCCTTGCTCACAGGTAGTGACCCTAGACTCTGCATGGCAGGGACGCCCTCCTCCCTGAGCCAGGCTTTCACCTGACCGCATACCTGATGGTTTGGAAGCGTAGGTTGCTGTTGGAACCTCACGGGCCGCTTCCGTCAGGCCCACTTCAGCCAGTGCCTAAGTACCAGCTGCAGGGTCATCAGCTGGGAGCCATCCTTCACTGATGTTTCGCCCCATTAAACACCAGAACATCTCAGGATGGTGGGGCAGCGGTCAGGGACGTCTCCCCGCCGCTCCCTGCAGCTGGATTACGATAATCAGGTTTTTCACTGTGTGGCATCTCGTTTCCCCCAACTCCTGTCCTTTCTTCTCAGCCAGAGCCAGAAACTTCCCTTTTCCGCTTCCTCCGAGAGATCCTTTAGGACCTTCTTGGCCTTTGCTGCCGTGAAGCCGATATCCCTCAAGAAGCGGTTTGTTGAGAGGCCGGCATAGCCGCGGCATCCGACTTCCACTGGATAGGTTGTTGCTCTCCAGCCTTTCTCTTGGCATTCTGCCACTAGATCTGCATACCGGGCCTTTTTCCTCTCGTACGCTTCCTGAATGTTCTGCTCCCAAGGGACTGTCAACTCGACTAACAGGACTCGCTTCTCGGTTGATGACCACAGGACGATGTCGGGTCTCAGTGTGGTGATGGTGATGTCAAAGGGGAAGCGTAGCTGTTTGTCAAGGTCTGCTCTCATTGACCAGTCTTTGCCTGGAGTCAGGACCGCTGTTCTGCCTGCTTTAGGGCAGTTTCTCTTGGGTTGTCCCTCTGTTACGAACTGAACCAGTTGCCTCTGTTGGGATGTTGACTTCTCATTGGCCAGGACTCTCATGTTCTCTGTGTGTTCCGCCAGCTTCCTTAATACCTGGTCATGACGCCACCTGTAACGACCCTGGGCCAAGGCTGTCTGGCAGCCACACAGGATATGGCGGAGGCTTCCCTTGCCTGTTTCACAGAGGCCACAGTTGTCCTCAGAGCCGTACCACCGTGCCAGGTTTGTTGGAGTAGGAAGGGTGTCATACGTGGCTCTGATCAGAAAACTTAGTCTTGCCTGAGGCATCCTCCACAGGTCACACCATTTTACTGACCGTGGTAGGAATCCCTCCCACTTTGTCCACTGGCCTTGCTGACATTGGCCAATGGACTTGGCAAAGAACCTGTCTTCCTCCATCCTTGTCACCTCTGTGACCACCAGATTTTTCCTTTCTTTCAAGGATGCTTTTGACCACAGCTTCTGTGACTCTCCCCAGCCAAGGCCGCGCCTTCCCTGCTGTGTTCTTCCGACAAGCTCTTGGTGTTTCAATCTGGAGATTGCATCGTCCACACACTCCTCTGCCTTCCATGCTCTGCCTGTCCGGATCTTAGCACCAGCATTTCTGACCAGGTGGTCACTAGACTGTCTGAGTTCCAGCACTAGCCTGGACTTCTCCAGCCTGTAACCCGTTGTGATGTTCTTCAGTGGTAGCTGTAGTGCATTTGTTCCAAACAGTGCAGCATCAGAGAGGCATCTTGGGAGTCCAAGCCACTTTCGGATGTAGTTGTTGGCCTTGGCATCCAGCTTTGTGACTGTTGTTGTTGTTATCTCGCACATCTTTAGTGGCCACATCACACGCTGGTAGAGTGTGTGTTGATAGCACCAGACTTTGAACTTGCCAGGAAGGTAGCTCTGGTCGATCCTTTTCAAACCCTCTTTCAGTTGGTCTGTGACTGCAGCTGCCATGTGCTTGTCTGTGAGATCAGCTGTGTATTCTCTGCCCAAGCTTCTGAGTGGTTGTTCTGCAAGCACAGGAATTCTCTCTCCTGCCACTTGAAAAGAGACTGAGTCCATTTGCCTACCCTTGCGGATTGAGAGGCTGCGAGACTTACTGGATTTTATCCTCATCCTGGCCCAGGACAGCAACTCTTCAAACCTCTTGAGGAGCCGTGCTGTACATGCAGCTGTTTGCAGTAGGCTTGTGACATCATCCATGAAGCAGCGAAGTGGTGGCAATCGTAGGCCTGCACTATTGCGCACTCCTCTGACCATTGTCCTCGCTCCAATCAGGATGACCTCAAAAGAGGCTGTGAAGAGGATGGGTGAGATTGCGCACCCCATAGCTATTCCCCTTCCCAGTTGCTGCCAGTCAGTCGTATAGTTCTGCAGCGAATGGCAAATCTTCACATCTGCATAGTAGCTCTCTATGATGTTCTTGACCCATACCGGCACATGGAAAAAGTCAAGGGCAAAACTAATCAGCTGATGTGGGACAGACCCATATGCGTTCTCCAGGTCCAACCAAACCAAATGGAGGTCCTTCTTTTCTCTCTTGGCAAACTGGATCTGATCCCAGATTATCGTTGCGTGTTCTGAACACCCTGAGAACCCTGGGACTCCAGCTTTTTGACAGCTTGTGTCGATGTAGTTGTTTTGTAGTAGGAACTTGGTCAATCTTTTGGCAATGACAGAGAAGAAGATCTTTCCTTCTACGTTGAGGAGAGCAATGCTTCGGAATTGGCCAATGGTGGACGAATCCTGTTCTTTTGGAATCAGGATGGCCACAGCTCTACGCCACTCAACCGGGACCCTCCGTTGTTTCCAAATCAGCCTCATCAGTTTCCATAGCTCTTCCAGGACTTGAGGGCATCTTTTGTAGATCTTGTATGGAATTCCATTCGGCCCGGGGGCGGAGCTTGATTTTGAATGCCGCTATCCCCCAATCTCACAACTCCCTATATTGTCTATACTAGTTACCACTATGGTCTCCCACAGCTGTAGTGTGAATGAAAAGTCTGGCGTCTCATGACGGTGCCTACATAAGAGACATTAGTTCTATGAACAAATTGTTCAAAAACTACTGTATGTGATGGTGTAGAACTATGCTGCCAACTATGATGGGAGTTCTACAAAATTAATACAAAACTCATTTCAGCACATTGTGCGCCTAGGGAGTGGGACAAAAAGAGAGAGATAGAGCTGCGACCGGAGCAGACAATTAAATGAGCCAGTCTGTGAGTCTGCAGATGCATGCTATTATTGACAGTATGTTTGTCCCAAATACATATTTTATCTTCCCCCTTGCATTCTTTTAGACACCTCTCACGCAAGTACATACTGGAACAGTCACATGATGGTACTTAAAGCTACATCATGTAACTTTTATTTTAACCAATCAATATGGCAATCAGAGTATGTGATGGTGGTTGTATTTGATCTACTTGCTCTTCTACTGAGACATTTGCCTCTATTGGGAGACAGGTGGTATATATACTGCCCGAAGGTAATAATTCAATATATCCCCTGTCCTGAGCAAGGCCAACCGGGATAGTTGATGGGCATTGTTATGGTGACCACGATGACTGACAGGGGTTGTTATGGTGAGCTGTGTTACAGGTTTTATTTCCCCTGTCTCTCCTGTAGCCTACAGTTTGTGAAATCACCATGGCAACTATCAAAGAGAGCTGCGACATCAGGCTGTGTGTGTGTGTGTGCGTGCGTGCGTGCGTGCGTGTGAAATTACCATCGAGAGAAAGAGAGATTCCATCAGACCTTTTCCTGACAGAAAAGGTCTGATGGACGCACGCACGGGTCGCACGCACGCACGCATGCACGCACGCACGCACGCACGCACGCAGGCAGGCACGCACGCACGCACGCACACACACACACACACACACACACACACACACACACACACACACACAGTATACTGTGTGCTGACCGTATGCTAAGCAGAACTAGAACTTACTCTGCAGTTTTACATCAGTAAAACATTTTGATGACACAGCACATTTCTTGTCACATGTGTTTAAGGTGTTTCTGCTACAGAGCACAGTACAGTGCGTACACACAGTTGGACATGACATTGTGACATCATGGTCAACCCCAGAGATGCAATTAAGGAGTATAGGGCATAGCAGTGGTGGTTCAATTGTTCCAGGCCCCATTAATCATTAATTTAGGAGCTGTCTGGCAAGGAAAATCAAATAATCAGCCGACGATTGCCCAAGAAAGCATGTGAATGCTAGATTAAGCAGCATGTTTATGCATTGAATAGTAACCAATTACTTGGATAGTTGCCACCTCTGGTCAAAGCTTCCAGATGGGCTGTACAAGATCTCTTGTCAGAGTTTAGTCTGAGAGAAACAGAACTTCCCAAGTGGGCTGGAGAGATATATGGAGACAGAACTGTACATGTGTTGGCCTTGGTCACATTGGTTAGTTTTCCTTGATACCATGCAGTGAACTCATCAGTGCTCATTCATTCTTCAAATGATTACTCATAATGTGTGGTATTCGAGAAACAACTCTTATCTGTTGTTTCCAGTGTGTGTGAAGCAGGTGAATGACTCATTGTGTTTGGGAGCTCGGTGAAGGCTTGGAGGCTTTGTGAGTATTGATCAGTAAACCATATACAGAGGAGATGACTCAATGGCTCAGCAGTGAGCCATTGAGTGCCTGCACAGCAGAAATAGAGAAGGGATCACATGTCGCCGGCTTCCAGCGGTCAGCTCCTCCTGACGGATCATCCACAGACACTTTGATCCACAGCTAGTGCCATGATTGAAACCTCACCTATACAGTATCCGGTGTCAAACATGGTCCCAGTTTATACACGCATGCACGCATGCACACTTGAGGTGATACATCAGTATTTCTTTGTAAGCTTGAATCTCTGCTAGAAGTAGCTGTCATCCTCATGTCATACTGTATAAATAATACCTCATTTATTTAATTTAAATTAATGACTGGCTATTATGTGCTTGCGTGTGTGTGTGTGTGTGTGTGTGTGTGTGTGCGTGCGTGCATGCGTGCGTGCGTGCGTGCGCGTGTTCGTGTGTGCGTGTGAGTGTGCATGCGTGAGTGTGCGTGTGTTTGTTTGTGTGTAAGAGAGAGAAATGGTGGTCTTGTCAAGAAGGCTGCCTCCTTTTTCATGCATTCAATATAGTTTATCTGCAAATGGCACACACACACACACACACACACAGTTAAGCTGTAGTTTAGCCGTGTAACATTTACAGTGATTACACATAAATCACATTTTAAATGTCATTGTCCAATTGACTGTCATAGGCTATAGTCAAATGATATATATACTGATAAAACTTGTGAAAGTGCACCACTCATTCAGTGGATGATAACGTAGCTCCATCCAAGATAGGAGCCACAAGGCCACTGCCAATGGAATGCTGAATATAGCTTCATCCTTTTGTACAGTACATGCAGGCAGGAAGAATAAGCTTTGGAAACGCTATGCATTATTCTTAATATTCTCAACATGACGCATACTCATTTCTTAGAATTTCACCTAATGATCACAGTTTTAGTTAGCCTATACTGTGAAATGTTAACAATGAGAGTGTACAAATGGAACAAATGGAAATTATACTTGAAATAACATTTTACTGTGGATCCAAAATCCATGGCCTCCATTTGCAGAGCAAGGATTCTGAAACACGATTCACTCCATCTAATGACTGCTGGTCAATCTGTTGACGAGTTATGTAAATGTCTGGCGTATGCTCTCATCACCAACATGCTCCACGCAAGACACATCATCCCTAGATAGAGTAAATATTTTTGTTACAGTGCTCTTCACATGCAGCATCATCGACTCATTGTGTGCACGCGTGCGTGTGTGTGTGTGTGTGACTCTGTGTGTGTGTGTGTGTGTGTGTGTGTGTGCGTGTGTGTGTGCGTGCGCGCTCGTGTGTGCATGCGTGTGTGTGTGTGTGTGTGTGTGTGTGTGTGCACGCGCGCGCCTGCATGCAGGTGTCACATGTGCGCACACGCACGAGTGTTAGTTAGCGTTTGTGTGATTATAGGTGCATGTCAAGATCAATGAAGTAGCTCATTTGTTCAGCTGCCTCATCATGGAAGGTCATAGTGACCAGGTCATGGAAACTAAATGGGGTGACATGGATGAGTCCAAGGTGAAAGGTCAGATGAGCATGGGCAGTGTGTGTCTACCTGGGGTAGCGATGCCAAAAATGGATCTAAATAAAATTTGAATATTTTACTGCTCTGGCGAAGATGTTTCGGCTGACCAAAGGAGGCAGCAAATATATTTTTATTTTTGAGGGGCAATCAAAATGCCCAGCTTTCCGGGTTTGTGTAAACACCAATCCACTTTATTTATAAAGCACATTTAACACAACAGAGTTGAAAAACAAAGATGTACACAAAATAAATACCAAGGGAAAGCAAACAATATATAAACAGGGCAACACAATGACATAATGCAGTGGAAGCAGCAACTCTTAATCAGTATGTTCAAACGCCAAGGAGCACAAGTGAGTTTTCAGATGTGATTTAAACACAGGCAAGGTTTGAGAAGCTCTGACATGAGGTGGAAGTTCATTCCACAGTGTGGGCGCTACAACGGAAAATGACCTATCCCCCGGGATTTCAGCTTTGATTTAGGGATCTTGAGAAGTGACTGATCAGTCGACCTCAGGGCCCTTGTCGATTCTTTGGGAGCTACTAGTTCCAATATGTAGAATGGTGTCAACCCATTTACAGACTTAAACACAAACATTAAAATCTTAAACTGGATCCTGTAGCGCACAGGGAGCCAGTGTAAGCTGTAGGGCAGAGAGAATCGGGGAGATGTGGTCATACCTCCGTGCCCCTGTTAGGAGGCGAACGGCCGCGTTTTGGACTAACTGTAGTCGTGACAGACAGGCTTGGGTAACCCCAACATAAAGTGCATTACAGTAGTCAAGGCGTGTTGAGATAAAAGCATGTATAAGACGTTCATAAAATGTTACAGCAGACTGATAAAAACTCGATTTAACAACAGAAGGTTTGTGACCACTGGTTTTAAAAACGGTTGCAGGGGGCCCAAATCCAGAGAGGAGGTGTCACAGACAGTGCTGGGTCTGAACACCATGACCTCTGTTTTACTTTCATTAAAGTTTAGAAAGTTCAGGGCCATCCATGCTTTTATGTCTTTCAGACAATCTAGCATTGTGTTGCAGGGAGGTGGTGGAGTAGATCTGCGAGTCATCTGCATAAAAGTGGAAGGGAATACTATGCTTTAAAAAAATCAAATTCTTGGATGGGGCCAAGAATTGAGCCCTGCGGGACTCAACAAAGGAGAGGGGCAGAGGATGATGTGAAGACACCCAGGGCTATACAGAAAATGAACCAATTAAAAAATGTGCCTCCTATACTGGGTATGCAGTTGAATGCAGCTGTGACGTCTAAAAGCACAAGGATCGCAGGGTCACCAGAGTCAGTGGTTCTTAAAAGGTAATTTAAAACTCGTAAAAGTGTGGACTCTGTGCTGTGAAATGCTTTAAAACCAGATTGGAAGAACTCAAGGAGATTTTGTGCAATTAAAAACGAGTACTTGCACGAGCTTTTTCAAAAAATGTGGAGATAAAAGCAAGTTTTGAGATTGGTCTAAAATTAGAAAATACAGAGGTGTCAAGGTTCGTTTTTTTAATCCACCACTCCAATTTGAAATAAGTCGGAACTACACCTGAGGCAAGACTGTGATTTAATATCAGTTGAACATTAGGTCCAATAGTCTGCCAAACTTCCTTGAAAAGGCGTGGTAGGACAAGATGCAGGTTTTAATTGAGAAACATTTTTTTCAAGGTGGGAAGGTGACACAGGCGTATTTCGAATAGAAGGCAGCATGCACGACTCCATCTCGTCTCACTCACTTTAATCATTTTACCGGGTGCACGGTCAGACACGACATTTTGAACAGAGAAGAAAACCAGCACTCACGGCAATAGCTTTTAAGGCACTTATTTATTTCACCATAGGTATAGGTTAGGTATATGGCATGCTGCAGACAAGCAGCACACAACGAACGCGTTGCGGCAGAAGCCTTCGTCAGCGTTGTATACTGCACACAAAAACTGGTGTCACATTTAGTGTCCGTGGTTGTAACACCAACCCCTGTCCGTGTCGAAACAACGTCCAACCAATCCCAGTACCAAAAGTGCAGTCGCATAACATTTACATCAACCATAATTATATTAAGCTTATATACATGATTTTGAGGTGACACAGGCGCAAAAGCTCTTCTACTTGAAAGTAGAAGAGCAGGTGACAGTTATAGAAGGATCATTAGTGGGCATTAGGCCTACAATCTGAGCTCTAATAGAGGCAACCTTGTCAACAAAGAAGTGTAAAAATTGTTCACACATTTCTGGTGAAGCATCCAGGCTCAGAGTCTCAAATGACACCTGCAACCTATCTTTCTTCCACTTGCGCTCTGCTCTCCGGCATTCTCGCCTGGCAGCGCGAGTAATGTAATTTAGCCATGGTTCAGAGTGTTGTTTGGGACGCATGACTTTTAGTGGAGCTACGGTGTTGAGTGCTGTCGATGTGCTGGTGGTTGTATCGTTGAGACAGTTAAAGTTTTGAAGGGGATCGTGTGCAGTCTCCTCACAGAAATTTTGTGTGCTTGCATTCGATTGTTTGTTAGTTTGTATCTTGCTATTGTTCCCATCCATGTGCGTGCATGCGTGCGTGTGTGCGTGCTAGGATTTTTGCAAGTTGTTAAGGCAGTCTATAGGGCGCATGCTCAGAAAGACAATACATATAATAATGAGGCAACACAAGAATTCAGAGTTTGGAAGTATGAGGATTTTACTCGAGTAAAGAGCCGAGATGACCTGTTCATGTATGGAAACCCCAGTCTGACTCTCAAACATAGGATCACAGCCTTTATAGCTTTCACTCCCAAAACAGCCAGCCCCCAACATAGCCTCAAGACTTGAGCCTATCAGTTGAACAAATGGGACAGTAACAGAGTGAAACAAATGCACCACAGGGGTGTGACAGGTGAGATAATCTCAGAGGAAATGGCTTTACTGTAATTTAGAGGAGATACTCTTTTATAAAGGGGTATTATTAAATGTTTACATCTACATTTCTACGACAAAGTCAGCCAGCGTTCTGTTGGTCACTAGTCTAGCAGCACACGCATACCCAAGCTGATCCCACAAGAGTGGGATCCATCTCCTCTCCACACTCCCAAATTCTGGGTGAATGTTTGTTTCTGTTCATCCTGAGCAGATCTGTAGTAGTAGTCCCCTGCATGGTATTATGTAGGCCTACTTTTAACACACACACACACACACACACACACACACACACACACACACACACACACACACACACACACACACACACACACACACACACACACACACACACACACACACACACACACAACCCCCTAGCTGTTTTAAACACAACCCCAGTGCCTGAAGGTAACAGACATATTATATTGTGCTGTGTAATGATGCCCTGATCCACTCGGTGACTCTGCACTTCTGTTCTGTGCGCCGCAAGGCATACTGTGATGGATGGTGCAGAGAGGCATATACAGTACAGACAAAATCTGATATCTCCATAATAATTTATTTTTGTTAGGTTGTTGTGTTTACATTTGCGCTGTGGCAGCACTTCAATACGTCAGTCTCGTGTTGATCCCGCCTCTAGCGGCCGCATACGGCCACATATCGCTCCGATCAGCATTTGATCGGAGTACATCGTCTCTGCCCGAGAGAGACCAGATGGGAGCAGGAGGAGGAACTCACTGCTGCTGCCATCTGGCAGAGTCGGGTTAGGAATGAAAGGCCCAGAGCCATAGAGTAAGACAGAGTTATACGTCATTGAGGGGGCAGAAATCAGCCTGGTCACGTGGTTCATGTATACTCACGCGAGCCCAGACTTCCAATGCATTCCATGAACCTCCGATTGTCCCTTTTAAAGGGACAAACCAATAGAAGTCTATGTAGAAGAGCCTGGCCCCATGAAGTGAACGGAGTTGTCGTAACTCTGTCTTACTCTATGGCTCTGACTAGGCCTATATCTCAAACGGAGCTTCTCACAGACGAGTGCTGTCACGATTTGTAAAAACTGGCAGACCCAAAAGCAGAACACAACAAAGTCAAAGTCCAAGGGGCGGCTGTGGCTCAGGAGGTAGAGCAGGTCGTCCAATGATCCATGGGTCGGCAGTTCGAATCCCGGCTCCTCCTGTCTACATGTCGAAGTGTCCTTGGGCAAGACACTGAACCCCAAATTGCTCCCGATGTGCTGGTTCGTACCTTGCATGGCTTCCGCCGCAATCGGTGTATGAATGTGTGTGTGAATGGGTGAATGTAATGCACAATCTATGTAAAGCGCCTTGGATAAAGGCGCTATATAAATGCACCATTTACCAAGGGTGTTTATTGAAAAAACACAGGAGGAAAAAAGGAGCTTGTAGATCTGCTATATTTGGTGTGGTCGAGCAGGCTGAGGCTGGTGGCAGGCAGGCAAGGCAAAGAAGCTGGTCAGAATATCACTGAGAAAAAAGGAGAAGAGCAAGGATCAAAAATCACGAGAAGCAAAAAATCAAGGTTCCACATAGAGAGGTTGAATAGAAGCGTTACCACACACTGAAAACGATCTGGCATCAGTGCAGGGAGCAGACCAAACATTTATAGACTGGAGGATGATTAGCTGATGCCAGGCAGGTGAGGGAGATTAGGGTACTGGAACCAGGTGTGCCAAGCTGGGAGCTGGAGCCAAGCCTACGCCCAAAACACACGCCCACTTACAAAGACACACACACATAGACAAACACAGACACTGACACTGAGACAGAGACTGTGACACATTTAGGCTAATCTTTTGATTTGTAAAGAAAAACACTTGTTTCTCTGCAATAAGTCACTTTTATTTGACTAAAAACTAATGAGAATAGCATCAACAATATAAACTTTGGGTTTTATGTCCTCACATCATTTTGAGATGTTTCTTTAAGATGATGAGATACAGTAGATGACATTATTGTTAAGCTCTACTCTAAGTAACTAAATAAAATAAAAAGTAAATAATAGGGCTGGGACTCGATAAAAAATGTTAATCTAATTAGAGGCCTTATAATTAATGAATCTCAATTAATCACATTTTAATCGCATATCAATATTCAATATAACAGTGAAATTATTTTTGGTATGCCAGTGAATCAATGAATAGTGACTACAAAATATTAAGCAATAAAAAATTGTTTTTGAGGGGCGGCTGGGCGCTAGCCACTAGCTTTTGTTTTTGCCTCTAGTTGTTTTTGAGGGGCGCTAGCTGGTAAATCCTATAGGGGGAGGGCATAGTGATGCGTTTGGTAGGATTTTGGCTTATTTGGGCGCCATCTTCCTGCCTACATGTAGGCTAGTAGGATGCTAGGCTACTGGGCTGCCTGTCTCTAGTTTGTAAGTTTGCTTGTCAGTGACGTTGGTGTGTATACTGTCACTACAGTACACCATCTTCCATCTCTCTACTATCTTTGAGATGTCACAACTCTTCTACTCCATGGCTGGAGTGGTATCGATGGTGGTATTATTATTATTTGCCGTTGTTCGGGTGTTCTGATATCCGCTTCCCATCCCCTCACGTCAAAACAGTTCTCAGTGTTTACATCTTTCTTATACTTGACGAGAAGACATGTGGACATTATGGAACCAGGGAGAGGGGGAAAAACACCACGAGAGTGACAAGTGATCAGTCAAACATGTGTTCTCTCCGCAGTAAATAAAGAATCTGTCTGTGTGCGATCTTACCATTATTATTTTGATTACACTGTCATGCTTGTTTGAGGACAGCTGGGTATAGAGAGCTAGTTATGTTGTTTTGTCAGCTGACAGTGACACCCAAATCAAAGAAACCATACAGCGTTTATTTAATTATTTGATATCTCCGACAGTCAACGCACTGCAAGGCTACAATAGAAGCATAATTCTGACGGCCCGCGGTGGAATGGACAAGTTAGAGTATAAAAATGGACAGGGCAGACCCATTACTGGTGTGGATCAAGGTTATGTTATTTTGTCATATGACACCCAAACGATACAGTGTTTATTTAATTTTATATCTACAATGGTATATGTCTCCACAGTGAGGCTGGAAAATGTAGCCCAGCAGCCTACTACTATAGCCTACTAGCCTACTGGTAGTCAGTAAAATGGCAACCAGAATGACCCGTTCTGAGTGAAACTCCTCCCTATGCACTGGTCCTATAGTAGCCATGGTTCACATGACTTGTTCACAGTCATGTTTCAGGGCTACTCCTATACTTGGAGTCGGGACTAACATTAGACCCACTAGGAGCTCACTCCGCTCTAATGTAGCAGCTTCAAGGAGAGGTTACATGGGCTGGTCTGGCGTCAGCCTCCACGCTGGCTGCCTCATGTGTCGCACTGAACACAGCTTCGCGTTGCGGTCCTTGTCTCGATACAATACATGTCAAAGCAGCCATAGCGTGGAGGCCAGCGCCAGTCCAGACTCCAGGCAGCCCCATATGGAACCTTTCACTCCACTATTGTACACAACCATACTATATTTAACAGCAATATAAACGGCGTCTTCCTTTGGGTGAATTTGGGTGTGTTGTTGTCTGCTCTGATGATGCCACCACAATGAGCGACAGGCTGGGCTGTGCATGCACCGGCATATAAATCCGACAGGCGGGGGCTGTACTCGTCCTGTGAGAAACGTTCCGGGGTGAATAAACGGACGGCCGTGCGCATGCAATGAAATATCACGAGTCGGATGGTGATTTCGATACACTGTATCGAACGCCAATTTAGATTTGATTTTGATACGAATCGAGAATCGTGACAGGCTTATTATCTATGTGCTTTCACAGTCATAGTTATGTGTTTGCTTTCACAGTCATGTTTGTTTGCTATTTATTGAGAAGATTCAAGAGAGATTCTGGAGGGATTCAAACCTATGTCTCACTCTCAACCACTACGCACGCACGCACACATGTGTGCACATACACACCATACTCTAAGATACACACACACACACACGCGCAAACATACACACACTCACACGCACGCACGCACGCACACACGCACCTTTGTTTATGAAGCAGATTCTCAATCCTCACAGTACCAAAGGTTTGAACCATAGACTGTAAAAAATATGGACAAAGCGTTCCCCGGGTCTAACGTGGACGTAAAATGAAGCCTGTAATTCCTTACACTGTAAGTCGCCATATTTCTAATCCGTTTGGGCCCAGCTGGCCATTGGCTGGCTCCGTTTGGGCCCAGCTGGCCATTGGCTGGCCCAGACAACGAGGCGGGACTTCCCCCCTTACTCTTCGTTGGTTTTTATTTTGACTGAACGGGGGGTGGCTCCCGTTCATAGACTGTAACGGTAGCCACACCCCTCAGAACATACGCGACTTTATGGTCATTTCTTTAATAAATGGGACCATAATTTTCCAAAAAGAATATTATGACATGAGAAATGAGACTTTAAACTAGTGACTGGAAGCAGAAAGTATTCATGACCATGTTTATTAAGGTAATACAGTCTAGGTGAAGTTGGGCCCAAATACATGGGCCTCTATGGAGCTATGGGTTTTTTTGGGCCCAATGACAGCGCCACAACAGGCCATTATATGAACTTTCAGGAAGTCCCGATTTCCTTAGTGGATTCACGAAATATCTGTCTGACTGCCCCCCTGGTTAAATATCTGTCTGACTGCCCCCCTGGTTTGAACACAAGCGACTTCCTGAAGCTAACGCAGGTATTACATTGTGCTGTGTCACGGTTCAGTGACTCTGCACTTCTACTCTCTGACCTCCCTGCCAAATGGGGGAATGCCCTCATCATCCTCTGCTGGAAGATGTTTGCGTGTGTTTGTGCATGCGTGCATACTTGTGTGTGTGTTTGTGCATATGTCACCCAAAGCTGAACAAACATAGTAAAACATGTATCCCATCCACTCTGGTTCATGCACACAGCATGTGGTCTGCACTTCCTGAGCCTGCAAGGCTGATTAAATTAATATAAATCTGTAATAAACAACACTGAGAGGTTATACAGGACCCATGTGTAGAGGCAGTGCACCAATGACACAACAAACAGTCAGGCTGTACAGGCAGCAGACTGTATTATTGTATGCACACATACCTAGGCATTTTGATGCAACTAGTACAAGTTGTTTCAACAGATTCAGGAGTAAAACAAATAGAACAGCCTTTAGGCAACTCCCAACATGTTTTGACCATGAAAGGTCTTCATCAGGGCTCTGATACCTCCTGTGAGGACCTGGTTGTTCTTATTTGTTCTTATGTTTCTACTTCAAGTATCTGTGTCTAACGTAGCCTGAGCTAACGTGTTTCTGGTCTAGAGGGGCGGGTCGCGGCTGAGATTTGCGCACGCCCTGATTGGATCTCATCGATCTGTCCGTCACCCCCGGCCCCTCCTCTCCCCCCTAGTGCAGCGCTACGTCACATAATTTGGAGCGACGCCCACCCGGAAGGGTTGACTCCCACTTTTAGACCAGAGCGGCCAATACGTTCCTCCAGGCTTTCAATTTTTGCACCAACAAAAATGAAAGCCTGGTACCGAGGCTATATGTCTAACGTGACAAACAAGATTGTGTTGCTTATTGGCCACCTCGTTTTGCACTCCTCACCAACTTTGCTTATTTTACTGTTGTTGTTCTCCCCAGTATTTTCATCTCTAAAGTGCCTGCTTAGCCTGCTACTGTTATGCAATTTGAGCAATAACAATAAAAGAAAAAAAAAAGAGTAGAATCTCGAAAGGAAAATGTGTACAAAGTAGGTCAAGTATAGGGTGAGTCTTTACTGCTTGGCTCAGCTCCACACCTGGACCGGATGGACTGATGGACTGTCTGATGCACGGATGGATGGATGGATGGGTGGATGGATAGACACTGTAGATGTATTTACAGTACACTGTAGAAAATGTAATATGGTTTGTGTTTGCTTTTACACATGTCAAATTTTAATACATGCAATACCTCTCTTTATTTGCCATCTTATCCACTGTGAACGAAATGTATTAATTTAGTAATCATTAGATCGTAGCTTTCACCTTTCTTGGATGGATGGATGCGTGCATGGATGGATGCGTGCATGCATAGAGATAGATGGTTAGAGAGAAGAGACATCACATTTGGCTTTTGAGATTTCAACAGATATGAACCACTGATAATCTGCAGCGGATATCCTGCTAGTGCTAATTCAATAGCACTGAATAGCTGTGTCATGGTGGACTGTGTTAATCCCATTGGCATGCACACCACACTACCAGCTCAGCCCATCTGCTTTCTATGGGCTGTATAGTGTTTTATCCATTGTTGCTAAAATCGATTGAAGTTTAATATATTCCTGCCTGACTGCCCAGAAGGAGTAAGAAATGTTTATAGTTTACTTGCCACAGTAAACCTTCCATAGTCCAGTGTGGACAGCTAATATTAAACATGCTAACAGGATTCTGAGAGAAAACCGCTTTTGATTTATTTGTGTTGCCATTCATCTGAGGTAAACACAGAGAACATCCTAACACCCCCCCCCCCAGTACTCCCCCAACACAATTAGAGATTGCAATTCATGCTTTTATCTCGTCAAGACTTGACTACTGTAATTCCCTATGTACCGGCATTGTGCATTCGTCACTTACTGTAGGTGCTTGCAATTGTTCCAAAATGCAGCTGAGTGGCACAAAATAAACATGACAACATTACCCCTGTCTTGGCTCCCTGTTCATTTTAGATTTGTTTTAAAATCTCTAAATGGGCTAGCCTCTCTGTATCTCTCTGAGCTCTTATTCCTACACCTCAGCCAGAGCTCTGAGATCTGCGGACAAGTTGCTGATCTTCATGCCCATAACTAGCAAGTTATGGGCCTTTGCGGCTGCTCTGGAACAGCCTGCCCCTAGATCCGCTCAGTCCATCTCATTTACGAAATTATGACTCGTATATCTTCTATGGCTTCTAGTTCTAACCACATCTGAGCCCAACTTATTTATTGTGAGTACATGTGCTTATGCTTTGTTTGTTTGTATTTAGTACAGCACTTTGGTCAATCTCGGTTGTTGTGTCGTTTACTGCCCCTGTGGGCCAAAAGGTTGCACACACGGTATAGGAGCAGATATTGCTCTGTTGTGTTGTGTTGTATTGTGTGGTTGTAGTCTTGTTGTTGTCTCAAACAGCTGATGAATTATGTAAAGATTATATTAATCAAGAGAGAGAGAGAGAGACAGA